>NC_089227.1:35907901-36222563 GCF_963924675.1 Phocoena phocoena
GAGACAATCAGGAAAGACATGAATGAGGATGATCCCTAGACAGTTATTTTGTCATAAACCCCTTTAACCAGGTAACAATAATAGACTTTCTGTTTGCTGCAGATGGAATGGAGCCCAAGGATCTATGACCTCTTGGTTGACCTGGATCCAGTCTCAAAACAAATGCCTTCTAGCTCTTTCCTTTTGCCACTGTGTACATTTGCCAGTGTATCAGATAAGGCATAGCAGTTAAAAGCTTTTTGGTCCCATATTTACCACTTATCTAGATTTGCAAAGCCGGTTTCGTCTTGGCTCCCAGTACGCTTGCTGTGATTATTAGGATTTTGTTCTCTGTGGCCAGAGCTACCTTTACCCCTAGTTTCTTTACCTGTGTGTGCTAAGTTCACATCGGTTTTCTACAGAACAGCGTGTTTTCTGCAGAACTGGCTCTTCCCTTCTCTGCTTGTTGCTATCGAGAAGGGAATACAAATAAAATATTTGGACTCATCTCTCAAATAGGAATATGTTTTGACAAAGTAGAGCTATAAAAACATCATAGAACCACCCAGATTTACCGTGGCTCTCCAGCCTGGGGACAAAGTGAGGTCACAATAAGAGTTACAGAGCAGCCGATTTCTGGCCCAGCTCAGTTAGTGATACGCCTGCAACCCAAAGTTCTTTGTAGTTGAAGGGGTTTCTGGGTGCTCTACCATACACTCACCAAAGGTTGTGAGTGATCTGCCCTCTTTTTTGACCTCGAGGGTCCTGCTGTTCTCTCTGCTGCTCCTGTTCTGGGTCTCTCCGGTGATCCTCTCCTGTCTGTAATACTGGTAACTCCTTTCGAGGACCCTCTTCCTGGTACTCCATCCCCCTGGCCACAGGCTTGGAGCTGTGGCTGGGGCAATTCCTCTGCTCCTGTGCCACCACCTCCAGGCTCCCTCTGTTCAGTGTTACACCCTGTTACCAGGCACGAAGCTGAAGTAGCTATGTCCTCAATTGTCTGCAGGTCCTTGGTTGTGACTGTCCTTGCACTTGGCGTGCTTATTCATTAATTGGACTAGTGTGGTGATTGTTAGTTATACGCCCACATCTATTGTCCCTCTTCCAGATGATATGGCTGCCTCAGAGTTAGAGCCTACTTTTTCCCACCTACCCTGCAGCTAGGTAAAGCCATGGAACTACGAGTTCACTAATGGAATATTAGGGTTTACATTTTTGATCACTTACTTAGAAAGTGTTTGCTTTGTACGTTATTGTTCCCACTTTCCCCTGGGGAACATCAATCACACTGATGAGGACAGAAATTTGAATTTTGGAAAATATGTATCTGCCACTATGAACTTGACAGCAACTCAATATTTAAAACCTTTTCTCATGAGATTGGTGGTGATATTGATGAACGTGATTTTCTGATATAGTATAAGAAAATGTATCACCATTTGGAAGTTCAGCATAACTCAGTGAACCAATAATTTCCCAAAGGACTGATGCATGATGTTATGAAATCACACGTGGGTAAAAGATCCCATGTGTGTAAAACATGAAGTATAAAATAAGAAAATTTGCTTTTTTGTTTATTTGTGTGATAGTTTTTGACAAATGTATTCAGTGTGCAATCACCACCAGTGGATTTTGATGTGACAGAGTATAAAAAGTTCATTGATACGGTTTCAGATTCTATACTGCAACTAACTTTTAAGAAACTACCACTTGAGTTTTGGTGCAGTATCAAAGAACAACATTCATAGCCATCTGAAAAGGCTATTAAAATACTCTTCTTTTTCCCAGCTATACAGTTGTGTGAGGCTAGATTCTCTTCACATACTTTAAAACAATCTACTGCACTAGATTGAATATAGACACGTTCAGTCATCACCACTACACCATCATCATCATGTCTTCTATTATTCAGCCAGACATTAAAGAGTTTCAAAAATATCAAATAATGCCACTCTTTTTAAAAGACGTAATTAAAAAATTAGTTATGTTAGCATTCAGTGGGTTTATAATTGTTTGAAAAAGAAATTAATAGATAAATATTTTGATAATTTTCAGTTCTATTTTTGAACACAGTAAATATCAATAGATACCACCCACATAAACAAATTTCTCTGGGGTCCTCAATAATTTTTGAGTGTAAAGGTGTCCTGAGACCAAAACATTTGAGAACCCCTGCCTTCAGTTTTGGCAGAGCTACACATTGGACTCAACTGGGACCACTGAGTGAGCTCTTAGACACAGCAACCTCCTTCCAGATACGGTATATGAAAGAATAATATTCCTCTATTTTGTTCAAGCCACTTGTACTTTGGCGACTCTTTGCTACAGCGTCTTACCCATATCCTAAATAATATATTGGCTAGAAGGTGATCTAATGGACACAGAATGACTTTTCCCCTTCAACTCCCAGTCAATGTCCCCAAATTGAGCTTGTGTACCTTGACTCTCAGGAAGAGCCTGGATAGCTGAGCAATGACTTTTTTCCTTAATTTTTTAGGCAAAATCAGTGTTGGGCCACTTGTTGGTCTGAACATATCGAGTCAATTGTCCTTTTTGTGAAGGACCTCTGGATTCTTAAATGGTGGACTTTTTAACAAGTAAACTGCCTATGCCCATATTCTGGGATCTCTTTTACATAAGGTTTTAATCTGCATTCTGTCTTTGTTCTTTTAATGTCAATGTGTTTGGCCTTGTTGTTATGGTAATAATATTTTTTCTGAAACAACAGTGAAGACATGTGGTTTTATATATATCCAGGGTATCATTCAGGACAATGGAAGAATACTTGAATGTGAAACTTTCTGGAAAATTCATCATTGTTGATCATGTTTATAATAAAAGTCCCTACGATATGAGAATCACATGTCACTAATTTCTCTTTACTAGACTTTGCACAGTGGGTAAAATTGATTTACTAAGATGCTCTTTAATGATAGTGTTTCTGTCCTATTGTGTAAACTCAAGTATATACAAACTGCCACAAATCCTGATTTCTCAAGAGAGGAGAGGAAACCTCCTGGTCTTTTCTAGTTTCCGTTTTTTTTCTTTTTTGTGGTACGCGGGCCTCTCACTGTTGTGGCCTCTCCCTCTGCGGAGCACAGGCTCCGGACGCGCAGGCTCAGTGGCCAGCTGCTCCGCGGCATGTGGGATCTTCCCAGACCGGGGCACGAACCCACGTCCCTTGAATCGGCAGGCGGACTCCCAACCACTGCGCCACCAGGGAAGCCCTCCTAGTTTCCCTTTTTTTATGAACCATATTAAATTAAAAAAATCATCATTTCCTTGTTCAAAATATCCTGAATTACTACACATTGTCTTCAAGATCAAGTCTACTTTCCATTCTGGGTATTTAAGACTCTTCATGATTTGTCATTCTACCCAGCCGCTGGGACTCCTAGCAGCACAAAGCCCTCTGGGCACCTGAGTCCACAGAGGAGCAGAGAAGGGACAAGTGTACATTCCTTGGCCTGATACTATCACCACTCTCTTGAAATCACCCTTTATTCCCTTGTCCCCAGTCATACACATCTGCAATATCACAAGCCCAATTACATTCAACTCTGCCTATTCCAAGCCTGATGGAACAGCTGAGCAGTTTTGGAGAAAATCAAGCAACTGTGCTGACTTTCTCCCTTTAAAATTGTAGCCACAGATCTCGAATGGGCACCAACACAGACTGTCAGTCCTACAAACTTCTTTCATACCTTCACTCTTCCACGAATTGAGGTGACGCCGTCTCTCTTCTGATTTCCTCAGCTGATGGCCTTGTCTTCTAATACATTTTAAAAAGAATACCTAAAACTAACGTGTCTGCTCACACATATTTTGCCTTCCCTCCTTTTATTAGTTCCTGTCTAAGGACAATGCTCCCCACTCCTGGTCCCAATATCTGTACTTGTGTACCATCCCTGTGAAACAGGAGAGAACATTTCTGTGCTCTCCAGGAGACAATATTTATCACACATACTCCCATTTGGTGAGCCGCAGATATATCGGCTTGATTTCTGTCTTTTGAAATTGCTGTCTCAGGTCTCTTGCTCTGGCCCTTTTCTCTGCTTGGGACAATGTTCATTTAGGTTTCAGCCCAGATGTTACCTGTCACCTCCTCAGAGAAGCCTTCCTTGACCACAGTAAATATTGTAGATTTCTGTATTAATTTGCTAGGACCACCATAACAAAGTGCCACAGACTTGGTAGCTTAAACAACAGAAATTTATTTTCTCACAGTCCTGGAGGCTAGAAGTCTGAGATCGAGGTGTTGGCAGGACTGGTTTCTTCTGAGGCCTCCCTCCTTGGCTTGTAGATGTCTGTCTTCTCCCTGAGTCTTCACATGGTCTTCTCTCTGTGTGTCTGCGTCCAAATTTCCTCTTCTCATAAGGACACAAGTAAAATTGGATTAGGGCCTATCTTGATGACCTCATTTTAACTTAATTACCTCTTTAAATATCCATCTCCAAATACAGTCACGTTCGGAGGTATTAGGGGTTAGAACTTCAATATATGAATTCTTGGGGGAGGCACATTTCAGCCCATAACAGCTTCCCTCATTAACTCGATCCCATTGTGCCATTTTTTCTTAGCATTTATCATTATCTGAGTTTATGTTATTCCTCTATTTGCTTATTTATCTGTCTTCCCCAGCAAAATGTAAGCTCTATGGATGAAGGGTCTTCATCTGTAAGTTTCCTTATGCTAGAATGGTGTCTAGCACAAAATAGAAGCTCATTGAACGTTTGTGGAATAACTGAAAAGGCAGAGAGGATAGGGGGAGAATTATAGATGCTTAGTTTCAACATGGTCAAGTTTTTGTTCTCATTTCTGCACTATTATTTTTTAAATATTTATTTTTATTGAAGCATAGTTGATTTACAGTGTTGTGTTAGTTTCAGGGGCACAGCAAAGTCGTATATATATATAAATATATATATATATATATACACACACACACACACATACATACATATATATTCTTTTTCAGATTCTTTTCCCTTATAGGTTATTACAAAAATATTGAGTATAGTTCCCTGTGCTATATAGTAGGTCCTTTCTGATTATCTATTTTATATATAGTAGTGTATATATGTGCACTATTGTGTTTTGATTCTCCTACTTTTAATGCTTCTGTTTTCTCTTCAGATCCTTCAAGGCTTATACCAAATCATTGCTCTTCCTGGAAATCTCTCCAAATTCTGTAGCGTGGACTGATTTTTTCCAGTCTCTGAATCTTCTACAGCAGTTATTGCCTCCATTAATTATGTCGGCACATCCTATCATTGGATATCACTTTTGGTTTTTCTCTGGTTCCCGTCTTCATATGTGTGCTCCATCTGTCCACTGTGGTAGTGATGTGCCCAAGGGTGTCAACCATCATCTGTTTATTTTGTATCTGGGTATCCTATAGAGTCCTAAGTTAATAATGAAGCTGAATTAAACAGGCTTGGGTGCAATTTCCATTCCTCATTTGGCACTGAAAGAGGTACCTCCAGGCAAGGAACCCTGAGTGGAATTGGCAGGTGCTTGTGGTGTGCTTTCTGAGGCAGTAAGAAAAATCCTCTGCCCTGCCTACACATTTCTGGCCCCATCCTCCACTCCACATTTGCTCAGAGATGTCTAATGGCAACTTTCTGAGAAACTGTTAGGCTGAAAAATAGAGCAAGGCATTTTTTTCTAAACTTCTTTATTGAGGTATGATTGACATACAAAGAGCTCTAGATATTTAATGTATACACCTTGTTACATTTGGAGATAAGTATACACCTTGGGAAACCACCATCGCTATTAAGAGCAAGGTGTTTTAAATGCAAATATTTGTCAGTGGAGGCAAGGTAGTGGCTTCAACTCACAATTCCTGACTGGTTCTTTTCTAGAAAACAGACTTAGTGGAGGGTGGGAAAGGGATTGGATATCTGAGGTGGAAAAAATGTGCTCAAAAGGAAACTGAGGACCAGATTTATGCTTTAACTGAAGTCTGCTCTGGTCCGGACTAGCACGCTGAAGAATTAGAGGATATTTCCTTGAGTTAGAATCAGATGTGGCTGAGACTCTGTTCTAGGGAACCACGGCTCAAATCTTCACTCTATTATTATGAGCCATGTGACCTTAGGAAAATTACTTGACTTCTCTGGGTCTGAGAACTCATGGCCATTTAGTAAACGGGATTACTTCTAGGTTTATTGTGAAGAGTAAAAGAGGTCTAATAAATATTAACTACTATTGTAGGGCACTTTTCTTAGTTTAAACCACCCTCACTGTAAGTAAGAATAAATCTGTTCTCTCGGGAGTGGTGTGGGAGGTGAGGTGTAGGGCTGATGTATACTCGAAGGATTGCTATTTCTTCCCTCTATGCTTTCTTATTAGGGGCAGTGGTCCTCCAACTTTTGGAACAGAGGAGTTACTTTTTATTTTCCTGAAGGCTTGAAGTTACCAGGATGTAAATTGAGGGGAGGTGCGGATAATGGAAAATGTATGAGCAAGTTGGAGTGGACGTGGAGAAGGTGGTACTGATGTTGTCTCTGAGTGTGGTGTTGATCCAGAAAGGAACCACATATACTGAAAGGAACCACACTTGACCCTTGAGCAGGGCAGGTGTGAACTGTGAGGTTCCATGCATAGGTTGATTTTCTTCAGTGTTACGTTTTACAGTTCTACATGATCCCTGCTGGTTGAATCCGAGGATGCAGAACCGTGGATGTGGAAGGCCGATTGTAAGTTATACTCGGATTTTTGACTGCAGAGTATTGGCAGCCCAACCCCTCTGCATTGTTCAAAGGTCAGCTGTAGTTCCTTAACCACTGGGAATTCCACCAAGCTATGGAAAGGAGGCCAACCCCGAAAGCAAGATAGGTCTAAGATCATTGCCATTTTCGAATAAACTAAAGCCCAGTGAACTGACTTGAAGGAAAGTCATACAGATGAACTCCAAGGCAAGTGCTCTTTTGATGACTTTATGCTGTCTTTCCCACATACTTCAGAAATGAACTGAACAGCAAAAGTGCTGAAATCCAAAGAATATTGTAGAAATCCATGTGGAACATCCCAGAAGTAGATTTGACCTCCAATGTAGGGTGGGGGTGACCTTTTAAATAGTTTAGAAATGTCATGTTTATATTACATCAAAATTTTCATAGGCCTCACCAGCTTTGAGGCACATTTTATGCTCTGAAGACATACATCACTTCCTGCCAGCTACCAAAACAGCCTTGAAGCGATGGACATCGTGACTCACGGTCATGTAAGCATTCCTTTTAGACACATATCAGTATATTTGTTATTACATTACTATCCAAACACCCACAGAATCTCAGGAGCTAAAATAAGATTAGTTTTGAAGAATTTAGTCTCGCCTGTTCTCTTTTATTCAGATCAAACTTTTAAAATGTTCGCTGTTGGGAGTTCATTTTTGCTCCTAATAAGGGATAAGGTAAAGATGTGTGACAGGTCTCAGTCTTTGGAGTCAAGCCATATTCTGGAACTGTTTTATTTGGAAACCCCACCTAAGTCATAGCAAGGAAATCATCTGACATAAATCAGATGACCCCGCTTGCAGGTTTGGAACAGGAAGGAGTTGGCATCAGACAACGTGACAGATAATGGGTAACCAGCAGTTATTCTATAAAATGCCCATTAACTACTCAAGGTGGAAAAATGGCTTGCTTGCAGCTGAATCTGGTAATATGGGTCAATAAAATGGTCAGATTCATATATCTTAGCCATAAATCTTACGCCATAAAATCATGGCCATTGACCAGGCTCTTATGCATGATTTCCTTAACTAATCTGTAGCTAGTATAAAGTACCTAGAATATCTATAGTGTACATTGGATTAAGGGAACATATATTTTATGTCAACTATAGGACCTAAAGGTACTAGTACACAGTGAGAGTACATTACGTGTACATTGATTGATTTCACAGTTTGTTAAAATGCTGGAAATGTTTTGTTAGCCCCCAAATATTAATTTTATTAGTTTGCAGAGTAAAAGATATTCTTTTATTTATTCATTCATTTAATAAATATTTGAGTATCTAAACCAAGGACTAACTCTAATCCTTACTAGTTGAGTAAACTTTGGCAGTTACTTTACCTTTCTGCCTCAGTTTCCTCACGTGTAAAATTAGAGAAATTATAGTACTTACCTCCTAAGGTTGTTGTGATTTTTAAATGCATGAATACCTATGAAGTGCTTAGAACATTGTCTCAAACATTATAAACACTAACATTTATTAATTTTTGGTGTAAGAGACGCACTGATTACTTTGCTGCAGGCTAAATTACCCTAAAATTTAGAGGCTTAAAACAACACATGTTTATTATCTCACAGTCTTTGTGGGTCAGGAATCTGAGCATGGCTTAGGTGAGTCTTCTACTTCACAGTGTGAAATCAAGGTAGCCCCTGAGTTGTAGTCCCTGTAAGGCTCAACTGTGGGAAAATCTGCTTGCAAGCTCACACGCATAGTTGTCAGCAGGATTTAGTTCCTTGAGAGCTGTTGGCTAATAGTTGCCCTCAGTTTCCTGCTGTTTGGGTCTTTCCAGCATGGCAGCTTGCTTCTTCGTCAAAGTGTGCAACTTGAGAAGTCTAGAGATTAGAATCAGCTAGCAAGATGCAATCCATGGTCTTTTACAACCTATTTATGGAAGTGATCTTCCATCACTTTTGCCATATTTATTGATTAGAAGTGAGTCACTAGGTCCAGCCCACACTTAAAGGGAGTACCAGGGGTCAGGGATCATTGGAGTTCATGTCAGAAGCTGCCTACCATGATGGTGAACAATACATACTTGAGGATTACATGTTTATTGGGGGAGACAGAAATTAAAAATAATTCTAGAATAAAGTAGCAATTAAAAATTATGGTAAGCACTATGAATTGGAAACGCAATGTTGGATGACAAATGACAATGTTGGTACCTCCTTTGAGTCGGCATCTTTCAAATGAAGCCATCTCTGAGGAAATAATTTTTAGCTTCAGATTTGAAGGATGAGTGAAGTGAGCCAGGGATGGAGTCGGGAGAAAGGTGAGCCCTTTCAGAAGAGTGAACACGTGATGTGTAGGCTCTTGAAGGAGGGGGGCACCCACAGTTGGCCTCTCCACGTGGCTTGGGATTCTCACTGCACAGTGGCTAGTTTCTGAGATAGAGTGCTCCAAGAGAAGGAAGTAGAAGCAGCAGGTCAAGTTAAGAGGCATCCCTTCCACTATATTATATTGATCAAAGCAGTTATAGGCCCACATCAGAGTCAAGGGGAGGGCTTGTAAGCTGTACTTCTTGATTGGAGGAGCAGCATGCTTATATAAGAACTAGCAGAGTTGTTTGGGGCTCTCCTTGGAAAATAAGGACAATTGGTGATTTTAGCAAGAGTCATTTAGATTTGAGTTAAAAGTTGGAAGTAATAAAGCGAAGACAGCATGTGTAGATACCTCTTTAAGATGGTTGAGTAGGGCTGTGAGATGAGACCTAGAGGGAGAACTGGAAGAAGATGGGGTGAAGAAAAGACTTTACAGTGATGTTTGTGTGTTTTAAGGAATGGTTCTCTGGAGAAGAGCTTGAAGATCATGATAGAGATGGGCTGGCAGATGAAACACATTTCTGAGAGATGGAAAGGGAAGGAATGCACATCACAAAGCATTTGATAGGAGAAATTTTTCAGTTGTAACAGGGAGAAAACAGTGGAAGGTATGGTGGATGCAGGTAGTGTTGAAGGCCGACTTTTCTGTAGTGTTGGGGGTCCCAGGTAGCGGAGACTCAGCAACACACAGAGAACGCAGAAAAGAAGTGTGGGGGCAAAGTGGGAGAATTCTGAGTACTGCCAGATTTTAGGGACGAGACAAAGAGGGCAATTATCACAGATGCAGCTGAACCCAATTCAAGGAAAGATTTTTTTCATTTAATTAGTGTGTTGCTACCTTAACAGGTTGTTATATTTCAGGATTTATTCTCGATTTATCACCTGAACAGGGAACAGCACAAGGAAAGTTTTATTCACTCGCATGATCCGTGTTCTTTTCTATTAGGCTTCTTTCTTAAGTAAAACTAAGCTGGACAAGACAGGAAAAATTCATTTCAGAAGCAAAAGGACCCTCACCCCAGTGACAGGAAATATATCACTGGGTTCCAGATCAACACTGTGTCTTCAGCTTTGATTAAACGCTTATGCAAGAGATGCAGATATGTGGGCTTCCCTGGTGGCGCAGTGGTTGGGAGTCCGCCTGCCAGTGCAGGGGACACCGGTTCGTGCCCCGGTCCGGGAGGATCCCGCATGCCGTGGAGCGGCTGGGCCCGTGAGCCGTGGCCACTGAACCTGCGCGTCCGGAGCCTGTGCTCTGCGGCGGCAGGGGCCCCGGCAGTGGGAGGCCCGCGTACCGCAAAAAAAAAAAAAAAGAGATGCAGATATGAAAAAATGCTGAACACTGTTTACAGCCCATTATGATGCCCATGAATTCTTATATAAGACCCTGCATGATTTACTCTTTCTGAATTTTGCTCTCAGAAGTTTTTCTGCTTTGAGGATGTAGCCTATTTAATTGGTTGGATAATTAAAATGCTAAAGCAATCACTTTTTTGCTGCCCCCCCCCCGCCTTTTTTTGCATTGGGTGTCAGGATCTCAGACCTAAATTTAGTGCTGCAGCACAGTATTTATGGATGGCAATGGCGTAGATGTCTCTCTAGCTTCTGCAGAGGCTAGAGTCAGTGATTTCTAAGAAATTATCCAGTTCTTCAATCATATATTTTATGACTCTTCTCTGAGGAGGTAGGGATAAATGAGAATAATATATATTCAAGTCAACATCTAATCAATATGAATGGTTCTAACTTAACACTTATGGACTCTTTACTTTTGAACTGGAGAGTGGATGTTAATTTAACACTTGCAATATACTTCTCCCTGTAAACTTTCTTCCTACCTGGTATGAATGGATTGGCTAAAAAAACAAAGGGTTGGGCTTCCCTGGTGGTGCAGTGGTTGGGAGTCCGCCTGCCGATGCAGGGGACATGGGTTCGTGCCCCAGTCCGGGAGGATCTCACATGCCGCGGAACGGCTGGGCCTGTGAGCCATGGCCACTGAGCCTGTGCTCCACAACGGCAGAGGCCGTGGCAGTGGGGGGCCCGCGTACCACAAAAAAAAAACAAAGGGTTTACTGGCTCATATTATCTTGGAAAAGGCAGGATAAGAAGACTTCAAAATTTTTGGCATGTAGGGGCATAGGATCTCCATATATGAACAAGGAGATTAGCATTTACCATTAGCATGAGAAAAAATAGACCCAAGGGGATACACATCATTTGAGGTACCCAGTGATCTTGCTGTCACTTAAACATGGTGTTGTGAGTAATCATTTCCTTTTTCAAAAAAAGTTGATGGCCATTTTTTTCTAGAATGTTGTAGAGAGAATTGATATGTAAAGTAGAAGATTGGAATAGGTAAGTGCTAATGTCCTTCCAACTCTTAATATTCCTGATTTTATGATCTTGTCTTCAGAGCATTGGGTCTGCAATTTCTCCACTCACAGTGCAATGGTCTCATTTGAGATTAGGTGAGTCATTTTGATTCCACGGTGGGGCTGGGTGTCAGGGCATCCCAAACAAAGGCAATCAGACCTTTCCCTGTGAATTCTAAATTAATCCCTCTGAGGCCAACTTAACTGTTGCTCTAAGGTTGGGCTCTAAGTATGCATTCTTTCAGATCACAGTATGTTTTTCTTCCTCTATTTGTAGCTCTATTATAAAAAGGGTTATCACATTCTGGTTCAGGGTTGTGTAGGTTAGGTGTACTTTTGCATGAAATCAGGGATTTTTAATTTTTTCATTTTGCATCTAGCTTGGCACAAAAGACAAATATACCAGAGGGATTTCTTTTCTCTGAAGTTTCAGGAATTCACTGGCTGCCACCCGAGGCTTTGAATCAGGCTGGGGTCTACTTACCAGATTTGATGTTTCGTTTGTACTGTTATGATTATGTGGGTGTATGCTCGAAGTTAAAGGGATGAGTGAGGGTGGAGGAAGGCAGTTATCTAGAGTCTAAGGCGTGGGCGATGTGAGGTATTCTCCTTACACCCTGAATCTGCCAGAATGAAGTTCACTCTGTAAGAAAGGACCAGGATGCTGCAAATTTATACTTCACTCTCATACTGATCCTGTATTTGAAATAGTCAGATGCCCAGTCATCCCAATCCCATTGCACAGAAAGAAGACACCTGACTTAGGTGTGTCCAACATTCTGGTACGTGTTTAGTATTACATAAATACTAGACTAGTAGATAATCACCAAGGACTGCTTTTGATGTCTGACATTGATAACCAAAATGTGTCCGGGGCTTTCCTTTTAGTCCTCGATAAGGTCAAACTTGCTAGGAAAGATGGGCAAAAATGTATGAATTTTGGGTTGCTTCTCTAATACACCTTTTACTAGGCTATCAGGGTTTTTTCCACATTGTATACAATCTTGTATTATTCTCTAATTGTTTAAACTGTATGCCGGAAGCACTTCAATGGCAGGCACTGGGCTTCCTAACTCCCTTTTATGTCTTCGTTCCTTCCCAAGACTAGTCAAAAGTAAAAGTAACTAACCTCTTGAGACTCTTTGATTGACTAAGAAATAGAATTTGGTTTCAACTGTTAAAAATGATTAAAGAAGACAATTTAAGCTTTTATTTATCACTTCATCAAGTAGAGAGTTTCCATTGGAGGACTTCAAAATGGGGTAAAAGGCAGGGAGCTTTTTTTTTTTTTTTTTTTTTGCGGTACGCGGGCCTCTCACTGTTGTGGCCTCTCCCGTTGCGGAGCACAGGCTCCGGACGCGCAGGCTCAGCGGCCATGGCGGCATGTGGGATCTTCCCGGACCAGGGCACAAACCCGCGTCCCCTGCATCGGCAGGCGGACTCTCAACCACTGCGCCACCAGGGAAGCCCAGGGAGCTTTTATAGGATAAAGAATGAAGAACAAGGAAGAGAAAAATAGAAAGTAGCTGATGGGCTGAGGCCAGAGAGTCAATATGTTTGGATGTTTGGGGCGAGAAGGAACAAGAAAATAAGTATAGAGCACAGAGTAGTCTTGGCATTTGGGGATTGGCTGACTGGATATACTGCATTTCTAGTCAAGTAGAGCATTTACACAGACACGAGAGTAATCTAAGTTTTGATTTGCTGACATGGCGCCCTGGGCAGGAGCGGCTCCACCTTGGGCCTAGAAAGTTATTTCAACACAACTGATGCATTAAAAATTGAACTTTTAGCTTCCATTTCTTCAGATTATTCTAGGTGCTCTAACAATTGAAAAGTGTGGAATGCGGCTGCACACTCTTCCCGTAGGGAAGAGTTGGTGTGTCAAAATGAGGGGGAGGAGAGAGGGCAAGAGGCAGAGAAGAGGCCCAGGAAAGGAGAGGGGGCCTGCATTCCCTGAGCCTAGCACATTGCCTGCTTGGTATGTGGTGGTTTGTGGTGGCCACCTGGTAGAGGTTGGTTGAGGGAGGAATGAATGAATGAATGAATGAATGAATGAAAGCTAAATTAATCTGGACAGGCAAGCTGGGTTAGCTCTGTATCTCCGCTCTCTTTGCTTGGGAAAGCTAAATTAAATCCAGCTGTTTCTCAGACTGCCAAGCAACTTTTAAGCAAGTTCCTTTCTGTTTCTTCCATTTCTATTTATTTTCCCCTTGGGTGCTGAAGAAGTAAATGCTTCACCAATTATTTATGCTTTATAAGAGTTGGCTGTTTGTACTTGACATTTTCTTAATTGTTCACATTCATTTTTCCCGATGCTGTTCCATCCCCAGTAACATCTTACTATGTGACTCTAGTGATAGAAGTGCAGAGGGATTTCCTCTCTGAGCCTTCTTATTTGTCCTTTCCGCGTGTCTCTGTTACAAATTTCCCCTGATACTAATTTTCATATCTGAGCTGACCACACCATTCTCTTTGAAGTTTCAAACGACTTGAGGTGTTGTATCTCCTGCATTTAGAACAAACTGTTTCAAAAATTGGGCTGTGCAATTCAGCTCTTTCTCAGAAATTCTGCTTTTATTTATTTTTTTTTGGGGGGGAGTTATATATATACTTATTTATTTTTTAACTTTTTATTTTATATTGGAGTATAGTTGATTAACAGTGTTGTGTTAGTTTCAGGTGTACAGCAAAATGATTCAGTTATACATATACATGTATCTATTCTTTTTCAAATTATTTTCCCATTTAGGTTTTTACATAATATCGAGCAGAGTTCCCTGTGAGAAATTCTGCTTTTAGAATAGGTGCCGATCAATCAGATTCACTGATCTAATGTGACACCTGACCAGTGGGTAAGGACATAACTGTCGGTTAATTCACACATGAGCTGCAGCTTGGTGAACAGCCTCCTGGCACCACTAGGTGATGCAGGATGTGATCATAGGGACGAAGAAGGAAGAACAGAAAAACTCTGAATCAGAGCATCCCCTACAACTACAACCTTTAGTCAGCAAAACTTAAAAAGAAAATACATTAGCATTAGAATCAAGTTTAAGAAAAAGAAAAAAAGAAACTAGTCTACTCTACAATGCTATTCATTACAATGTCTTCCAATTCTTGGTCACATACTACTATTTTAAAAACAGTAATGATTGTAAGATATATGCAACTTTATATTGCTTTTTCTTGACTTTGTATCATTGCACTTTCTTTGTATTCATATCATTTATAATTTACCTTGTTTCTGCCCTCATGTACTGTATCTTTCCTTTTCTTCTTAAATATTAGGTAATACTATTATTCTTACCACCTAACTTCTGAATTACTTTGCAACCCATTGGAAAAAGCCAACCAAAGCACAGCCATATTCAAGCTTCCTCTTTCCCTTCTTCTCTTCCCCCTCTCCCTTTCTCCCCTTCTCCTTCTCTCCTCCCCCCTCCATTTCCCCTCTTCCTCTCTCTTTCTGGTGCAAATGAATTGATTTAATAAACTATCCTCCTAAGTTAGTATGAAAACATCGTAAGTCATCTAGGCATGATGCTTATTTTATGACCTTTCCTTACCTCATCCCCAGATCTGGGTTCCATCCACAAAACATCTTTATGTTCAGATGGTCATTTGGGGTATTCCTTGACTAATCAGATACTTCTGTGTTCCTAAGGCAACTGTTCCCCTCCTTTTTTTTGGAAAGGGGAAATTTCCTCATATTTTCCACATTCATTTGGTTGTCCTGGTTTCAGTGATAAATGCCCTAGAACAGTGGTTATCAAATTTTAGAGTGCTTGTTATCACTTGGAGTGCTTGTTAAAACAGATTCCTGGGCCCACCCTCAGAACCTCTCATTTAGTAGGTCTTGGGTGGGGCCCAACAATTAGTATTTCCAGGTGATATTGGTCATGATGATCAACCACTCTTTGAAAACTGCCTCATTAGAAGAGTTCTACTGTTTTATCAAAGCACAGGTGTAAGAGAATTGGAGATTATTTAAGGGAGAGTGACTTGCCTCAGGGCAGAAACCCAAGGATTTACTCAGTGTATATATATAGACATGTATGGTTCTAAGTCTGGAAGGCACCTCTGCTATCAAAAACCATTTAGCCATACTCCATCAATCCAGGGAGGAGGTATGTGCTTTTATTGTTTAGCAATGAGGTCAGGTCTCTCCTTTTATTTATGAATTATAAGTAAGACCCTACCATGACCCTATAAGAAAGTCCAAAAAATTCATTGTATACAATGTGGAATTTCTTTATTTCCATGCTAATGAAAGAGCTGTGGAAGGTAGAATAGGAGTGTACAGCCAATGGCCTCATGTTTAAATGTGTGTTAGCTCCAGGCCAATTAACTCTGAGCTCCACTGTGACATTTTAGTTATTTCTAATCCTTGGTCTCTTCAGACTGGGTTAATCAAAAACTAAAAATTTTTAGATGTGGAATACAAAAGACAATCAGCTGATTTGGGTTAGCAGTGAAAAACAGGAAGGAGCAGTATTAGAGCTTCAGCAAGTCAGTGAAAGATGCAGTCTAGGGAAAGTTAGAGATCTTCACTTACCTCTCCCCTTTCCCTTCCTTTTTTAAAGTTTTTTCTTTCGACATTTATTGCAATGATGAAAAAGTGAGCATAAGGTTAACACAGGACCAGGTACATAGACGTTCAATATATATTTGCTACATGAACAAAAGAATGAATGAAAAGAGGTAGATGTGAAGTTCTGTGGGAGTGAAGAATGGGGTGATGACATTGCTGCTGAGTATCATTGTCAAGGCCTGAGGGGGCCTTAGAGATGGTCCTGTTGCAGATACTACTGTAGAAATGTTATCCCACATGTGGTGATTAGATCTAAGCATATAATGCAAATCATCCTGAGAGCATGACATGGTAAGCTGTTAATCATTAACATCTCGGTGTGAATTTGTGTTTCCCACTCAATGGAATATGACTGGGGCATTTTATGGTGGAAGGGAGATCTGGATGATTAGGAAGGAGGGAGGGTGAATTTTGGACCTGAGGCATTTGCCAGGCAGGCTGCCCCCAGGGCCTAGGCTCATAGAGAAAAGACTGCATGATCAGAGAGGGTAGACTAGACAGGGGAGAGGAATGATAAAAAATTTGCCCACCTCTCAGGGATCAGACCTGCTCATAGGATTCTTTATGCCAAGGTCATCACATCACCTAGAGGCCTTTTGTTAAAACACAGATTGCTGGCTCCATCCTCAGATATTATGATTCAGTACCTTCAAAGATACTGAATTTGCTTTTCAAATAAGTTCCCAGGTGATGATGTCTGAGGACCACAATTTGAGACCTATCACTTTAGTCATTTCTGAGTGAAATGTAAACTTCTCAGTTAATATTTTATCTTTAGTAATGAGAGTAAGAAGATGAGAAATGGCTGCAATATTATACTTTAAATACGTGATATGGTAGGCCCACACGGGAGAACCACTGAGCCTTCCCCGGCCTTCACGTGGCCCAGCCGGCTCCTGCGAGGCTTCTTCAGGAGCTTGTCAGTGAGCGTTCCTGAAGCCTATGAACAGATACTTTCTGTGTTGTTCTGAAACACGCTTGTAAGGAGGAGAATCCTCAGTACGGAAGAGCTCAGGAGAGGCCACAGTTGAACTAAGATACCAGGAGAGAGAGGCTTTGAATCTGCCAAAAAGCCATTTGATTTTTGATGGCAATGTGCAGGATTGCCACTTATGAGTAGAGTCCAGGCAAACCAGAATTGTGTTGCTGCTCAGAAATGCTGTGTCTGGGAAAGAGATTTAATTCACTCAGCCTGCTGCCCCAGCATCCTGCCACCCCAGCGTCCTTTAGTAGCACTTCTGAACACTTCAGAGAGGAAGAATCCAGGAATCTGTCCAGTGACAGATTGTAAGCTCTGTGGTAAAGGTGATCTAATTTATTCACGACTCTATGCCCAGGACCTGGCACCGTGCAGTGGGGCTGATAGGGTCTTGGTGCTCTGGCCGGGTGTCAGGCCTGAGCCTCGGAGGTGGAGAGCCAAGTTCAGGACTTTGGACCACCAGAGACCTCCCGGCCCCACGTAATATCAGTCGGCGAGAGCTGTCCCAGAGATCTCCATCTCAATGCTAAGACCCAGCTCCACTCAATGACCAGCAAGCTCGAGTGCTGGACCCCCATGCCAAACAACTAGCAAGACGGGAACACAACCCCACCCATTAGCAGAGAGGCTGCCTAGAATCATAATAAGGTCACAGACACCCCAAAACACACCACCGGACTTGGTCCTGCCCACCAGAAGGACAAGATCCAGACTCATCCACTAGAACACAGCCACCAGTCCCCTCCACCAGGAAGCCTACACAATCCACTGAACCAACCTTAGCCACTGCGGGCAGACACCGAAAACAACAGGAACTACGAACCTGCAGCCTGTGAAAAGGAGACACCAAACACAGCAAGTTAAGCAAAACGAGAAGAGAGAAACACACACAGCAGATGAAGGAGCAAGGCAAAAACCCACCAGACCTAACAAATGAAGAGGAAATAGACAGTCTACCCGAAAAAGAATTCAGAGTAATGATAGTAAAGCTGATCCAAAATCTTGGAAATAGAATGGAGAAAATATAAGAAACATTTAGCAAGGACCTAGAAGAACTAAAGAGCAAAAAAAAACAATGATGAACAACACAATAAATGAAATTAAAAATTCTCTAGAAGGAATCAATAGCAGAATAACTGAGGCAGAAGAATGAATAAGTGACCTGAAAGATAAAATTGTGGAAATAACTACCACAGAGCAGAATAAAGAAAAAAGAATGAAAAGAATTGAGGACAGTCTCAGAGACCTCTGGGACAACATTAAACACACCAACATTCGAATTATAGGGGTTCCAGAAGAAGAAGAGAAAAAGAAAGGGACTGAGAAAATATTTGAAGACATTATAGTTGATAACTTCCCCAATATGGGAAAGGAAATAGTTAATCAACTCCAGGAAGCACAGAGTATCTCATACAGGATAAATCCAAGGAGAAACATGCCAAGACACATATTAATCAAACTATCAAAAATTAAATACAAAGAAAAAATATTAAAAGCAGCAAGGGAAAAATAACAAATAACATACAAGGGAATCCCCATAAGGTTAACAGCTGATCTTTCAGCAGAAACTCTGCAAGCCAAAAGGGAGAGGCAGGACATATTTAAAGTGATGAAATGGAAAAACCTACAACCAAGATTACTCTAACCAGCAAGGATCTCATTCAGATTCAGTGGAGAAATTAAAACCTTTACAGACAAACAAAAGCTGAGAGAATTCAGCACCATCAAACCAGCTTTACAACAAATTCTGAAGGAAACACAAGAGAAGGAAAAGACCTACAATAACAAACCCAAAACAATTAAGAAAATGGTAATAGAACATACATATTGATAACTACCTTAAATGTAAATGGATTAAATGCTCCAACCAAAAGACAGAGCCTGGCTGAATGGATACAAAAAACAAGATCCGTATATATGCTGTCTGCAAGAGACCCACTTCAGACGTAGGGACACATACAGACTGAAAGTGAGGGGATGGAAAAAGATATTCTATGCAAATGGAAATCAAAAGAAAGCTGGAGTAGCAATTCTCATATCAGACAAAATAGACTTTAAAACAAAGACTATTACAAGAGACAAAGAAGGACACAACATAAGGATCAAGGGATCAAATCAAGAAGGAGATATATCAACTGTAAATATTTATGCACCCAACACAGGATCACCTCAGTACAAAAGGCACATGTCGACAGTCATAAAAGGGGAGATGGACAGTAACACAATCATAGTAGGGGACTTTAACACCCCACTTTCACCAATGGGCAGATCACCAAAATGAAAATAAGGAAACACAAGCTTTAAATGACATTAAACAAGATGGACTTAATTGATATTTATAGGACATTTCATCTAAAAACATCAGAATACACTTTCTTCTCAAGTGCTTGTGGAACATTCTCCAGGATAAATCATATCTTGGGTCACAAATCAAGCCTTGGTATATTTAAGAAAATTGAAATCATATCAAGTATCTTTTCTAACCATGCTATGAGACTAGATATCATTTATAGGAAAAAACTTGTAAAAAATACAAACACATGGAGGCTAAATAATATGGTACTAAAGAACCAAGAGATCACTGAAGAAATCAAGGAGGAAATTAAAAAAAATACCTAGAAACAAATGACAATGAAAACACGATGACCCAAAGCCTATGGGATGCAGCAAAAGCAGTTCTAAGAGGGAAGTGTATAGCAATACAATCCTACCTCAAGAAACAAGAAACATCTCAAATAAACAACCTAACCTACACCTAAGGCAATTAGAGAAAGAAGAACAAAAAAAAAAACCCCAAAATTAGCGGAAGGAAAGAAATCTGAAAGATCACATCAGAAATAAATGAAAAAGAAATGAAGGAAGCAATAGCATAGATCAGTAAAACTAAAAGCTGGTTCTTTGAGAAGATAAACAAGATTGATAAACCATTAGCCAGACTCATCAAGAAAAAAAGGGAGAAGACTCAAATCAACAGAATAAGAAATGAAAAAGGGGAAATAACAACTGACACAGCAGAAATACAAAGGATCATGAGAGATTACTACAAGCAACTATACGCCAAAAAATGGACAAGCTGGAATAAATGGCCAAATTCTTAGAGAAGCACAATCTTCCGAGACTGAACCAGGAGGAAATAGAAAATATACACAGAGCAATCACAAGCACAGGAATTGAAACTGATTTTAAAAATCTTCCAGCAAACAAAAGCCCAGAGCCAGATAGCTTCACAGACGAATTCCATCAAAAACTTGCAGAAGAGCTAACACCTATCCTTCTCAAACTCTTCCAAAATAGAGCAGAAGGAAGAACACTCCCAAACTCGTTCTATGATGCCAACATCACCCTGATACCAAAAGCAGAGAAAGATGTCACAAAGGAAGAAAACTACAGGCCAATATCACTGATGAACATAAATGGGAAAATCCTCAACAAAATACTAGCAAACAGAATCCAATAGCACATTAAAAGGATCATACACCATGATCAAGTGGGGTTTATCCCAGGAATGCAGGGATTCTTTAATATATGCAAATCAATCAATGTGGTACACCATATTGACAAACTGAAGGATAAAAACCATGTAATAATCTCAATAGATGCAGAAAATGTTTTTGACAAAATTCAACACCAATTTATGATAAAAACCCTCCAGAAAGTAGGCATAGAGGGAACTTTCCTCAACATAATAAAGGCCATATATGACAAACCCACAGCCAACATCGTTCTCAATGGTCAAAAATTGAAACCATTTCCACTAAGATCAGGAACAGGACAAGGTTGCCCACTATCACCACTACTATTGAACATAGTTTTGGAAGTTTTAGCCACAGCAATGAGAGACAAAAAAGAAATAAAATGAATTCAAATCTGAAAAGAAGTAAAACTGTCACTGTTTGCAGATGACATGGTACTATACATAGAGAATCCTAAAGATGCTACCAGAAAACTACTAGAGCTAATCAACAAATTTGGTAAAGTAGCAGGATACAAAAGTAATGCACAGAAATCTCTTGTATTCTTATACACTAATGATGAAAAATCTGAAAGAGAAATTAAGGAAACACTCCCATTTACCATTGCAACAAAAAGAATAAAATACCTAGGAATAAACTCACCTAAGGAGACAAAAGACCTGTATGCAGAAAACTCTAAGACACTAATGAAAGAAATAAAAGGTGATACAAACAGATGGAGAGATATTCCGTGTTCTTGGATTGGAAGAATCAACATTGTGAAAATGAATATACTACGCAAAGCAATCTACAGATTCAATGCAATCCCTATCAAACTACCAATGGCATGTTTCACAGAACTAGGACAAAAATTTTCACAATTTGTATGGAAACACAAAAGGCCCCAAATAGCCAAAGCAACCTTGAGAAATAAAAACAGAGCTGGAGTAATCAGGCTCCCTGACTTCGTACTCTACTACAAAGCTGCAGTAATCAAGACAATATGATACTGGCACAAAAGCAGAAATATAGATCAATGCAACAGGATAGAAAACCCAGAGATAAACCTATGCACATATGGTCACCTTATCTTTGATAAAGGTGGCAAGGGTATACAATGGAGAAAAGACAGCCTCTTCAATAAGTGGTGCTAGGAAAACTGAACAGCTACATGTAAAAGAATGAAATTAGAACACTCCCTAACACCATACACAAAAATAATCTCAAAATGGATTAAAGACCTAAACGTAAGGCCAGACAGTATAAAACTCTTAGAGGAAAACATTGGCAGAACACTCTATGACATAAATCATAGCAAGATCCTTTTTGACCCACCTCCTAGAGAAATGGAAATAAAAACAAAAATAAACAAATGGGACCTAATGAAACAAAATCTTTTGCACAGCAAAGGGGACCATAAACAAGATGAAAAGCAACCCTCAGAATGGGAGAAAATATTTGCAAACGAAGCAACTGACAAGGGATTAATCTCCAAAATATACAAGCAGCTCAATATCAAAAAAACAAACAACCCAATCCAAAAATGGGCAGAAGACCTAAATAGACATTTCTCCAAAGAAGATATACAGATTGCCAACAAACACATGAAAGGATGCTCAACGTCACTAATTATTATGGAAATGCAGATAAAAACTACAATGAGATTTCCCCTCACACTGGTCAGAATGGCCATCATCAAAAATCTACAAACAATAAATGCTGGAGAGGGTGGGGAGAAAAGGGAACCCTATTGCATTGTTGCTGGGAATGTAAATTGATACAGCCACTATGGAGAACAGTATGGAGGTTCCTTAAAAACCTAAATTAGAAGTACCATACAACCCAGCATTCCCACTACTGGGCATATACCCTGAAAAAACCATAATTCCGAAAGAATCATGTACCACTATGTTCATTGCAGCTCTATTTACAGTAGCCAGGACATGGGAGCAACCTAAGTGTCCAGCGACAGATGCATGGATAAAGAAGATGTGGCACATATATACAATGGAATATTACTCAGCCATAAAAAGAAACGAAATTGAGTTATTTGTAGTGAGGTGGATGGACCTAGAGTCTGTCATACAGAGTGAAGTAAGTCAGAAAGAGGAAAACATATACCGTATGCTAACACATATATATGGAATCTAAAAGGGAAAAAAAAGGTTTTGAAGATTGCAGGAGCAGGACAGGAATAAAGACGCAGAAACAGAGAATGGACTTGAGGACACAGGGAAGGGGAAAGGGTAAGCTGGGACGAAGTGAGAAAGTGGCATGGACATATGTACACTACCAGATGTTAAACAGATAGCTAGTGGGAAGCAGCCGCATAGCACAGGGAGATCAGCTCGGTGCTTTGTGACCACCTAGAGGGGTGGGATAGGGAGGGCGGGAGAGAGAAGCATGAAGGAGGAGATATGGGGATATATGTATACATATAGCTGATTCACTTTGTTATACAGCAGGAACTAACACAACACTGTAAAGCAATTATACTACAATAAAGATGTTATAAAAAAGAAATGATATGGTTTTAATTGACCCAAATTGACTAAAAATGTATTAGAAACCTCCTGTTCTTTCCAAGAGAGCATAAAATTTAAAAACATTTTATTATGATCAGGCCCAGCTAAATTAAAACCCTGGAATTGTTTTAATTGAGTAATAAGATTAGCATGTTATATATTGGGGGAAAATCCTGTGGCTGTGTATTTTGGAGCTTTATTTTCTTTCAGGTTTGTATATAATAATTTTCCTACTTCACTGAACTTCATTAGAAAAGGAAAACCAATGCCCCTAATCATAGATACAAATGAAGGTTAAAAAGGAATGAGGCTAGTGGGTTTGTGTGTGTGTGTGTGTGTGTGTGTTTGCGCGTGTGCCTGTGCACACATGATCACGGAGGAAAAGGAGGCCTCTTGTAACATTTCAATAGCATGGATGTTTTAGATAAGTATAAGTCAAGGTAAATATTTTAAATTTCCATCTTAGCTTGGGATATCCAGCACACAATAACCAGAAGTTTTCTGTAATACTAAACATCTTTTACATCCCTTTTATGTTTTAACAATGGTTGCTTGAACCTACGTTGACTCAGTGATTTTAATATAAGTAGAATCAGTCTTATATTTATTTTGCTTTTGTTAAACAGCTATGAGGAGCGGAAACTTTACCTGAGTTTCATGACAGTGACAATAACAATAATCATAATTGATATTAACTAGTTATTCAGGATGTAGTTTCATACAAACTTTTGTTTCTTCTGGTTACCATAAATAAATCAAGATGCTAATATCAGCTCACTAGTATTATAGAGTCGCTTTGAAGTACTCAAAAAGCAAATATTATCATTTCTGTGTTACATATTGGATCCAAGGATCTCGGACAATGAAATGTTTTTGCCTATACTTACTCGGGCTGGGTTAATGTAAGAGAAAAAGTTAGAGTAGGTGATCCAGTAAGTTCAGCCAGCTTCACATCCAAAGCATGCTGACTGCTTGGTAATCAGTGTGCAGAAGTAGGTAGGAGACAGGCTGAGAAGGCAAATCAGTTGAAAAATATCATGATTAAAAAGATCAATCCAAATTAATTGAGCATTATTGTGGAAAAAAAAATATCAATTGAGGGTACTATAAAGGCCTCCTAACTCTATCGGTGTACTCTTCACTATACAAACATTTAAATATGTTAAGGGCTACAGCTTCCTTAGGATCATATTTACTTTTATAAAAGAGAATTATGAAATTACTTAATGGGGGAAATTTCCCTGATAATATATGTTGAAAGAAAGAGTGTGATCACTCAATCAGCTGCCTCTGTTGTGAATGGAATAGGAGAGTTGAAGAATTTACTGTAGAGATAACACCCATCTTAAAGATAGAAATAAACAAAATCGCAGATTTTTAACTTTGTTTTATGTATTTTATTTTTCCAGAAATAAAATCTAAAATAGAAAACCATCTTAATGCTACGTGAGCTGAAACAGACTAGGAACTTAAGAGGTGTTTGGGGAAAGGAAATGTGACGGAGTCATGGGGAGAAGTGAGATATCAACTTGGGTTTAGAAGAAGGGTACTTTTTGGATAGGTGATGAAGAGGGAAGAACCTTTCTACAACTGCCCCCCTGGAGGAGGCACATGCCTACGAAGCCCCACAGTCTCTCAGGCCACTATAGAAGACTGTAAGATTGGGAGGCCATTATTATTGTTGTTATCATTGCCACTGTTGTTATTATTTGCCTAGCAAGCTGTCACGATGCCCTTTCTCTGGCAACGGGACGATGTGAGCCCAGTGTGGTCACTTACACCACCCCATCCCCTGAGCCTAACAACAGTCTAAGTGTACCATGTGATAAAAAGAGAGAGCCAATGAGCAGCCTTCCCTGTGGTTCATGAGGGCGTGAGGCTGAGGCTGCTACCAGCCGTATCTCCTGCCTACAGAGACCAAGTTGCAGAAAGACAGTAAGGCCAACACATGAGGAGAAGCAGTTGAACAGATATGAAAGATGAATAGAGAGAGAGTCCAGGAGACAGAGTCCTTGGTGCGTTGTCTTTCTTCAATCTTTAGCCTGTCCCAGTAAACAATAACTCCTTTTTGGCTCCAGTTAGTTTGTATTGGGTCTCTGCTGCTTAATGAAGAGAGCTCTTAACACAGGTGTCTTTCCTAGCTCATTACAGCTGGCAAACTGCTGTAGGAAAGTCTTTTTAAAATGCTACTTTCTGAATATTATTTATCTTCACAAAATCTCTCATGGCACTATTTGCTCCTGTATCACCTTTATATATTCCTTTGGCTTAATTTCAAAGCCAAAATGGGTGACATTGGTGAGCCTCCAGACTTTCAAAGCACTAAATGATCTAGGGTGTAACTTAAGAATAACTAAGCATTGAATGTCCTAATCCATCTTGGAGGCTGTAATGGGTTAGTCTCTGAGAGTGACAGAATTCTCAATGTTGTCTGGTGGGAGGTCATTACCATCATCAGTGGCATCTGAACTGAATCTAAATTTAAATTTTGGACTCATATGAGCTCAACCTGCTATGCTTTTTCTGGGTGCGGGGCTTGGGGACTTTCAGAGAAATGGAAATTGCTACAGACGAGGAAATGGACTAATCTGATAAATGCCAGAGTTCACTGTCTTTCCATATATATTTCCCAGGTGATTCAGGTGCCTTTTTTTGAGAACTTTGCCATTCCCTGGACTTCTTTACAGCAATAATAGAGTGCTAGAATATAATTTCCAAATCCTCAGCTGGTGTTCAGGGGCTTGGTTGGTTAGCACTCATGGAAATGCCTTCTTTAATGCACAGAGATAGACAAATCCAGCAAGTGTTGGATTCATAGACTGTCGTGATTTATTGCTTAAGTGTCTGGGAGTTGGCAGAATGTTTTCTGCTAAGCAGATTTTCCTTTATTTTTATTTGAACCAATGAGTTTTATTTGAATGTATTAGAATTCATATGGTTTTCATTAATTTACAGTTAACTCATATCAAGATGTTATTTTATAAGAGCAATTTAACATCCATCAAACCCTCTGAGTAATTTTTTTAATATGCTCTAAGTTCTTTTTTGACCTTAGAAAGCATTAGGCGTGGTATTAAAGGCAGCTGACACAAAGGTAAAGACTGGATTTGGCTCAAAGAGGGGAGCAGATCACAGTAAGTATTGAATGAAGAGTCAATAAAGTTGAACTGAAGTAGTTAGAAATTGAAGCCTGGGGCTCTAGTTTAGCTAGTTGTGAGACGATGAGCTTTCCTTGCCTTGATTTTCTTTTCTCTATAATGGGAGTAACAGGGGGGTATTCTGAATATAAAAGGATATAAAATTATAAAAACATCTTGAAAGATGGGACCCAGTTCAAGGAAAGTAAACCTGAGACTCTTGTCGTCTATCAAACCTTTCTTTCTCAACGGTGATGACAGACTTACTTGATATTAAGATGAATGTTGCCTCTGCCATATAATCCCCAAGTTATAAACTAACGTGGGTCATGTTTCCCAAACATTTTCCAGTGCTGTTATTGTATGTTTCCGTATTATTTCCAAGCAAGTTTTGCGGTTCAATTGAATAAGAAATTGTTTTGAATAAAACAAAATCTGATTTTGTGTCAGAATTGCCTATATTTGAGACATGGAATTGAAGGCAGGTTAATTATTCTGTTCATGCAATTCTTTTCTCCCTCCTTGAAAGAATATGGGGGCAAATAGGAGGTGATGTGAACATGTGGGGAATTTGCCTATGAGGCATTGCTCATCTACTTGCCTGAATCAGAAAAATTGGGACTATTTTCCTTTTCAGAGTTGTATATTCAACATATAAATTAATATGTAAATATGTAATATAATCTAACATGCATTAGTGATGTAATTTTCACAGGAATTTGCTATGGTAGTAATCATGTATCACACTTATAGTGTTACCCTCATCACTCTGTTGAAAAGAGATTATTTTTCCTACTAAACTAGGAAGATTCTCGTGACCCTTTTTCACCAGAATCTTCAGGGTGGGGGAGGGACTTGCCGCTGCAGGAGAGGCTGTGCCTGGACACCTCACTCCTTCCCACTTGGACTTTTGGACCATCCTTCTGACTTTCCTGCCCCTCCTGTCCTTGTTCCCAATCAGCCTACAGGCTGCTGCCAGTATTTTCCTTCTAAATTACAACTCTGATTACGTAATTCCACGGATCATGAATTTTCTTGACTCCACACTGACTATTAAATTAGATAAATGTATCCAACTGACATTCTGAATTCTCTGAAATATGATTAAACATCTTTTAAACAACTGATAAGACCTTTTAGGTTGTTTTTTTTTTTTTTTTTAATGCTCCGTCAAATTAGATGACTTGCCCTTCCCCAGATACAACCTGCTTCCTTCCTTTGGAAAGCCATGTTTCTTAAAATCTTCCTGTTGAATTCCTTTGTGTTACATAAGGCCTCTGTAAAAAGCAGCTGACTCCATGAAGCCTGCCATGTTCTCCCAACAGCTCTTCATGTCAGTGAAGAAGACCTGTCCTCTGGTGTGAGTTAGTGTGAGCCTTTCAGAGGCAGGCCTGGTGTCCATCATCATTATCTTCCACCATATATATATCCCCAGCACTGATCATGTAAACACACCTCCAGTGAATATTTCTTGAACTGAAAATTGAGTTTGAGTGCTCTTTCCAGCTTTTTTTCATTCACTTTATTGTTGCTATTCCTAGGATCGAGCTTGGACCACCTGCCCACATTCTACTCCAACAAGCTCAGCCAATAGCGTCCCTACTTTACATGTTAGCACCTTTAAAAAAAAAAAAAAACAAAACTATTTCTCCCATTGTTTGACTTCAAAGTGTTATATCCTTTTGTTCCTTTTGCTTATTTTCTCTTGTGTTGGCTCCCCAAATTGCATTTTATATTTCTTTAAAATACAGTCTAGGTTGAATGCATAGCACCTTTCAAGGAACCTGGAAAGTGCTCTGTTATACAGCTGATCCATTGCTACTTATTGATTGACTAATCCCAACAATAGGAGAAATGGCCTATAAGGGAGAGGTCAACTTTGTCACCTGCTGTGGTCAGGCCTCCCAGAATGTACAGGTGCTGTAGACCTTTGGGAAAGAAGCACTGATGAACTTAAGATCAGAATCTAGCCTTGATTAATTTATCATAAATCATTATTGAGCAAATCCTATTTCTTATTTTTGGAAAGGTTCAGGATGCCCTTAGATTACTTAATTTAAACTAATACAGATTAGAATTTTCCCAGCTAGTTTGCCAGAGATTGCTAAGTGAAACAGTGAAGGGCTGTCAACTTTATCTAGAGAGAAGGGTTGTATCGGTGGATTAAACCTTCCTTGGGGGATGATGTGTACAATTTGGGTAGCTGCCACCAGTTGAATGGTGATGGCTGGTAGTTATAATGGGAGGTGCATATCCACGTCTCTGAGGACTTAACATACTGTAATATACATTCCTGGACCCCATCTACTCTAGCAGTTTCTGATTCATATGGTTTGAATTGGGAATCAAGCAAGTGTTTTTTGGAAAAGTTCTGAGCTGATTCTGATGTACATCTATAGTTAAAAGCCATTGATTTGTTAAAAAAAAAATGGTGCTGAAGAACCTAAGGGCAGGGCAGGAATAAAGACGCAGATGTAGAGAATGGACTTGAGGACACGGGGAGGGGGAAGGGTAAGCTGGGACGAAGTGAGAGAGTGGCATGGACATATATACACTACCAAATGTAAAATAGATAGCTAGTGGGAAGCAGCCGCATAGCACAGGAATATCAGCTTGGTGCTTCGTGACCACCTAGAGGGGTGGGATAGGAGGGTGGGAGGGAGACGCAAGAGGGAAGAGATATGGAGATATATGTATATCTATAGTCGATTCACTTTGTTTTACAGCAGAAAATAACACACCATTGTAAAGCAATTATACTCCAATAAAGATGTTAAAACATTTTTTTTAAAAAGCCATTGATTTGGAGTTGGGGATATCTCGGTGCCCAAGAATACGTTTTTTTCAGGTAAGGATAACTGGAAACAAAGATAGAAAGCAAGAAGCACTTGACTTTGCTATTTCTCTATAATTATTTATGAAGAAGTTATAGGTATGTTAATGAGCTTCTTTTGCCTTCTTATAATACTTAGAGTCAAAGAAATATACACTCCTAAGTATACAACTCAGGGTGTACTTTGCACGTAATAACTGATACAAACTCTGAGTATTTAAGAATTTACTTTCCTTTTATCCTAAAGGAGTGTCTTTAGTGTTTTCTCAATTATGGGAGACTTTTGTAACTAGGTTCCTTTCCAGCTGTTCCTCACTTCTATTCAAAGGAAAGCTGTGATTTTTTTTTTTCTGGAAGTCTCCCTGTTGCCCTGCATTCATTAATACTCTTAATCACTCCCGCCTTTGTGCTCTTTTGATCCGTGCGTGGACTGCTGGCTAGTTACTGAGCCCTTGGATTCGCTCTTTCTCTCTCCCCTCCTACTCTGAATTGCCTTCTAAAAGGAAAAGTGATAGTTTGGGACCTATAGTTGTTACTAATTTCCTCATTCAGAGCCCTGTTTCGTTTGTTTATTTTGCTGTCTTCTTAAATGGGCTACACACTTTTAAATCTGAATATTTAAAAATCATCAAACGAGTTGTTTTTAAACAGAAGTATAGAGATGAGGTATGGCTATTACTAGTATGAATTGTGCTTAAAAATTTCTCAGGAAACCACAAGCATTAGTCTGGAGGGAGGTATAGCACTGAGTGTCATCCATATCTGTGCCATATGGATGCCTTTCTTTATGAAATGATTTTTCAACAAACCCTTTTGGTACTTATGTCCACTTAAGTGAGGGTTATTGAGTAGAATTTTATTCTAGAAAAGTGTTCTATCGAGAATGAAATCCTACGAACATTGATTGAGTAACTCATGGGCAAGCCATTGTGGAGGACAGAATGGGATCCTTAAAACAGCCTCGTGAATAGATGTCATTCACATATTTTATATGAGAAAATTGAGGATGAGGGAATTATATAATTCGCCCAAGATCAGCATAACTACTTGGTGAGGGTTTTCTCTCTCACCCAACACAGCTAAGTCGGCATCCACCTGGCACATCCACCTGGCACTAGCGCATGGCACAGAGGCTTAAAACAGAGAAATTGTAAAGGAGCCAGACTCACAGTGTCTGTTCGTTCCTTCTACGTGAAGAGTGCTATCGTAACACATTGATGTGGCATTTGGTGAACTTTTACTTTCTGCAGAAACAAGCTACCTCTGAATGAGCACAATCTTACAAATCTAATAGGTTTATTTAGGAGTCTCAATTCAGTTAATAGGAGTTAATAGGACTTTTCCCCCTTCAATTCTGCCTTTGATTTTGTTGATTAGAATACTTCTTTTCTGACTTGAGGCAAAACCTTGAGTGAATTCTATACATTTCTGGTCAATTTTCATTACTGTAACTCAGCCCAAGCTCACCTCAAGCTCACCTCTAATCCAAAGCCCTAAGTAGTTCTTGCTCCATCTTTCAGCCCTGGGTACCTCCAGAGTCTTGGAATGGGAGGAGGGAGAGGGGAAGGCGCTGCATCTCTTTGTTCATCTGGTCCTGATTAGATTTTTCCTAGTTGGTTGGTGTTGCTTCTGTACTGGCCTTTGGCGCCTCTGTAGGACAGCATCCAACTGTCAACCTTCAAGTCCTGGGGCACAAGCGTGTGGTCTCCCCACTACCCAGCTCTCTGATGTTGGAATCCCGTATTTTCCAGCCCCACAAATCCCCACCACCAGCAGTCAAGCCACAGCCTCCTGCTGCCACAGTCCAGCCTTTGGCCAGAATATGGTAAGCAGCTTTCTTGGATAAGCTTCCATGAAAGACAGCTGGGGCTCAGCTGAGTGTTTCATGGTCCATGTGGCCTTTTGGAACTCAAGTATCTTTTCTGCGTCAACAGGCTCCTCTTTCCACCATAATGTTCTTCTCATTCTCTTTTCCCTGCTCAGAGAGGCAGAGGCTAAGCTTACCTACAATAGCATCCTTTCTTGTAGGAAAGCCCTCTTGGAATGGTCCCTAATCACCTTCCTACTCCCCAGTTTATCCAGAGAGGAAAAATCACCCCTAATTGGAAAAGAGAGATTCCTTCTCACCCTGTATTCTGGCCAATGTCTTCACCTCATGCTTTTCTTGTGGGACAGTCATGCCAACCTTGCCTGCAATTCAAATCACCTGGGAAACTTAAAAAAATTCCAATTGCCTAGGGTGGCACCGCAGACGTATTCAATAAATATTTCTGCAGGAGGCATCCGGGCATTGGATTTGCCAGCTCCCGGGTGGTTTTAACGTGTAGCCAAGGCTGAGAACCACTGTGCGTAGATTAGAAGCGGGGGTGAGCATGACTGTGGTACGTCTGGTTTTGCCATCTCTTAATAAGCCCTTCCAAATGTGGCAGGTATCTGCTGACCTTTTTAAAATGTGGATACTTCTCACCTGTTTGTTTCCAGCTGTGGAACCTAGCAAACCATGCTGGGAAAAATTTCCCTCAACGTCCTGTCATACAGGATGAAATGACATCCTGGAGACTAGAAAGTGAAGTGAAACAAAGGGCTTACTACTCCTTTCAGCCGCGGCCCTGGAAAGGGAGGTGAGCATGAAGTTCAATAGCGCGAAGTGCTTGAGCTGCGATTGAGTTGTATGGGCGGGTGTAGGCATTTCTACTCCTTCATTTCCAGGACACATAAAAGCAGGCACTTCATGTGGTTAGTTTTTGCTCTCTCTCCCTTTCTGTTTGTTTAAGGAATGCATGATGCTGAGGCTTTTTTGTTGTGGTTTAACTAGTCATGGTTTGGTTGTAGTGGGACGTGAAACGAGTGTAGCTGAGGAGAGAGAAAAATTCTATCTGTGAAAATGAGAAACACAACCAACTCTAAAGTTTGTGGAGAAAAGGAAGTATTGCGATGTAGCGATAGCCACGAGCCTCAATGACTGGCATCAGGAAAACCTGTCTTGGCTGTGTAGCGACAGAAATTTTAGAGTAGAAAAAACATGGCGTTTAGGGTCAGGAATCTCACGTTCTGGCCTTGCCTCTGCCACTACCTGTTTCGGAGAAGCAGTGGTTAGTAACCTGACATGTGGAGCCTACATCAGCCAGTCTGGGAGCTAATCCTGGCTTTGCCACTGGACAGGGGAAGTCTCTTAACTTCTCTGTGCCCCAGTTTCCTCATCTGTAAAATGGTGATCACAGTGGCATCTACATCAAGATTGTTAAGAGGATTTAATGAGTTAATATTCTAAAATGTTTTATTTAAGCAGTTGCTAAATAAAAAATAAATTTGGGCAACTCATCGAATTTTTCTGCACTTCAGTTTCCTTATCTCTAGAAAGCAGAGCTTAATGTTTTCCACCAATACAATAATCCAACGCAGGTTTAGTGCTTTTTACTGTCTTAGTTATTTTTTTGGCTGTTGTTTATTTAGATGCAATTGAAATAGATTGAATGTTCCTCCCCCAAATTCATGCTTTAAAATTCTAGCCCCCAGTGTGATGGTATGAGGACATGGTGCTTTTGGGAGGTAATTACGTCGAGAGGTTGCAGCCTCATGAATGGTATTAATGCCTTTATAAAGGAGCCCCAGAGAGCTATCTAGTCCTCTTTCTGCCATGTGAAGGTACAGTGAGAAGTCATCACCCTGCAGCCTGGAAGAGGGCATCATCAGAACCAATCGTCCTGGCACCCTACCAGCCTCCAGAACTGTGAGGAATAAGTTTCTGTTACTTCTAAGCCACCCAGTCTATGGTACTTTTTCATAGTCCAGACTAGGACAACAATTAATACTCAAAAATAGCTTCAAAACTAAATATGACAATGGGATTAATAATATACCAGCACTTTGATTTATAAAAAAAATTGTGATAATTATTAAATAACAATGACTTGGTATTCGAGAAAATCAGTTCTTGAGTCAGAAACAGTTCATTGTAACGGATATACCATGAAGTGAGAGAATTGGACACAGATGAGAGAAAGTCACCAATATCCTCCACAGTCTTGCCACCAACTCGTGATGTCTTTCCTCTTGTCTTGATCCCCGCTGCTCTTTCTGCCTGGAATACCCTTTGCCTTCAACAATGCTGGAGAGAGCAGAGCCATCCTTCGCTGACTAGCTCCTTCACCGCGGCTTCCTTGGTTTCTCGGGTTGGAAATGACCACTATCCTCTCCCAGCTCCTTCTGTAACTTGTAACAGACTCTACTTTGGAAATTTTGCTTTATACTCTCAGCTGTAGTTATTTATATACTTGTCCTTGGCCTCCGCCTTAGACTGTGGAGCTCATGGCATCATAACACAGGACTTGAAGTGAGAGAATTTGAGGGGAAGAACAATTACTGTTCTCTCAACGTTCTTACATTAAAAATTAACACCTTATTGACTGACTGTCTTCTTGGTAATTTAGGTTCCCCCTTTCTACTGATTGTGGTGTTTCTGGCTTACAGCTAGGTACTTCAAACTATTCAAAGTTATTTTATTTCAGGTTCTCTAGTAAATAGTTTCTTCAAATAGTTTGAAGTACCTTGTATAACATCCCTAGCAAAATATAATGCCTAGTATTATACACATATGCATGTATTATATTTATATGTTTTAATAAATTAAGGTTATATATGATTTTTATATACCTCTTTTCTCATTTTCTTAGAAAATGATTATTTTTGTGCTTGGGGCAAGAAGTTGTAGCAAATTTCTTTCTGTATTATTTTTATATATCTGACCTAAAAAATGACATCACATTGTTTTTTTAAAAAGTATTTATTTATTTATTTGTCTGCACTAGGTCTTAGTTGTGGCACGTGGGATCTAGTTCAATCCCTGACCAGGGATTGAACCCAGGCACCCTGCATTGGGAGTGTAGAGTGTTAACCGCCAGGGAAGTCCCCACACTGGTTTTTGACTCTAATTTTTCTGGAATTCCAAAGAGATGGCAGTTTGAATTATATGCAAAAAGTAATTTTTTGTTTTATTATATACCAGGATGAAACTTAAAAAAAAAATCAATGGAGTTTTATTGCAAGGGAAGGTAAATGTAAGCACCAAAAAATTTTGGAGATTCTGAAAAAAAAAACCCCAGTTGTCTGCCACTGTAATTACTCATAGATCCATGTGGAAGCAGGGAGAAAGTTCCATGTGAAGGTTATTTTCTAACATTGATTCTTCAAATAGTTCTTCCGGACTTAGGCGTGAAGATCCAATTTCTGGCTGTAAAGAATCATTTACCTGCACGGGAGCAAGAAATGGTTTATTCTTTTCTCTGCGATTCATCATTTTGAAGATGACTCTAGAACCCTGAGAGTAAATAGCTTGGCAAGCCCCTTGGATTCTGATATATTTCCCCAATTGCCTATGTTTAACATATATCTTTAAATTTGCCTTTTTAAAAGATAATTTTATCCAGACACATGGTAAAATATTCAAACACTATAATAAGATACACGATGAAAGTCTGTTTACCCCCCAGTCCTCTCTTACCTCTAATACCCCCAGGCTCCCATTTGCCCGTCTCCCACCCCACAGATAACGGCCTTTATTGATGTCTTGGGACTCAATTTGAATCAGAGAGTGTTTTCTGGCCACCTGACTGAAAGTACTTCCCCAAGTCACTCTCCCTATTAGAACATATTGTTTTACTTTCATTAAGGCACTTAATCATTACCTGACATTTTCTTGCTTATTTTGAGTATCTGTTTATAATTCACCCTCTCCACTCCTCATTTAGAAAGCGAATTCCAGGAGTGCAAGGATTTTCTCTGCTTGCTCAGTGTTGCATCTTCTTCTCCTAGAAAGGTGCCTGAAAAAGACTAGATGCACTTTAAGTGTTTGCTGAGTATTAAATCCTTTTGTAAGCTTTACTGAGGTATAGTTGATATACAATTATATCCACCAGCCTAGGGATACAATTTGATGAGTTTTGATGAAAGTACAATATATAGTCACATAACTCTCATGATTGTGATAAGCAATATTTCCATCACCCTAGGAACTCTCCATACCTCTTTGCAGTCAGTTTTCCTAGTAACCATTCATCTACTTTTTATCACTATAGTTTTGTCTTGTGTAAATTTCACCTAGATGGAATTATATAGTATGCAGCCCTTCGAATTTGGTTTCTTTCACTTGGGATATATGCTTTTAAAATTCATCCATGATGGTGCATGTATGCGTAGTTCATTCTATTTTGTTTTTGAATAAGTTTGAATAAGCTTCCATTTCATGGATATACTGCACTTTGTAGATATTTGATAGACATTTGAGTTGATTCTAGTGTCAAATGTGAGTGCTTTACCCTACATAAGTGCTTATCACTTAGGCTGCCTCATTTTCATGGATTTTGGCAGAAGACATGAAATTTCTGGGTCACAGACTAAGAACAATTTAATACAATTGCAATAACATAGCCAGAGTCTCAGCATTTGTGCCAGTTTCCTGAGTCCCTATTCCCACAGGTTGACATGAAGACCAGGGGATGATTGCCTTACAGGAGAGGAATCTTGAGCTTAGGGAACTCAATAGAATCTTTTATAATGGGTTTATAAGCCTGCCTGATCCTTGATCTAGAAGGAAGCTGTATCTTTATTGTACTATACAGCAAAACAAACTTATCTTTTTTGGGGGGCGGTTGGGGGGGGTGGCGGGGCAGCCAAGTCATTTATTTGGAATGGAAACAGAAAATTGGGAGAGGGAGAACAAGAGGGGAACTAGCCAGCTGCTTAGATTTTTCTGCATTAGGAGTGGGGCAGCTGGCTTCAAGACAGGAATCGTCTTCCCACGGCAACATGGTAATGGTGACTGGACCAGAAGTAGTTTATTGAAGCACCGTTTTCTACTAAGTCTTATCCCAAGCAAAGCAGGTTACAGTTACGTTGGAAAGCAACACTGTCTGGCGTATTTTTCTTAAGAGTACAGAGATGAGTTGACATGCAGCAAGGCGACTTTCCTTAGAGGGACAAATATATCTTCCAAGGCTCTTTGCTCTATGCAGGTCCTTGAAGAGATAGTTGGAAACAAAGGTGGTCATTGCATCTGCCTGCGAGACATGCAGAAATTCAGGAGACTCTTGCAGAATTAACACTCAACATCCCAGTTTTCGCTACTATGGATAAAGCTGCTATAAACATTAACATATACATTTTGTATGGACATATGTTTTCATTTATCTTGGGTAAATACTTAGGCGTGGAACTTGTGGGTTAAATGGTAAGGGTGTGTTTGATTTTATAAGGAAATGCCAAATTGTTTTCCAAAGTGGCAATATCATTTTGCATTGCTCCCAGCAATGTTTGAGATTTCTAGTCGCTGCACATCCTCACCAGTGCTTGGGATTTTAAAACTTTTAGCCAATCTAGACGGTGGGTGGGAATTTTCCATTGTAGTTTTAATGCACATTTCTCCAATGACTAATGATGTTGAATATTTTTCATATGTTTTTTTTCCATCTACCTCTCTATTGGGTGAAGTGTTTAACTATTTCATTAAAATTTTGGGTTGTTTGTCTTATTATTGAGGTTTGAGAGTTCTTTATGTACTCTGGACACATGTTCTTTATTGGATATTGTTGGGAGAGACTTCTCTGAGGATCTTTCATGTTTCTGCAGGTGTTGTGAGCCGAGACACTGACAGCTCTTGTTCCATACTATCTTTTTTTTTTTTTTTTTGCGGTACGCGGGCCTCTCACTGCTGTGGCCTCTCCCGTTGCGGAGCACAGGCTCCGGACGCGCAGCCTCAGCGGCCGTGGCTCATGGGCCCAGCCGCTCCACGGCATGTGGGGTCCTCCCAGACCGGGGCACGAACCCGTGTCCCCTGCATCGGCAGGCGGACTCTCAACCACTGCACCACCAGGGAAGCCCCCATACTATCATTTTAAAGGTGTTTTGTATAGCAAAAAAGCCTTGGACAGTTGAGATAGTGTCTCCCTTTGGGGAAGGAAAAGTTTGCTTCCTGTCTAGGACAATAAAGATAGTATCTCCCAGGTTTGCTTGCAGCTCTTTAAAGAAAATGGGCTTTCTTAAGCTTGGAGTTACTGAGTTGTGATCAAATCTACCGCGTGTGCAGCATCCACTAGGGTCTAGCTGTGCATCACCCTGGTAGGTGCTTGCTTCGCTGTGAGTAATGAAGTCCTTCGTCAGTGGCCCAGACATCTCAGGTCTTCCGCTAGAATCCATGAAACTGTGGCAGGCTGACGTGTCAGTTTGCTAGGAGTATAAAATCTCAGACCTTTTATAGCTCCTGACAGGTACATGTTTTCAAACAAATTTTTCTCAGTTCATGGCTTCCTTTTTCATTTTCTTACTAGTAGCCTTTAAATACTTAAATTTTGATGAAATCTAATGCATTCTTTAAAAAGTATAATCCTTCTTGTGCCCTATAGTAATAAATTTTTGCCTGATTCATGGGGAGAATAATTTTTTTCCTCTGTTTTCTTTTAGAAGCTTTACGACTTTAGGTTTTACATTTAGACCTATGTGTCATTTTGAGTTAGCTTTTATGTATGGTATGAGGTTTATCATTGTTTTTACATAGGGTTATTCAATTGCTTCAGCATCATTTGTGGAAAAGATTATCCCCTCCCTATTGAATTTCCCTGGCATCTTAATCAGTTCGAATTGGCCAAATATGGGTGGTCTATTTATGCATTTTATATTGTTTCATTCATCTGTATGTATATCTTTAAGTCACACTATCTGGATTATTGAAGTTTTATAATAAAGTCTTAAAATTAGGTAGTGTAATTTCTACAACTCTGTTCTTTTTGAAAACTTTTATATATTCAAGATCATTTACATTTCCATGGGCATTTGAGGATCACTTTGACAATTTCCACACCAAAGAAGTTTCTGGAGTTTTTATTGGGATTGTGTTGAACTTTAGATCTATTTGGAGAGAAATGACATCTTCATAATACTGAATCTTTCTATTAACATGATATATCTCTTTATTTCTTAGGTCTTCTTTAATTTCTCTCAGCAGTGTTTTGTATTTACCACCTACATATCTTGTAAATATTTTTGTTGAGTTTATCCCTTAATATTTAACATTTTCTGGTACTATTGTAAATGATACTGCTTCGTTTTAAATTTTAATTTGCAACTGTTCATTGCTAGCATATAGAAATACAATGAATTTTTATGTATCTTACTAACTTGCTTAACTCACTAATTAATTTTAATAGGGTTTCTTTGTGGGTAGATTCCACAGGTTTTTCTACACAGGCTGTCATATGTTCTGGGAGTATAAAGAAGTATAATTCCCCCCACACCCTCAGTGTGTATACATTTGATTTCCTTTTCTTGTCTTAATGTACTGGATAGGGCCTGTACAACAGTGTTGAATGGAAATAGTGAGAGTGGACATCCTTATCTAGTTCCTGAACTTAGGGGGAAGTACTTAGTCTTTCACCATTTAATACAATGTTAGCAGCAGGTTTTTCATAAATGCCCTTTCTCAGTTTCAAAAAGTCCCTTCTGTTTCTAGTTAGCTGAGAGTTTTTATAATGAATGGAGGTTGAATAGGTTAAGGGCCTTTTCTGTGTCTATTGAGCTTATGAGATGGTCTTTTTTTATAGGCTCTAGAATTGATGAGTTACATTGATTTTTTTTTTAAACATCTTTATTGGGATATAATTGCTTTACGATAGTGTGTTAGTTTCTTCTGTATAACCAAGTGAATCAGCTATAGGTATACATATATCCCCATATCCCCTCCCTCTTACGTCTTCCTCCCACCCTCCTATCCCACCCCTCAGGGTGGTCACAAAGCACCAAGCTGATCTCCCTGTGCTATGCGGCTGCTTCCCACTAGCTTTTTATTTTACATTTGGTAGTGTACATATGTACATGCCACTCTCTCACTTCGTCCCAGCTTACCCTTCTCCCTCCCCGTGTCCTCAAGTCCATTCTCTACGTCTGCGTCTTTATTCCTGTCCTGACCCTGCATTCTTTAGAACCATTTTTTTTCTTTGTAGATTCCATATATATGTGTTAGCATACGGTATTTGTTTTCCTCTTTCTGACTTACTTCACTCTGTATGACAGACTCTAGGTCCATCCACCTCACTACAAATAACTCAATTTCGTTTCTTTTTATGGCTGAGTAATATTCCATTGTATATATGTGCCACATCTTCTTTATCCATTCATCTGTCGCTGGACACTTAGGTTGCTTCCATTGTCCTGGCTATTGTAAATAGTGCTGCAATGAACATTGTGGTACATGACTCTTTTTGAATTATGGTTTTCTCAGGGTATATGCCCAGTAGTGGGATTGCTGGGTCCTATGGTAGTTCTGTTTTTAGTTTTTTAAGGAACCTCCATACTGTTCGCCATAGTAGCTGTATCAATTTACATTCCCACCAACAGTGCAAGAGGTTGCCTTTTCTCCACACCCTCTCCAGCATTTATTGTGTCTAGATTTTTTGATGATAGCCATTCTGACTGGTGTGAGGTGATACCTCATTGTAGTTTTGATTTGCATTTCTCTAATGATTAGTGATGTTGAGCATCCTTTCATGTGTTTGTTGGCAATCTGTATATCTTCTTTGGAGAGATGTCTATTTAGGTCTTCTGCTCATTTTTGGATTGGGTTGTTTGTTTTTTTGTTATTAAGCTGCATGAGCTGCTTGTAAATTTTGGAGATTAATCGTTTGTCAGTTGCTTCATTGGCAAATATTTTCTCCCATTCTGAGAGATGTCTTTTGGTCTTGTTTATGGTTTCCTTTGCAGTGCAAAAGCTTTGAAGTTTCATTAGGTCCCATTTGTTTATTTTTGTTTTTATTTCCATTTCTCTAGGAGGTGTGTCAAAAAGGATCTTGCTGTGATTTATGTCATAGAGTGTCCTGCCAATGTTTCCTCTAAGAGTTTTATAGCATCTGGCCATATATTTAGGTCTTTAATCCATTTTGAGTTTCTTTTTGTGTATGGTGTTAGGGAGTGTTCTATTGATTTTTGAATGTTAAAGCAGCCTTGTGTTTCTGGAGTAAAACCAATATGGCTATGTTGTTTTATTCTTAGTATATATAATTGCATTAAATTTGTTAAAAATTTTTGTGATATGTTCATGAGAAATATTGGTCTTTAGGTTTTTTTTTTTAATTGCATATCTTTATCTCGTTTTGGTATTAAGGTAATGATGCCCTCAGAATGAGTAGGGAAGTATCGTCCGCCCACCTCCCCAGGTCCTTATTTTCTAGAAGAGTTCGTGTATACGTGGCATTATTTCTTAAGTGTTTGGGAGAATTCACAAGTGAAGCTCTCTGGGTCTGGACCTTCTTTTGCAGGAAGTTTTGAAACTATAAATGTATTTTCTTTAATAAATATAGAGCTATTCAGGTTATCTTTTTCTTTCTGGTGAGCTTTGGTCGATCATGTTTTTCGAGGAATTTAACCATTTTGTCACAGTTACCAAAATTATTGAAATATAGTTGTTCATCATTTTCCCTAATTATCTTTTTAATATCTATAGTTTATATAGTGATGGCCCCACTCACTTCTTATTTGATAATTTGTGTTTTCTTTCTCTCTTCTCTCCTTCACTCATTCCCTCTGTCTCTCTCTATTATTGCCAGTGTTTTTCATTCTTTAGTGGATATAAAAAGTTTCCTCTGAAATCATTTTCCTTTTTCCTCAAAGAGTATTTCTAAAAATTTTTTTGGTTTCTGTTCATGCCTGCTGGCAGTGAAATACCTCTGTTTTTTATGTTTGCAGAAGCCTTTATTTCATCTTTATTTTTTGAAGATTTTTTTTCTGGGTGTAGAATGGTACATTATGTTTGTTTTTATTCTTTTCATTGTCTTCTGGTTTATAGTGTTTCTGACTCAAATTTCACGTTACTGTTATCTTTGTTCCTTAATACATAATGTGTCTTTTTCCCTCTGGTTAAAATTTTTTTCTTTTCTTTTTTTTTTTTTTTTGCGGTGCACGGGCCTCTCGCTGCTGTGGCCTCTCCCGTTGCGGAGCACAGGCTCCGGACGCGCAGGCTCAGCGGCCATGGCTCATGGGCCCAGCCGCTCCGCAGCATGTGGGATCTTCCCAGACCGGGGCACGAACCTGTGTCCCCGGCATCGGCAGGCGGACTCTCAACCACTGCGCCACCAGGGAAGCCCCTGGTTAAAATATTTTTTAAAAATTACTTATTTTCAGCAGTTTGATTATGATGTGACTTGGTATAGTTTCTTTGTTTTTCTCCAGGCTTTGACCATTGAGATGATTGGTATTGTGGTTTTTTGAGCTTTCATCAACAACTTTAAAATTTTTATCAAATCTGTTAGTTTGTTTCATCTTAATCTCCTTTCAGTTTCCTATTTCTCTGCATAGGGAAGCTAAATGAGAATATCCTCCAATTGCAGTAAACTGTTCTTTTATAAGAAAGCTGATGTTGTAAAAAATATATTTTTTCAATTTAAAAACTGTCCTTTATGCCTTTTTGTGCCAGTTAATGAAAAGGTAAGTTGAGTAATATTATTTCTACACTTGTACAAAATAAGTTTTATATATATACCTTTTTCAACATAGGACATGCTAGACAATTGCTTTTATAAGTGATCTCTTTGGTTTCTCTGTTTTTACTATTAATTGGTTAATAGGACACCAGTAGGTTCTTTATAATATTTTATGCAAATACAATATATATGTAGTTTTGTAAGTGAATACATTGTTATATGCTATAGTCTTATTGTGGTATTTTAAGGTTTAAGGGCAGAGTGGACAGATTAGATTGAGACTGTGACCACTTTCTTTTGAATAGTTTTACAGTATTTTAGACATATTGAAACTTAGCATATTTTTCTAGAGCTTTATCTTAAGGAAATTGATAGTTTTACTGTTCAGCTCTGTCTGTATCCATCAGGCTATCACATGGTTGAATGACTGTTGATATTTTTTTTACAAAGCCATTTAAGCTAATAACCCTGTGCTCAGGTCAAGCAGAAGTATAAGGATCAGAGATCTGTTATGTGCCCCCAAATAAACTAGTTCTGTGACTGATATTGTCAGGTTATGTACCTCTTCTATCTAAATTGGTAACTAGGTATCTCTGGGGTGTTTGAAATGGAAACAGATCTTTTAATAGCATTAATATATGCAGTGCTTTAAAATTTATTGGGAATTTCCTCGCTATCTTATGAGATAAACAGGAAGAAATTACCTATGTAAATTTAGCAACTAGGGCATTAAGAATTGAGGTACTTTTCCAAGTCTGTACAAGGAGTCAGCATCAGAATAGCCTTTGGACTTTACAGGCAAATTCATTCTCCTAATCATGGTGTCTGATGAGTCATATGGATGAAAAGCTCTATTCAAGAGACCTTTATTCTCAGCTCTGCTATTTCTGTGTGTAACCCTGTTTTGGTTCATTTGAAACTAAGGTTACTCATAAGTCCTAAATTTGGACACACTTGGTAAAAGTAGTCAGTTTATTCTTTAAAAAAATGCAATGGCATTGAGATAGTCATGGGAATTAAAGTATGTTGGAGGCATCTCCTGTGCAGTCAAGAAACCCTGCTGCCCAATCATTCAAAACTACGTTTCGAAGGGGAGTTATTCAGAGAAGTTGTGTATGTATTGTTTGTGTATGTATATACGTACAATGCATACATATATATATATATATATATATACACACCTACATATATATTTGAGGGAGAGGGAGGCGAAAGGGGGAGGGGGAGAGGGAGAAACTTTATATGGCAATGAGGATTGCACTGGTTTGAGGTGGTAGAAATAGTTTGTTTTTAATGTCAGGAATTTGGAAGGAAAATAAGGGCAACAGTGAGGTTGGGTTTGAAATGTCTTTTCTAATGATTGATTTTGTTATGAAAGTCTGTTTCTCATTCATAGATGAAATATTACCATCTTAAGAATTTTATAGGGAGAAGATATTCTTCATAATCTCATACGTGGAAATTATGGTTTCCTTCTAAGTAGTTAATTTTTTGTCATATAATAGAAAAGTCTGCAGTAGTTGTTTGTTGGCATTGATGCAGCTCCTCTAAGACTCCATCAAAGATCCAGGATCTTTTTATCTTGTAGCTCCATTGTCCTTATTTTATTTTCTTTTGTCTTAAGGATTGCTGCTTTATGGTCACAAGATTGCTTCCGAAGTTTCAGTCAACTAAAAAATGCCTTATTCAAATCAGAAAGTTGAAGAAAGGGGCCATACCTCTTGTGTCTGTTCCCTTTTAGCAGGTACACAAAAATGCTAAAAACCTACAAGCTGACTTCCCTGAACATCTCATGCAAGGGAGGATAAGAAGCCAAGGAATGAAATGATTATGATTGACTCAGTCTCATCATAATCTGTCACCTGAGTCTGGGTACATTGCTATCCTAAGGAATAAAGTGTGTGTGGGGGAATCAATCTTAGGTAGCAATGAACAGTGTCTGACACAGAGGGCATATTTTAATCCTTCATTACTATAACTTAGGTAGTGTTCTTCTAGATAAAAAAGTAGTCCATGTATTCACCAAAAGAGACTTACCTTGTACTCTCAAATTCTTTATTCTATAAATGCCAAAATACCTCTGCGAAGTATCGATATCTGTATTTATTAACTCCATCTCTTTTACTTTTGTGGAGGAAAACTCAATTAATTTGTCAAAGATTTGATTACAGATCCAGAATAGGAAGGATATATAACCTACCCCTCAAAATGTGTAATTATAAATGATTAAAACTTTCACAAAAGCAAAAGATTCTCCTAAATTTAAGCTGTAGACTGGTTGGGTAGGAAATATTGGTGCTTTTGCTTGATTCTGGAGTCTTTGACAGTAAGCAAGTACCAAAGTTTGATACTTGGGTTAGTCTGTTATATCATTTAATCATCAGGAATATTGAAGTAAATATTTAAAAATAAATTTAACAAATATATAGTAAACATCCACTTCGTTTCAGGAACTGTGACAGCACAATGGAGACAAAAGATGCAAATTAAAATCTTCCTTCAACCCCACAACAAAATGATACAAGTTTCTCAGTAACGCAGGGTAGTAAGTATTCAAAATCTAAACAGTGAGTTGGCAGTTTTGTTACCAAGACTGCCAACTTGGGAGTCTTGAAGTATGAGGGTATAAGTATAGGCTAGGTGGTCAGTTTTAAACAAAATAAATAACATTGACAAATACCATACCCCAAACACCGTTTTTCCAATTTGGGGATATAGAGATAGAACAAATATTTGTTGTGATAGTATTTTTCCACTTTCAAGCCAATTTTTTTTTGGCATTCTGAAGCCATAGTTCATTACATAAGCAAAAGAAATAATGCTGTAACACTGAGAAGATATTTTCACATGTTACACACAGTGTTCATTCCAGAGACATATGAATCAGAAAATGATTGAAGGCATTTATTTTGAAAAGATCTAGACATTCAGTTTGGAAATATGATGACCTGGGTCCCATGTTAAAGAGCATGCTGAACAGGGTTCTGATCTCCATTTTAGAGATGTGGAAACGGAGTTTCAGGGATCAGTAACTTGCCCAAGTTTTCATAAGTTATACAGCCATGATGTCAGTTCTGACAACCCTAAAAGGTTGAGGTATAAAATTTTGCAGGCTGTTTCATATAGCTAACACAGTGGTGCTCCAGTCTTGCTTACATTGAATCACACAGGGAACTTAAAAAATACTGAAGCCTGGCCCCCGCCCTATGCCAATTAATCTAAATCTCTGGTGAGGGGGCCCAGGCACTGGTATGGTATAAAAAACAAAATCCCCAAACTTCCTCAGGTGAGTCTCTTGGGTAGCCAAGTTTGAGAACCAGTGATTATGCTGTAAACCCGAGAATATGACGAATTGGGTTGTTGAATCAGGGTGATCCATAGACAGTGGGTTCTCATATAGTATTTCATGACCTGAAAGCAAATGTAGATCAACTCCTTGTGTTTTGTTTGGAATATCGTTGTCATGTAACATCATCTTTTCTAGCCATTCTTCTTTTTTCTGTTTTCAAATGACTCATGCTGAACAGTACACTCACTTCACGTTACCACTTGGTCCTTCACATGGTTGTCCCAATGCGCCATTTATCTTTGTGGTCCTGGGCACAGCCCAGAAATTTAGAACAATACAAGTCATTTGGAAATTCAAAACATGATTTCTGGTAATGCTTCAGGAAGTATTTTAAAGTTAATCTTTATATCCACGGTGTCCTGGACTCCTTCCTGAAATAGATTAAAAACTGGTTATTGGCAGAGAGGAGAAATAGGTGGAAGGGATTTGGGCTAACGTTGAGATCTGTGTGATTGGTCCTGATTTAAATGCTGGAAATGACAATTGAGTCACATACAGCTTTTCTAATTCTGAATCTATCTTTACTGGAATATTTATTTTAACACTACCTGGGTAAAGATTTGTAAAGGAGTTCAACTCATTCTTTTTAAAGGAACTGAGATCCTAGTTTTTATCACACACATACAAATGAATTTTCTTCCTTTTAGATAAAGTGGGGGAAAAGGACAGAGATGAATTCTGTTAGATATATTCTGACTCAGGACAAAGAGTCTAAATATTATGGTCATTTCAGAGTCATCCTTTGCCCAAACCTTAGACAGACATTGTTTTCCATGGTCTTCAATTCATCAGCCCTGGTCCTCACACATTTTTGAGAGATTGGGTGTGTTTATGTGCTTTTCAAAAATTGTACATTGCACGCACTCTATTCCCCTGCCTACAGCAATTTGCTTTGCTAAAATGACTTATTTGAATCCCAGACTTACTGTTCACCAGGCATGGGACTTTGGACAAATCGCTTCTCTGAGACTAAGTTCATTCATCTCTAAAATGAAGGTAACTCTATGGCTTATGATGGCTGTAGGAATTAAAGCGAGATAATTTACGTAAAGCACCTAGTACAAATTCTGGGACATGGTAGTTATTCAGTAAATGTAATTTATCTTTTTTCCTTCCCTTTCCCTCTATCAAAACATATTCGCAGAAAGAAGCTGAGGCTAGTCATTTATGTCAGTACATGAGAATTTGTCATTTTTTTCATTTCTTAGGATATTCTACAGAAGTAGACTTCTAATAATAGTGGTGATGATAATTATACAGTGATGCTTACTGTGTACTTTACTATGACAGTTACTGGTTGGGTGGCTTATCCTCTTTACAGAAGTTTAATATCAGAGAATTCGCTCCAGGCAGGCAGCTTTCTACTCTGCATGCAGGGAAGACTTACTCCAAGTCACATTCAGGGATGTGCTTGTGCAGGAAGCATTGAATGGCTATCTCAGGATGACCTATCATCAGAGCTCTATCCCAGCTGATTCAGGGTAAGAGTAATCATGAAAGTCAGGAACTACAAAATGCAGGTTTTGGGAAAGAAAGTAGGCTGAACTTCTACGAAAATTATTACAAAGAAGTAACAATAATTAGGAGAATGGAAAATATAATCTTTAGTTACTTGGTGCCCTGGTAGATATACAACAGCACAGACCACTTCAGGCTGGAGGATGTGAAAAAATCTGTGAGGGAGGCTTGAATTGTCTTTAAAGTACTTCTCAAAGACACTCCTGCTGGGATACTTGTCAGAAGTGCCCTAAGTCTGTTTTTCTGGAGACATGAAACCCTTGATTCAAGGACTTGTAGAGAGAAGGCAAACAAAGGTTTAAACTCTGTTCTCTCATTTCTCTGGAGGGCATACCTCATTTACAACAGGAGATTTAGATTATATGGTCCCGTAAAACTTGGCATAGAGAAATTGAAAGCAAATATTTATTCTGCAAGGATGGGTTAGCCGTGTTAACGTAGTGAGACTTACCTTGTACAACTCTAAAGAAGTTTATTGAGTTAATGGAATGACGTTCTCTATGATTAACAAATGTTAGGAAACTGCCGTCAGATTTCTGGTAAACATTTAATAATACTTGTGAATCAGACAACGGAAATGGAGTACAGTCCGCTCCCCCTGACCCCTTTAAAAAAAAGCCACATTTTTCTTTTGGCTCAAAGTCAGTGTTAAGATGTTATTCAAAATAAGACTTTTTGCCCTATGGAATTGGCCTCTTTGTTACTATATATCCTTTAAGTTTCTGGGTCAGCACTGTGGGGAAACTGACACAACCTCAAAGGACCCTCAGTTAAATTTGCTTCATTTTGCTGATTCATATAAAGAAATACAATACATAGTTTTTATTGAGAATACCCCAAATAATGCCTTAATCCTGATTTTGACCAAGGAAAATAAAAGGTCTTTTTTTTCTTTATTTTTCTCTCTCTACGTACGTGTGTCTGTGTGTGTGCGTCTGTGTCTGTGTGTATGTATGAATGTATTTAAAAAGAATGTTTGCAACTATATTGAGATCGTGAATGCGTAGACAAAGTTTCCTTGAACAAATGACTATGTTGTGTTGAAACTTCTTTTGGTGCTGATTCTACCTGATTAGTTTCAGCTCTTTAATAGCCTGGGGGTTGTGATAGTTGATGTCACAGGAGTCCAGAATATTGGCACTTTGACTTCAAAGAAGAGATCAAAGAGAATTTGTAGAGGAGTTCCAAGTGTGTTCTGTAACTGCTGGTAAAGAGAAGCAAACATTCATGATACATTAACTGTGTCTACACCACATAGAATGAAGTGGAGATTCGGTACTTGTTTAGTCATTAATCTGTTGTCTCCCTAGGCTGACAGAAAACATCAATTAGAATAAGTAGCTAATTGACAGAGCTCTACTTCGCCTTTTGTTTTATAGACAGTCCTAGTATATAGATACCAAATGTGTTGTTCTATCCTTATGCACAATTCTTAAGATGACTTCGGGCCAGTCTAAACATTGCCTAGGAATTGTTTATCATGGATAATTTAATACTCCTCCTGAAGCATGTATCCTATTAATTTCTGCTTCAGAATTTCCAACAAGCAAACATTTACACAAAGAGGGTGATTCCCTTGTAGCTGCAGGGGTGGATCAAGCCAGTGGTACCAAAATAGAAATGACTATGTCCAGGTCCTCAAGACTTTCATCATATTCAGTGACTGTGCAAATTGTGCCAGGAGGAAGGAAGATGTGATGTCTCTCTGTGGCTGTGCAGTCTATCTTGTGTATTTATTACACGGCTGCAATAGAGGGGTGACACTGTGGCTTTTCCCCCAACTCCATTTACCAGCTGTTAGTAGAAAGACGTATTTGGCACATCTAAAAACACAGAGAACAGGGCAAGGCAAAGGAGGCGGAAGGATGTTAGGATAAAGGAAAATTTTCCAGACTTACCAACAATTTATTTCACAGAGGAAGTCCTTCTCCGCTGCTTCTTGCTCATGGAAATCTTTTCACCTGCCTTGCCCAGGCCTTGATGATGATATCTGGGAGGTATTAAGCAATCCAGAAAATTTATTCATCAACTTGGATTCATCTCTATTAATGAAAGAGCAGAGAAATCAAAGTTATTTTCCTCCTCTCCCCAAAGTTCAGGATGTGTAATACCTAATGGCTTGCTCCCTACTTGGAGCAAATACATCCGTCGAATTTGATATACTGACTCATAAATTATACATTAGGGCCAAACCTGTTCTGTTACGAGAAATTAAGACTCCCTCTTGGCACATACTTTGGCTCTGGATTTGAACTGGATAAGCAACATCTTTTGTTTAGATGCTGAATTTGGAAAGTAAACCAAAATATACAGGCAATCAGTGATCTCTCCATCTCTCACAGATATTGCTGGATTCAGGACAAGAAGCCTTGTGCACTTTGGGCTCCTCTCCGAAATTGGTGCCCTTCCGTAGGGCTTCTCACCCAATGAGTTTGACCGGGAGTTTGAGGTAAGTTCTAGGGGCTCTGGCTGTTTGCAAGGAAGCAAGAGAAAAGAGTGGAGTCTGCCTAACAGAGACTCCTGGTCTAGTGTGAGAAGCATACTTGCTGCATGGAATTTAACCTGAATTCTAACACCTCAGAGATACCACAGTCTAACCATTGGAACCAAAGCATAAGATCTGGGATGAATGCACTACATATGATCTGTAATTGTATTATTGGTAACTATGAATCAATAATGCTAGAAACACCTTTTTTTTTTTTTTAACGAAAATGTTTGAGATCTGAAGAAAGAACAGACTAATAATAGCTGACTCTTTCCACTAAAGGAAAGCTTCAAAGAAGTCACCCAGTCAAGACAATGTATTGCCTGGTTTTCTAGAAGAAAAATAAAACATCTGGCACTTTTCAACTAATAGTGAAATAAATCTAAAAGCAGAGTTTTCTTCCTCTCTGAAATCAAGAGAATCCTTTAAGTTGTGAGGATATTATATTAAACTCTTTAGTTCTTTGTGGGAATTTTAGATTTTAGCTGTCATTATACATTACTTTTGATATCATCATAAAAGTTTTCTAAACAGAGGTATTTCCAACTCTTGTAAATGTCAAAGCTACACCCAGCCTTCTCCTATGTCCTTAGAGGTGCCTCTCCATTGCCTTTTCCTACAGGGCCGGACTGACATTTGAGTGATGAAGCCCAGGGAAACCAGACCCTGGTTAGGAGCAGGTAGAGTAGGTGAGCAGAGTTACCGGGTGGCCAGGCCATACTTGCAGTGATGTGAAACAAGGACTTACACATTGTGGCAGTATGTTTGGTGAAGCCTATTGAATCTGGAAATCAATTAAGAGTGTATCTTTCGGATCTTGTTTTTTTGTTTTTGTTTTCTAGCATGAGCGTCTACTACGTGCCAAACACAATTCTATACTATCTCTTAGCGCCCTTGGCCTTACACACTGTAATACACCCTGAGTCTTTCCTTCATCACCTGTACTAACAACAGCATGGTCTGATAGAAAGTAGAAGGACTTTCGAATGAGAGTTCCAAGTTCATATCTGAGCACTGGCCCTCACTTATGTGACCTTTGGCTCTTTATACTTCCTGAATCTCGCATTACTGACTTATAAGAATAAAAGCATCTCCTATATTTAAAATAGTTGGCAAGCTTAGTAATTTTTTTTTGGAGTTCTCATTTTATAATTGAGCAAAGTATTAAGGGAAACAGAGCGGTAAAAGAAGTGAAAGAAATGAAGCGTAGAAAATATTATTTATGAGGAAAAATGAAAGACCAGTTGTGACACAGGCAGCTTATGAACCAAGTAGGGGATGAGTTACCTGGGAAAAGATTTGAAAGATCTGCTGCTAAATGAGTCAACTGTATCCCAGAACTGGGCTCCAGACTTCCCCGCCGGCTTGTATGGTTGGATTGATAGTAAATGGGCCATCCTTGTTCTATTTGCCAGTACCATCTATCACAGGGCAGAGCCCATCCTTTGTGTATCAGGAGTAGTAGGCCGGTATTCTTGGTGAGAAGACAGGTAATTTGTGTAGAATCACTGTCCTGCTCTGAGTTCGAGTTTTATATTTAGAGCCTGTGGTACCTGAATCAAAGTTGAAGAGTTACATTACAAGTTTCTCTTAGAAGCATGGGCTTTTCTGTCTGGCAAGGCTGTGTGAATTTACATAAAACTAAGAGAAACAGAGGGCTAGATAGGCAAGTTCCTGGAAAAGGAAGAGATTACTGAATTTCTCCTGGTCTCTTGTTATTTGTTTTCTTTTCCAACTTTTCTCTCTCTTCATTGCCATAATGCTTCTGGATTCCTTTGGAAAATGAGCAGGGTCAACTTAGCAGTCACAGAGTCAGCACTGACCTGGCCAGGAGTCCAGCCAAGGGTGAATGACAGCAATATGTCAAGTCAGGGCTGTCTGAAGCAGAGCGAGCATGGAAGTTCCTGGGATCCATGGAGGTGGGGAGGGCACAGACTCTTGGCGGTCAGAGAATCATTAGGTCCCTGCCTCATAAATGTGGTTAAGTTATAATCCCAGCATAGAATCTGTGTCTGCTCTGCTACTGTATACACCCGATTGAGGTGGGTATCTGGGACCAGACAGCAGACAGAAAGTTAGAGATATACAGGTACAATTTATCCCTGATCAAAAAACTCTAAAATTTCTTCAGTTGGCAGTCCAGAGGGAAGTGGAGACTCTGGGATGGGAGACACTCTGAACGGAGACCAAGATTGCATTGAGTGTGTAATCCACGAAGAGGAAATTGAAAGTTGATTGTGTTCAGATGGTCCATGGAATGTTGATTAATTCCAACAGGGAGAGCGGCCAGAAGTTGCGAGAGTGCTGTCCTTCAGTGTGTGAGCCGTGCTAAGAACCAGTTCTCAGCTGCAGTGGCTGGGCTTAGATGGAAGTATGTGTAGTTTATCTGGCAGAACGACGGTAGAGTACACAGGCAGAGCTACAGTTAGGTCGGTAGGCCAGTGGATGGAGGATGAGCAAGGTCTCTTCTTAATGCTTCCAACTTAAGTGAAATAAAAAACAATGTTACCGGCTGATGATGAGAAAGGGAGGAGTTGTGGGAGGTATGACTGGGAAGTGGCAGAGGAAACAAGATCACTGGAGATGAGCTGGTCCAGGAACTGGAAAAGCCAAGATAACAGATTTTCTGTAGGAATATGAAGATCACAAGATCTGTGAAAAGACTGGTGATGAGAGAAAGAGAGAGAGTCATGAGCTGAACTCTTCAAAAAAATGAGAGGCAGTCAGATGGATCTCTGTAGATGATTGCAACAAGCAGAGATATTGGGTGCTATAATCACAGGCATGACTTTTAAATTGCTGAATGTTGTGTTTTTGTTTTTGAGATGGGAAGAACAATGATCTCGAAGCAGCATTCAATGGCAAGGACAACTACTGTGTCTCCTGGTCTGATAGCCCAAGGGTGAAAACAGCGAGACAATGAGAAGGCTCTAGGGGAAGCAGGTCCTCAAGGGAATCCAGATTTCAGATGGGGCAAGAATGTGTAGGGAACATTCACATAGGAGGTTGAGGATACATGGGGATTGTGCTGATGGCAGATCGGGATTACGGAGAAGAGCAAGCAAGATGAGCATGGGCTCTGAAACTGGGTCCGATGAGGGGACAGAAAACGCCATATGGACATGACAGTCTGGGTGATAAGAGATGACTTAGAGATTTTGGAAGAATAAAAACATTCTTATGAGCATATTTTGGGGGCAGATATAGAGGCTATAAAATTTGGCTTTCTCATTATCATCATCAGACTGGTTCAGTACTTGTCACTTTGGATTCAGCGGATATCACATTTGTTCTGTTAGTGTAAGTTCTATTTCCTAGAACGTGTTTGTTACTACTGACTCACTGGGCTTGAAATAATCTCAGAGGACTCTAGTTCATGTGTGTGTGTGTGTGTGTGTGTGTGTGTGTGTGTGTGTGTGGTCAGTTTTATGGAGATATAATTTATATACAGTAAGAAGTGAGACTTACCTTTTTTAGTGTATCATTTTATGAGTTTTGATAAATGCATATACCACCAAATCAAGATCTAGACCAATTCTAGTAGCTCCCAACATTCACTTGTGCTTATAATCAACACCTTATTCCTAATCCTCAGCACTCGGCAACCATTGATCTGTTTTGGTCCCTATAATTTTGCCTTTTCCAGAACGACAACTAAGTAGAATCATATAGTATGTGGGATTTTGAGTCTAGCTCCTGTCATTTACACATAATGCAGTTGAAATTCATTCTTGTTTTGTGTATCAGTAGTTGGTTCCTTTTTCTTGCTGAGTGTTGTTCCATTATGTGGATATAATACAGTTTATTTGTGAATTTGCCAATTGAACAATATTTGTGTTATTTCTAGTTTTTGTTGATTATGAATAAAGCCACTGTAAACATTTAGTATGTATAAGTTTTTGTGGGAACATACGTTTTCATTTTCATTTTCCTTGGGTGAAAATCAAGGAGATAGTCGGATCATATGGTAAATGTATGTTGAACTCATAAGAAACAGCAAAACTAATGTCCAAAGTGGTTGTAACATTTTGCATTCCTACCAGCATTGCACGAGAGCTTCAGTTGCTCGTCATCCTTGCCAGTGTTGATATTGTCCGTTGTGTAAGATTTTTTATTTGTTTTTGTTTTTTAATCAAGTGGGTATGTGGTGTTGTCACATTGTGGTTTTAATTTGCACTTTCCTAATGACTAAAGATGTTAGCATCTTTTCATATACGTATTTTCCATTTATTTGCATATCTTCTTAGTTAAAATCTTGTGCCTATAAAAATTTTTTTTCTTATTATTGAGTTTGGAGAGTTTAGATATTCTAGATACAGGTTCTTCACCTAACATGTCTTTCAAAAAGATTTTATCCAAGTCAGTTTTTATCTTAATTTTCTGAACAGTGTATTTGGAAGAACAGAAGTTTATATTTTAATAAATTTCAATGTATCAATTTCTTTTTTTTTTTTAAAGGATTGTGCTTTTGTATCTGACAAATCACTGGCTAACCCAGGGTCACAAGTATTTTTTTCTATGTTTTCTTCTAGGTATTTTGTACTTCACAGTTTTACATTTAAATCTATAATCCATTTTAAGTTAATTTTGTGGATAGTGTAAGATAAAGGTCAAGGATCATTATTTTTTTTTGTATATCGAAGTCCAATTTTTCCAGCACCATTTGTTGAAAAGACTGTCCTTTCTTATTTGAATTCCCTTTGCACCTTCAGTAAAAAATTAGTTGACCGTATCAGTGTGGGTAGAATTCAGGGCTTTTCATTTTACTCCACTGAATATAGTTCGTTAGTACCATACTTCCTTGATTACTGTTGCTTTATAGAAAGCCTTGAAATCAGGCAGTGTGAGTTCTCCAACAGTATTGAGTCTTCTAATACATGAACATGGAATATATCTCCATTTACTTAGGTCTTTTTTTCATTTCCTTCACCAGCTCTTGTAGTTTTCAATATACGGATGTTGATAATCTTTTGTTAGATTTATACCTAATAATTTCATGCTTTTTGGTGCTATGGCAAATATACTTGATAAAAAATTTACTGTATAAATTTAAGTTCCAATGGTTATTGTAAATATATCAAAATGAAATTGATTTTTTATATTGGCCTGTATCTGTGACACTCTACTAGAGTTTTTGTAGAATCTTTGGGGTTTCTTTTTGTTGTCTGCAAATAGTAGTTTTTTTTTTTTTTTTCCTTTCCCATTCTTATACCTTTTTATTTATTTTTCTTTTTTTATTGCACGGACTTCAGATTCCAGTATGATCTTAAATAGAAGTGGTGAGAGTAGGTACCCTTGATTTTTTCATGATGTTAGGAGAAAAACATTGTGTTTCTACATTAAGTATGATTTAGCTGTACTCTATATAGATGGACTTGGTCAGACTGAGGAAGTTCCCTTTTTTTCCTAGCTGAGAATTTTTTTTTTTTTTTTAATGGTATGTGGGCCTCTCACTGTTGTGGCCTCTCCCGTTGCGGAGCACAGCCTCCAGATGCGCAGGCTCAGCGGCCATGGCTCACGGGCCCAGCTGCTCTGCACCATGTGGAATCTTCCCAGACCAGGGTACGAACCCATGTCCCCTGCATCGGCAGGCGGACTCTCAACCACTGCGCCACCAGGGAAGCCCCTAGCTAAGAATTTTTATTGTTAATGGATGTTGAATTTTATCAAATGACTTCTCTGCACCAAGGAGATATTTACATTCTTAAGTCTGTTTATATAGTGAATAACATTATTGATTTTCTAATGTTGAACCAGCTCTGTATTCCCAGGATAACCTCTTTTGGCCATGATGTATTATTTTATTTTGTAAATATTGCTAAATTTTACTTGCTAAGATTTTATCGAGGACTTTAACATCTATGTTGATTGAGACTATTGGTTTGTAGTTTTCTATTCATTGTAATTTCTTCATGTGGTTTTGGTATCAGAGTAATGCTGGCCTCTTAACGTGAGCTGGAAAGTTTTCCTTTCTCCTCTAGTTTTTGGAAGATTTTATGTATAATTCATGTTATTTCTTCTTTAAGTTTTTGGTGGAATTTGCTAGTCAATCCATCTGGTCCTGGAGTTTTTCTTGTTGGAAAGTTTTAACTACAAATTGAACTTCTTTAAGATAGTGATTTAGATTATTTATCTCATCTTGAGTATACTTTGGCAGTTAACATCTTTCAAGGAATTTGTCCACTCCTTTTGGGTTGTTGAATTACTGATATTTGTATCTACTCCCTACCCTCTGTCATGTCCCCTCTCCTTCTCTTTTTCTGTCAGTCTACTTAGAGGTTTATTAATTTTATAGATATTTTTTAAAACCCAGCTTTTGGTTTCATTGATTTTCTTTATTTTTCTTTGTAAAATTTTGATTTTTCTCTTCTCATTTTTATAATTTTCTCCTATTTGCTTTGCATTTAATTTGTACCCTTTTCCTAGTTTCTTAAGTTAGAAACGTAGGTAATTGATTTGAGCACTTTCTTCTCTTCAAATATAGATATTTAATGCTATAAATTTCCCTTATGATGTTCTCTTTGACCCATGAGTTATTTATGTCTGTTTAATTTCCAAATATGTAGCAATTTTCAATATATTTTTGTTATTGAAATCTAGGTTATTTAGTATCATAGAACATACTTTGTATGCTTTTAATTATTATAAATTGGTCAGGATTTGTTTCATGGGGCAGAATGTGGTTTGTCTTGTTGATGTTCCTTGTACGCTTGAAAAGAATGGGTATCGTGCTGTTGTTTGTTTTATAAGCACCAGTTAGCTCACGTTGGTTGCTAGTTTTGTTCAGGTTCCATATTCTTACTGATTTTCTTCTACTTGTTTTTACCAATTACAGAGACAGAGGAATATTTAAGTTTACAACTCTAATTGTGATTTTGTCCATTTCTGCTTTCAGGTCTGTCAGCTTTCACATTTGCATTTTGGATCTTTATTGTTAGTTGCATACACATTTAGGATTGTAATGTTACTCTTTAACACTAAAAATATTCTTTGTTCTGAAATCCACTTTGTCTGACAATACAGTCACTATATCTTTCTTTTGGCTAGTGTGTGTATGGTATATCTTTCCCATATTTTTGCTTTTAACTGATTTGAGTTTTCAAATTCAAACTGGTTTTATTGTTTTTATTATTATCAATTTTTGGCTTCACTGCGTGGCATGCAATATCTTAGTTCCCCAACCAGAGATTGAACCAGTGCCCCCTACAGTGGGAGCATGGAGTCCTAACCACTGGACCGCCAGGGAATTCCCAAACTGGTTTTATTGTAATCAGCATCTATTTGCATCTTGCTTTTTCTCATCTTCTGATAATCTCTGATTTTTATTTAGTTTTGACCACTTGCCTTTAATATTACTGATATGGTTGGATTAAAACCTTTTTTACTTGTTTTCTATTCCATTCTTTCTTTGTTCCCTTTTTTTCTACATGCTTTTGGATTATTTTTAAATTTCCATTTTATTAAGCTCCATTATTGAATTATTTTTACATTTTAGAAATACTTTTCTCATGTCATACCATTGATAATATACGTCTCTAAGTAATTGCTATCTGCCTGCATGTAATATTATACCTCTTAATGTGTAGGGTTAAGAACCTTACAACAGCATTCTTTCAATTCTACCTTCCCAGGCTTTGAGCTATTGTTGCTGCAGATTTTACTTTTATATATTCTATGAACGCATAGTAAATTTGTACTGTTTTTACTTTAGACAGTCACTTTTCTTTTAATGCCATTAAAAATGAGAAGACTGTTTTCTATTTACTTTCATTTTAACTGTTTCCAGAGATCTTTAATTCTTTGTGTAAATCTCAGTTTCTGTCTTATATCATATTCTTTCTGCCTGAAGAACTTTCTTTTACATTTTATAATGCATGAGTGCAGGTAATTAATTGTCTCATCTTTTCTTTGTCTGGAAAAAGTCTTTAATTTGGCATCCTTTTTGAAGGATATTTTCATTTTGTGTAGAATTCTCAGTTGCAAGTTTTTTGTTTTTCTTGTTTGTTTTGGGGTTTTTTTCCCTTTCAACATGTCTTCTTGTTCTCGTACTTTCTGACTGAGAAATCTTTTTCAATTTTACCTTTGTTCCTCTGTATGTAATGTGGTCTTTTTCTCTGGTTGTTTTTAAGATTTTCTTTCTCTTTTTGGTTTTCAACATATTGTATATATGTCTATTTAAAAACTATATTTATCTTGCTTAGAAATCTCTGAGCTGTTGGGATCTGTGCATTTGATATCCCTCATTACTTTTGGAAAATTCTTGACCGGTATCTCTTTAAATCTTTATTGTTGCATTCTCTCTCTTGTCTTCTAGGATTTCAGTTGGTTTACGTTAGACCATTTGATATCATATGATAGCCCTTGGATGCTCTCATCTTATTTTTTTTGTGGCTGTGTTGGGTCTTTGTTGCTGTGTGCAGGCTTTCTCTAGTTGTGGCGAGCAGGGCCTACTCTTCGTTGCATTGTGCGCAGGCTTCTCGTTGTTGTGGCTTCTCGTGTTGAGGAGCACAGGCTGTAGGTGCACAGGCTTCAGTAGTAGTGGCTCGCAGGCTGTAGAGTGTAGGCTCAGTAGTTGTGGCGCACGGGCTTTGTTGCTCCACGGCATGTGGGATCTTCCTGGACCAGGGCTCGAACCCGTGTCCCCTGCATTGGCAGGTGGATTCTTAACCACTGAGCCACCAGGGAAGCCCCTCTCATCTGTTTTGTTCACTCTCTTTCTCCTTGTGTTTCAGTTTAGATAATTTCTATTGACCTGTCTTCACATTAGCTGACCTTTTTCTTCAGCCACACATCATGTCTATGGAAGTGATGGTTGAGGGCATTCTTCATTTCTGTTTCTGTGTATTTGTTTCTAGCATTTCCAATTGACTCTTCTTATAGTTTTCATATCTGCACCGAAATTCAATATCTGTTCACGCATGTTGAACACCTTTCCTGCTGGACCCTTTAATACGTTTATTATAGTGATTTTAAATTCACTATGTTGTGGCCCAGAATACGGGTTATCTCTTGTTCTGTCTGGTTCTGCCAGTTTCTTTTTCTCTTATCAATGGGTTGTTTTGTCCTTGCTTTTTTGTATATCTCATAATTTTTCACTGAATAGTGGGTATCATGTGTAGAATGGTAGAGCATAAGGTAGCTAGAGGTAACTAGTATTTATGCTTGGAAATGGGTCCACTATTCTTCTGCTGAGCTGTTACTGTAGGGTGTTAGTCAGTCTACTCAGAGGTGAGCTGGGTTTGGGTTTTGTTGTTGCTATGGGTTCAGGTTTTGTTGTTGCTATGGGTTCATTCACTGTACCCCTGGCTTCATGTTCTTCTAGCATTATCTTGTTTAGTGTGAGATCTCATTTGCCAGTGGATTTTTCTTAATGTCCCTGTTCTACCCTCAGCAATAGATCTTCTCTACCTATATTTTAGAGAGGTCTTCTCTCTATTCTTGCCACTCCCACAGTGGTGGGCTGTTGTTGCTTGTTGTTTGGGTTTTGCTACTGGAGGTGGGAGAGCTATTCTTTGTTTTCAGTGGAGAATCATGGAGTCATGGAGAATGACTGATATGGTACAAATTCTCCTTGCGCCTGCAGTTTCCAGAGGTTCTATATTTTCAAGGCCTACACTTGAACTTTAGGAATTTATTTAAAATTTTAACTGGGTTGTTTTACCCACTTATATTGCAGCCCTGACTTTCTTCTGTTCTTACTAGTAAGCCCATGTTCATATTCCCTCGCTCCTTAAAGACACCTGTCTTTTCTTAAGCTTTACACTGGTTGAATATCATGTGACATCAGTTCTCTAGGTTTAAAAATTCAGGATTTATAGTGTATCCAGCTTTTTCTAGTTGATAGAGTAGAAGTAATCCTCTTTTCACATTTCTACATCCCAGGCAGAAGCCAGAGGTTAGTATAAGCTTTTGAGGAAAAGTCTTTAGCATTTTTCGCATGTATTCATACAAAAATGGATGTTGAAACATTTTGATCTTGATTATTTTGATATTTATTCTGATAAAAAATAGAGCTTGGCTCATGAAGCTCTGAGCCCAGCTGTACAGTTTCAAAAAGGAGACAACTGTACAGGCTACAGAAGGTGATTCCACATGAAAGAATCAAGTCTTGGGGCAGTGACTTGTCCCCATAGCCACTGGGGTAATCTGCCCCCTATTTACTGCCAAATTATGGACATAATGAGTCACAGGCACATTGCTAAATATATCAACAGTCCTGCAAAATGTTTCAGGGGCACATCCATCAGTTATGGTCATGAGAAAGGTCATAATAGTACAGGCTTTCATCATAATTCAGCTCTCCCTCCCCAGTTTGCCTTGGGTGTGTTGAAATACTATGATTATTCAGTTAGAAGCAGTGTTCATTTTTGAAGACAACTTACTGGAAATGAATAAAGTATCTGAGGGAGGCCATCCCATTTAAAGGCCCACTTCCTCATTCAAAAGCTTTTTGTGTAATAAAAGTATCTCAAAAACTCTTCTGTGAAATTCACCAACCTCATTCCTTCTAAACCATTGGTTAGAATCCACAACTTCAGCTGAAAAAAAGATTAGCTATAGACTTGGATGCGAGCCATTTTTCACTGAATTCCCTTCTCATACACTTCTGTTAATAACAAAAGCATTGTTAATAGCACTGCTGTGTCCCGTCTTTCCAGCTTGCTGGGTATTTCTGAAACTGTAACCCTGGCGGCATCTGACAATCCATAAAGTCCTCTGACATTTTAATGTGGCTATAAGATAGGGTGGAATCATATAGAAGCGTACCCCCCAATTAGTCTTGGATAAAAGAAAATTCTTCTAAGTCCCTTTACTTTGAATAGTGTTCTCTTCCTACCGAAAACAATGATCCTGGCAATTTCCCACAGCCTATATAACTAAAATCAGACAACAGGGATCAGGAAATCAGAAAACATTTCAAAATTAAATATTGAAAGATCTTCTAAAGCCAATACTTGTAATCTAGCGTTTTTTAATTTTATTATCCTCTTGATAAACTGTAACTGAAGGCAGTTCATGCCTTCCTTTGCTAACTTTCAGTCCAAAATCGTATGGATTTGTCAAACCTCAGGAGATTATTCGTCCAAGTGGTTAAATTCAGTAACCTGTTTCCATGTTTTACCCACATTACGGCAGATCAATTTCCCCCTGAAGATTAAGGGTCCTGTTTTCCATGTGCTATTTAGATAAAGAATTCCAAAAAGAAGTCACGTTGCTTTCTTGCCTGCTTATGACTTGAAACTTGTACATTTTCCCCTCCAATTAATTTGGAGGGAATTTTTTTTTGCTCTTTGTTTTGTTTTTTCACAGTACTTTGTCACTTACCGCTATTCATTCTTTATGTATTTATGCTAGCCATGAGTAGCGAGGTTCTTAAACTTCTAAGTTCTTGATCACCCACAGCTCTGTGAAGGTCTGGAGCCACGTCACAAGTCTTCTGACCCAAAGTAGAGCACATTTACTTTGGATGAAGAGCAACATTGGTGAAGACCAAGCCATTTGGATATATTTTTGTTTGTACTAAAACTAAATTAATCAAACTAGGAAAAATTGCCTAGCAACATCTGACATTAAAAGGATTCCATAACAAAAACTAAACCACATGGAGGATAAGACAGAAGACAGCCCAGGCCTCATCTAGGTAAGAGTCACAGTCTGTACATGGAGCTGTCTTTACCCCTAAAGAGAGAAGGTAGAAAAGAAATCAGATACAGAGGGAGAACTAAGTTAATGTAAGCTAGAATCTACTAGATTTCTTATCCTGCACTAGGAGCATTATAAACATTTCATTTCATTCTCATGAAACCAATTATCTCTATTTTACAGAGAAGCAGAGCCATTAGTTAAAGACCAGTCAATTCTTAAAGCCCAACATCTTTTTAGATTCTTGCTAGATTCTTATCCCTTATAGGAACCTAGACAAATTAACTATCTTCAAATTGTAGCCAGAAAGTAGTATATTTGGAAATATATTTTTTTATAGGTTTGGAGTAGTTACCCAGAAAGTTAACTGGAATGTTCAATTTTTCAGTTTATAATTGGCCAAATTCTTTTTATTTAAACAGACGCGTAGGTGGTGGGCTATATTTAGGTAGACTTTCACAGAGGCAGCACTGATGGGCAAAGCTGGCCATGGCTACTGTCACTTAGTGGGAGGGTGATTATGTTAAGTGAGGCTCAAGAAATGATGATTAGTTTTGGGGTTGGAGAGTCTTGCCAAAAATAAACTTTAAATCTTGTAAATAACAAAATTCAAGTTACTTTCTTTGTACTAAAAAAAAAAAAAAACCATAAGAGAGATTAAAGTTGTAGCAGAGGAAAGAAGATCGCAGCTGAAAATAAATGAAAGAATTTTTAAGATGGATCGTTCTAACAGGGTGGGTGATGAGGGACACACTATAGATTAACATGAAGGCATGTTTCAGTAGTAGATGGAAATTCAGCAAAGGTCAATACTTGGTGGCATAGATGACTTGTTTCTGGGTTATCTGATTTATAAGACGTTGGTTTCTTTTCCACAATTGGTGAGGCCATGGGGGAAAGTACACATCCAGTAAAAAAAAAAAAAAAAAATGGAGATTTTTGTGAGAGTTTTGCACTGCTAGGTAACCAGCATACTCAATATTTGTCATTGTGTTTGTTAATGGATCCTTTGTGGTTTTGCGTCAAGAATGATTTGACAAGCTGTGTGGTCATTTCTATATGACAACATTCCTGATAATGCTAGTGGAATGTGAGGAAAATACGCCAGGAAAGAAAGTAATGACATTTTCAGGGGTTTCTGAACCTTTGGCTATGATTGGTTTTCAACATGTGATCAACCATCTTGTGATTTGCGGTTTAGATATTTACGTGGCTTTCTTGGTCAGTTACATTTTTGGAGTGTGTGTGTTTAGTTTTTTCTTTTCTTTCCCTTGTGTGCTGTAATCTAAGCCACTCAGCACGCTAAAGATTTTTACCTCGCCAGTTTCAAGGTATACAAGACTCAGAACAAGTTGATAAATCACAGCCTTCTCAGTAGGCTTGGTTCTTCTCCACCTCCCCAGACCTCCCTCCTAACAGACTATTGTGTTGTCTTTAGAGTGAGCAAAACCAGGCTTCTCTTCGAAGTCTTTATCCATCTCCATGTGCTGTGAAGAAGGTCATGTTATGCAGGCCAGAAGGAAAAATTAGAATGAGATAGAGCGGGATCTTAGACGTGCTTAATGAGTTTAATTGTATTCTTCGAACTTGGCAGAGAAAAGTTTTGCCTCTCTTGGCAGAAGGGGAGAACATTCTCTCTGTTCAACTTCATACTGAATTCATCAAGAATGAAAAAACTAATGAATTGGCTCCCCTGAGAATCACTTGGCCTAACTTCTAAGAGTATTATGAAAAAAGTCTATTCTTTCTACTGAATCTCCTCAGCTTCAGTCTTTCTTGCTTCACCCCTCTTTGCACTTTGTCTCCCCTGAAACACATACCCAAAGGCATATCCCTCATAGATAAAACATGCCACCCTGGCTCAGTGGGCTCGGGGACACAATTCTCCCCTTTCTGTGTTGCTCAGAGTTGTCTACACGTACTTCTGGCAAGCTTCCTAGATGCTTTATTAGGAATTAGCTTCAAGGAGTCTAATTCTCACATCTACTCTAAGACCGTTATTTAGGAATCTTCAAATCAGGAGAAATATAATAGGTATGACCTTCTAGCATGTTTTCTAAAAATTACACAGGATCTAAAACATATATATTATCCTCTTGGGTAAAAAGTACTTTTATATGGATTATAAGTAAAAACAGTTTTCTGTAATCAGAGATCCAGAAGAGTTTTCTTTTTAAAAAGGACAAAACAACATTGGAAAATGTTTAGTAATGCAGTCTAAGAATCCCGAAGTTCATTTCTCCCACTCTGTCTGTCTATCTATCTATCTATCTGTCTCTCTGTCTATCTTGTGATCATAACACAACATAAGATCTACCCTCTTACTAAATTTTTAAGTATATAATACAGTATTGATAACTATAGGCACTATGCTGTACAGTTGATCTCTAGGACTTACCTTGTATAAACAAAACGTTGTACCATTTTACTATTACTTTCCTATTTCTCCCTCCCTCCAGCCCCTGACAACCACCATTCTACTCTCTGCTCTGTGAACTTGATTATTTTAGGTTCCACATATAAGTGGTATCATGTATTGATAGTATTTGTTCTTCTGTGTCTGTCTTATTTTACCTAGCATAACGTCTCCCAGGCTCATCCGTGTTGTCACAAATGGCAGAATTTCCTTCTTTATAAAGGCTGAATAAACATAGACATTGTATCTATATACCACATTTTCTTTTTCCATTCATGCCTCAGTGGACATTAGGTTGCTTCCATGTCTTGGCTATCATGAGTAATCTACAAACATGGGAGTATAGATCTCTCTTCAAGGCCCTGATTTCAGTTCTTTTGGATGTATATGCAGAAGTGGAATTGCTGGATTGTATAATAGTCCTATTTTTAATTTACTGCGGAACCTCCATAGTGATCTCCATAGTGGCCGCACGAATTTACATTCCCACCAGCAGTGCACTAGGGTTCCCTTTGAAGCTTACTCAGAGGAAAGTATCATCACAGCTTAGTATGTAGTTGATTTCAGTAGAAACTTGGATATTTTGGAGTAAATACTTAATATGTGGAAAATATTTTTGAAGCTTATGTTTAGCTAGAATCTTTGGATACAGTGGTTGATTTCTAGTGAATCACTCTGAGAAAGACTTATTTACGGCAGGATTCGCGTTTGCCCAGGCAGGGTAGAACTGGAAAGTAGGTAAAGTTGGTCACGTCCCTGACTGCTTCTTTGTGCACACTTTTGCTTCCCATTCTCAGTAGTGCACCTTTCTCCCCCTCATTAATCTAACATCTTCACACATTGAAATGCCATAGGAAAGGTGTAGGATAGCGTGATCCCATCAATATAACTGTGGGGACCAAGGATCTTCTCCAAGTCAGGATCTGGACCGTTCTCATTCAAATGGCCTTATTACCGACTAAAGATTTCTCTGGAAATATGTGTGTGTGTGTGTGTGTGTGTGTGTGTGTGTGTGTGTGTGTGTCTGAGTCAGCATGTTTGTGTACACGTGTGTTTGCACCAAAAAGAACTGAGGCATGGGAAATGGGGGAACATGGAATGATGCCTGTGACTTTCAGACCCTAATGTTTCATAAGCGACTACTGCTTATTTTCTTTCCACATCCTTTACACACAGACACCCCTAGAGAGGAGATTGGTTAAGCACAGTACCACAGGAATGTTGGTTTTCTGCTTACTTGTTCCACATGGCCTAGGGGCTAAAATTCCACCTGGAAACCTAAACTTTCCAACAACGCTGAGCACCTAGGCCAATGGCTTGGCTTGGGGAGGAGGACGTGCCCCAAAGGGAAGACCCATTCTCCCAGTCTGAAGACCTTCCTTAATCCCTGCAACAGAGGACTCAGTGTATTGTGAGGAAGGAAAGTCCCCTTTTGGAAGATGTTTCAATAATGACATTGCATTCCTTAGCCATTGACTGTCCTTTGTTTTGGAAGCAGACACGCTGTCATATTTATGCGGGAGGCCCATTTAGTGGTGCTCATAAATGCTACCCATTTTGTTTCTTACAATAAAAGGAATAAAAGTTCAGCTCAGAAAATTTAGATAACACCAAAGAATGAAAAAAAGAGACCCCTATAATCTCACCAGCCAGAGATAATTTTTATTAATATTTTGCCTATGCTTCCAGTTCTAAAACAAAAAGAAAAGGTGTCTGTATGTGGCAGGGGGAGCGGGAGAGGGGACCATATTTGTCATAGTGCTTTGTAGCCTCCTTCTTTCACCTTTTAGTTCATTGTGGACATTTTCCCATGACAATAAATATTCCTGTATAACAGGGATTCCCAACCAGGGGCAGTTTTCACCTCCGTGGATATTTGGTAACATGTGGAAACAATTTTTGCTTCTGGCAACTACTGGGTAGAAGCTTGGGTTGCTGCTCCACGTCTTACAGCTCACAGGACAGCCTCACAACAAAGATTATGTGGTCCAAAATGTCAATGATGCCGAGGTTTAGAAACCCTCTTGTATAACATTATTTTAGATAGCTACCTATTATTCTCTCCTAAGCTAGAATTATCCATTGCTCCATTGTTGGAAATTTAGATTGTTTCCACATTTTTTGCTATTATAAACAAACTGTTGAATATTCATGGTCACACACATTTGTGTATACTTCTGTTTAGACTGAACTAGTAAAGACTCTTAGACATGAAAATTGGTGGATCCAAGGAAATGAACTTTCTGAGCCCTTAATCACTGTTCTCAGGTTTTTCTATGGAAAGGTGATCTCAACTAATAGCCCCATGTGTATGCTAGCCCTGTCTTGATGCCTTCGTTACTTAGTAAAGTCCACCTTCTTAGAATGTCTCATGGTTGATTTGAAGGGATTTTTTTTTTAGCTTTTGCTCAGTTCATACAAGATGCATCAGAGAAGGATAGGAAAAGTAACATCTGTGTGACCCTGGCTTCACTCTGACCATTCCCAGGGAGTTCTGGGGAACAAAGAAGATAAGGGTGGAGGTTTGTGATGCTCTCATTAATTCCTGATCTACCCTTTGATGAAAGGGAGTGAGTGTCTAAACCTTGCCGTGGCCAGTGGGCAGAAAGAAATTTGCTTTGATCAGAATTGACATCAGAGCAAAACCTAAACTGTCGGTGTGGAATGACCCGTGTCAGCTGCTTGACATAGAGCCCCGTGCAGTATGTGCTCTGTACCTTTTGGCTACCATCACCACTGTAGACTTAGAAAAGTCAGGTCCCCCAGCTTACCAAAATTTTCTCTGTTAGGTCCTATGGCGAGTCCACTGTGGACTTCCCTCCGTTACTTCCTTGGTCATTGATGACCCTGTTAGGCATGACCGCTTTCTTTGGTCAGAGCCTGTACTGCTAAGTTCAGATTCAAATCACTGATAGGTGCAACTGAGCTTGAAAAATGTTGCTCGCAAGACAAAACATCCAACTTTTAAAAAAGGCGTTGTCCAATGACAGAATAGCACATATATATATATATATATATGTATATATGTGTTTCTACTTCACAGTTGTCATTTTAAAATTCTTTCCTCAGATTATCAACTTGTATTGCACTTTGTTTTTCTTTGACATTTCTCTGCGTTAGCGACCAGGTGTAGGTGTATCACATCTATGTTGACTGAAAATTCATTTTGATGTTAAACTTTTTACACAGCATTTTTTAAAGTGTCTCTTGACACGTGCTCAGATGTCTGTAAAACATCTTTTTCATTGCTTGGAGGGGTACACGCACGCTTCCAGTTTCCACTAAACTCAAAGCACCTTGAGAGAATGCTTCATGCCTTTTCATTTCTCTACCCAGAGCCCAGCACCGTGCCTGATGTATCATAGATGCTCCGCACATGCTGTTGAAACAACTGAGTGTGATACATTCCCCAGCATCTGTTACATCACACCTTATAAAGGGTTAAATAAAATGAAGAAAAATAGTTCTTAACTTTTCTTTAGCTTATTGAACCTTTCAATTTTCTTTTCTTCTTTCCTCCCTCCCTCCTTCCCTTCCCTTCCTTCCTTCCTTCTTTATTTCAAGAAATCATTGTTATATTTCTGGGGCTAGGCAGGCAGTGGAATGTAGAAAAATAAAAAGACAAACTGAGCCCTTGCCTGTCGTAGGTTTAATCAGTTGTGTTTAAGTTTGACCTCCAGTATCCTTTTAAAGATACTGTTAAATAGGAGGTACAGTGTTTCAGTGTTTTTCCTTAAAGGATGAGAAATCACTGACCACACACAGGCAATTTTTTTCTCGGTGCTCTGTTGTAAAGTAGATTGCTATCACTGTTCTCAGAAAATGAAAAGCCAGTCTAATTCCAAGAGTTCAAACTGTTATCAGAAATATTGCATTGCCTAATCTTGCACAATAAACAACAAGTTTCACTTTGCATTGCAGAGACTCTGGGGAGAGTGTTGTCATTTCCTTGAAGCAGTTCTTCTGGAGATTATAGTAGTATTTGCCTGTCACCAGAAAATTTGTCAATTGCTATTGGCATCCCTGAGAGACAGTATATTAACACTGGGATCTTGTACCTCACCAAATCCCCTATCCATTGTCTAAAAGCAAAGTATGTGAAAACCATGCTGGGCACAAGATAAGCACTGTGCAATTGTTAGCTCCGTAGGGTGACAGCAGGCACACGTGTCTTGCTCTTATGAAAGGAATGCATTCACATTTTGCCATCAAGCGCCATATTGGCCATAGCTTCTGTAGGCACACTTTATCAGATTCCTTAGATTCCTTTCTGTTCCTGGTGTGTGTATAATTTTTTGAAATCATGGATACTACTAAATTGCATCTAATGCTTTTTCTGTACCTATTGGAATGAGTATATGATTCCCCTCCTAAAATGTGTTAGAGTGTTGAATCATTGATTTTCTTATATTATGTTAACCTTCCATTTCAACCCAAATCGATCATGATGGCTTTTATATTCACTGCTGGATTTGGTCTGCTAGTATTTTATTTTGGTGCATCTATGTTCAAGAGTGAGTTTGGCCTCTAAGTTTTCTTTCACTTACAGACCTTCTCTGGTTTTGGTCTCAAAAGTTTTACTAGTTTCAGAAAATGAATTGGGTAGTGTTCTTTGTTTTTCTGTTTTCTGGATTAATGTTTGTAGGATTCTCATATATGGACCTTAAAATGATTGGTAGACCTTGCCTGTCAAGTCATTTAGTATTCGTGTTTTCCTTTAGGGATGATTATAAACTATTGATTAATTTTATTATCTTTAGTGTTTCAGTATTTTTAGTATTTCTCCTTGAATCAATTTTGTTAAATTATTTTTTAAAAAATTATTCATTTTAGCTAAGTTTTCAAATTTAGTGATATAAGGTTGTTCAGAATATCCTCTTAATAACCTTTTAATTGCTCTCATTATACCTCCCTTTTAATTTCTAATGTTTGTGAATTTTCCTTTGTTTTTTGATTAATCTTGCTAATCTTTTTATTTATTAGATTAAAAAAAACTTTTAAACTTTTGTTTACCTCTGTTGTATCTTTGTTTTCTATTTAATTTTTATTTATTTCTGTTCCTCTTTACTACTTTTGTTGGCTTTCGTCTGTTATGTCAAGTTTTTGCTTAGTTTATTACTTTTCTGGTTTTATGTTATGAAAAATTCTTAAGGCAATCAGTGGCTAAGTACTGCTTTAGCTATGTTGTACAAGTTTTGATATGTGTAACTATATTTCTTTATCTTTCAGTTCTTTTCCGTTATGATTTTTATTTATTTTTTATTTATTGGAAGAATGTTATTAATTTCCAAATATGTCATAGTTTTCTAATTATCTCTGAATATTGTATTGAAGTCAGGTTATGTGATTTGCATGATGTAAATCCTTGAAGGTTTTTTTTTTTTTTTGCGGTACCCGGGCCTCTCACTGCTGTGGCCTCTCCCGTTGCGGAGCACAGGCTCCAGACGCGCAGGCTCAGTGGCCATGGCTCACAGGCGCAGCCGCTCCGCGGCATGTGGGATCTTCCCGGACCGGGTAACGAACCCATGTCCCCTGCATTGGCAGGCGGACTCTCATCCACTGCGCCACCAGGGAAGCCCCTTGAAGGTTTTTTTGAGGCATGCTTTCTAGCAACTTTTATATTTTTTCTTTATGCATAAAAATTTTATTAGGTATAATGGATTTTATATGTCCATTAGTTTAAAATAAGTAAGTACACTGTTCACATATTCTGTGGTCTTACTGATACTTTTGTCTGCTTAACCTATTAGTTACTACGGATATTTTTAAACTTACCATTGTGGTGATGGACTTATTATCATTTTGCAGTTCTGTAGATTCTTGCTTTATGTATTTTGATCTGTATTGTTAGGTACATACAAATTTAGAACTTTTGCATCTACCTGGTGATTTAAACCTTTTATTATTATAGCATGACCAGATCTATTTCTAGTAATGTTTTATCATAAACTGTGTTTTATCTTACATCAATTTAGCTAATCCACCTTTCTTTTGGCTTATGTTTGCCTGATATATCTTATTCTTTTGTTTTTCTTTCAGAGCTCACCTTATCTTTTTTTTTAAGGCCACAATTCGATGATTTTAGTAAATGTATAGGGTTGTATATCCATAACTACAATCTGGTTATAGAACATTTCCATATCCCCAGAGAGTTTCCTCAGGACAATTTGCATTTAATTTCTTCACCTATCTCTAGTCCACAATTATTCTGCCTTTTCTCTGTATAAATTAGCCTTTTGGGCATTTCATAAATCCAGTCATATTCAGTCTTTTGCATCTGGTTTCTTCGGCTCAGCATAATTTTCTGACATTCATCCATTTTGCAGCATGTTCACTTCTTTTCATTGCTGAATATTATTCCATCTCTGGCTATGTTTAAGATTTTCTTCTTTGCTTCAGTGTTCTGTGATGTTTATCCTGCTTATAATTCACTGGGATTCCTAAATCTAAAAATCCAACAATTCTGCAAAATTCTCAGTCATCCTCTTTTTGAATGATAACTTCCACCCTATTCTCTCATTTTCCTATTACTGAAACTGTTATACATAGATATTAGGTCTTTTCATTTTATCCCTCACGTTCTTTAACTTCTGACCATACTTTCTATCTCATTCTATAATCTGGACAGTTTCTTCAGGTTTTTCTATCAGTTTAATTGTGTTCTCATCTTTCATTTCTAATTTGTTGTTTAACCTATATATTGAGTTTTGATATCTAGATATATATTTTTTTATTTCTAGGAATTTTATGTATTAGAACTATCTGGTTATGCTTTTCTTATTTATACATTATTTCTATAGACATATAAAACACACTTTATATTTGTTATCAGATAATTCCAATGTCTAAAACTTTTGCAAATCTGAATCTGCTATATTTTTTCTAATCACTGTCTCTCATGCTGCCCCATTCCCTTGCATGCATTGTGATTTTGACTTTGAAGTCATGATCCTGGATTTAATGGATTCTTTGAGGTCTGATTGCAAGTGTATTGCTTCAGAGCATGTTTGCTTTTGTTTCTTCTTAGTATGTTTGGTTTCTAATTCACTCAAGTGGTGCAGCTAGGTAACTGTAGGGGGAAATGATATTACCACTACCATTCATGAATTTTGTTTCTTCTTCTTCTGTCATTTTCGTGTTAAGTAAACACAGACTAAAAAAGCCAATTTTTCCCTTTTCTAAACTTTGTTCACTTTTTCATTTCTTACTTAAAGTTCTTAGTTACCAGAAAGAAAAAATTAGAGATTTTGAGCCAACTAAGGGGGTTTGAGGCCAAGTGTGTAATGGTAAGTGCCTTACATAGCCAGTTCTGAGTATCTTTAACTAAAGGCTAAAACTTGATGATGAGCTAATGAAGCAGACACTTGTCTCTCTACAGGGCATGGTAATGACTCTGCAGTGTCCTCTCCTTGTATCCTGCATGTTGTAATGGATGATGTCATCAGAAAATCATCTTTTTCTGCAAGGACAGATATTAGCCCTTGGATGTTACTCAACCCACAAGCTAATTAAATCCTCATTTTTCTGTCTCTTTTCTTCTCTTTCCAAGATTGTGTAAATCATTTAAATAAAATATATACATATTTTTTAGGTCTTATTGTTACAGACATCATATGACCAAGTGGTTTCTTCTACCCACTTGCCCATATATAGAAAAAGCAGTATTTTATACATGAATTGTAAATGACATTTTACAGTGTAAAGATTCAGGAGGACAGCATTAAATCTGAGTCATATACACATTTCCTATTAATTGCTGCTGCAAGACATGTATTTCAGTACTTTTCCAGTGCGTTTCTGGGTGTCCTCAGGAGGAAAAGTTTTCTGTGCTTAAGATGCTAATCTGTAGATTAGGGACTAGTAAAATTAGTACTTTAAAAGCCAGTGCTGTCATATGTTATAGTAGTGATTTTAAAAAGAATAATGTAAATGATTCTCTTCATCTAAAATCTTTCTTCCAAATAATGTTAAGTTATTTTCATGAATATGGGGATTTTTCTTTCCTGGCGCATTGTGAGTATTTAATAACCTTTATAGTGTGAAGGGAATGAATGTCCTACTTTTGATCTGGGAAATCATGTTATGTATCTTATATGACGCCACAATTTTAGAGACAAAGCTTCATATTCTGTGGTCTCAGGAAAAATATTTTGTAATTCAAACAGTTACTCTTCACAACATTTGTAGTAGTAGGTTGTGGGGTTGGGGGAACCCTGCCTGTATGGCATCCCAAACTAGTATTGAGGCTCTTTGTAGAGCTTGGATGTAGTCCCAGTCCAAAGTGTTTTCCTCCAGACCAAAAGAATAGCTATAGCTAAGTTTTTGTTTTTTTTTTTTTTTTGTGGTACGTGGGTCTCTCACTGTTGTGGCCTCTCCCATTGTGGAGCACAGGCTCAGAGGCCGTGGCTCACGGGCCCAGCTGCTCTGCGGCATGTGGGATCTTCCCGGACCAGGGCACGAACCCGCGTCCCCTGCATCAGCAGGCGGACTCTCAACCACTGCGCCACCAGGGAAGCCCAAGAATAGCTAACTTTGAATATGTGTTCTAATTTATCCATCAGCCTGATATAAAAAAGGAACAAACGTTTCAAATTCTTAAAGCAGTCTGTTTTGTTTCATTTTTTTTTAAGCAGATGATCCTTGAACACCAGCACAAATGTTTCCTTGAGCATATCAAATCTCACTCTACATAACAGGGTATCTGGTGAAAGGAAATTTAATTTTTTTTAATCCATTTATCAATGTATTTGCTATCTTTTGGCGGGGGTAGGATAGAATGTGTTAGGCACAGGCAATTTCAATTACTGGAAGTGAAAATGTCAGAGGCCAAACCATCTTGGGTTGGAGACAGTCCTCAGGATTGACACTTTATTTATATTAATGTAGCCAGGCATCCACCACCAACCCAAGATCTAAAATAAAACTGTGAAGTAATCTGTCTGGCTGCAGATACCTCGCCCTGGTATGTTGTGTTTACAGTTTAGTAATGTGAATGAAGGTGAAGGTAGTTTGGCTATGACTTAAATAGGGAAAAGAAATGGTTTTCCGAAAAGGAGATTGTATTAGATTGTAATGGACAGAGGGTTATCTAATGGATTAAGCAATACCTTGGAGGACATACTGTACCACCTTTGACTGGGCAAGTTCCTCCACTGAGTCTTGTAGTTCTGCAGCTGTATCTATCCATGATAATCAACCGATTTATTACGTTATTTTTTCAAATCTCTGTCCATAGTAACATACCCACTTTTTATATGACTCTCCCTCACCTCTGCCCCGAAACCCCATTTCTTGTTTTCGGTATCCTCTCTGTCTCTTTGAAGATATTTCATGTGTTTACTTTCAAATCTTGTTTTTGGTTTATTAATTCTTGTTTAATAAGCACTATACATAATTTTTCCTTTAATGATTGTGCTCCTAAGTTGCTCAATGTTGCTCTTCCCTTTAAATTAATATTTCCCAGAGCACTTTAGCTACCTCAGATAGCAATGTGTGAGGAGAGCCTCTCAATGAGCTTAGTTGGTGGGGTGGTGGTGGTTGTTATTTTCCCCTAGGAGAGCTTTTAAAGAGGGCTTGGGATGGGAATGGGGATCGGGGAGAAGGACAAAGTGGATGGATGGGAGGAGAAAATGGTCAGGGTGAAGAGATTTGCTTAATTCATGTTGTTAACACTTCACCTCTCAGGCCAATCAGAGCTGTGCCCTAAATCATACTCTGCCACCTCCCCTGGGCACTGGACAGGCTCCTGCTTTCCTACCTCATGGTGGTGATGGGTAGGGCAGTCTGCCCAGGGAAGTAGAGGAGAGGGAGAAGTGTACATAATAATCCTTCTTCACCCCATCCACTGCATCCTTGGATCTTGAGGGTTGCCTGAGTTCTAGTGGAAGAAGCTGGGAAAGTGGAAGATTGCTGGAGATAAGAGAGTGACAGCTGCTGGATGACTCAGTGGTGTGGCTGGACCTTGTGTGTGGCACGGAACAAGAAAGTGGATATTTGTGCAACACACATCATTACTTCTTGGTCTTTGCTATCAGTAAATTGGTTCTTGAAAGCACTTCCTCCCCTGTTCCTCTGTTTCATTACTCTTACCTGAACAGCATAATTCATCCTGCATGGGGTGAAAAAAATAATTACAGAAACCTTTCCTTGGACCCTCACCTTCATTGTCCTATGCTTCACAGGGGGTTATATAATTACTAGTGGGTCTTTTGTGTTTCATCATTTATGCTCCTGTCTGATGAGTAATACATTTTATTTTTTAGGCAGTCTGATGTGGCAGTTGTATCAACAGGCAGTTATAAAAACCAAGTGTCTGTAAATCTTTTTGATAAATATTTGTGAAGTTTCAGAATCCTCACGTCTGATCAGCATAATTCTGTCTGCAAGACAGTCTCCTCGGAAAGCCACTTGGAGACACACAGCACATTCTGGCCATGGGAACTTCCTCCTTGGGGTGAAGCGTAGGGAACTCAGAAGAGCCTTCAGCAAAGATAAATTATTAGCTTTCACAGAAGGCAGACACTTTCAGACACTGATATTAGACTTTATTGAGAACAGGTAATAAAAGCCTTACTTTGGGGAGTGGGAAAGTTTAGGGGATCAAGAGTCTGGTTTAAGTCTGGCTAAACGAACTTCTAGAAAAGGAGTTTGCTCTCATATTCTCATAGACTAGAGGCAACATTCTATATAAAGTAGTATTATGAGGAAGATAAATTTAAATGAAGGGTATATTAATTAAAAACTAAATATGCAAAATAAATATGCTTTAGAATAACTGTAACCTTTGGGATATTTTACTGAATTTTGAACATGGACAAAAATCTCTCTCTTTTTTATTCAAGCCTTCCCTTAAACTAATTGACTGATGAGCTAAAAAGAAAAGATAGTAGAAAGTAAAATCCTGACTGAGCCAACTATATGAGCTGGACTCTGTAGTATAAAATTAAAAATAGCTTTATTTTTCTTCTACCATTTTTGAAAACTTCTTTGTCAGATATTCATTCCTTTCTCACACCTAGAAGATATTTTCTGGTCACTTTCAGTTTCATTTTTATGGTATTAAAAGTGCAGTCCAAACTGAGCTTCTCATATCCAGTTTAATGCCTTTAACTTTTTCTTAGTCTGGACCCAGAAGGTTGGGAAGGGATGCAGTGAATCTCCTGTCTTTCTTACTTCATATCTTCCTGACTTTCCATCCTTTGCCTCAGAGTTGGATGGGACAGAGAAGTTAAAGTATAAAGGGGAAAAAAGTGTTACTTACTTAACTGGTGCTGTTGGGAGATCTTAGGTGACTGTCAAGTGCTCTCTGGCATGGCAGACTTCTAATGCTTGCTCTTTTTGAATACAGCAACATTATGACGTGTTTATCATGGTCATCCTGCCCGTCCCTCATCTCGGACACTGCACAGTCTCTTGCTGTGGGAGATGTTCTCTCTGGCTAAGCCATTTCATCTTGCCCTCTTTGCCTGATCTAGTGGTACGTACCACTCCACAGCTTCGCTTGAACTGGGGTCATTCAGATGTGGCAAATAAAAGGTTGTCTTGGGTAAATCTTTTTTTTTTTTTTTTTTTTTTTGGGTAAATCTCTTTCAAGGTTACTCAACCTTGTGGACTTCTATAGTCTTCCAACTCTGGTAATTCAAGCCATTCTCAAGAAGTTGATAACCCTTTCCACTTGTGGTATCTTGAGACAGGATCACAAGTTTCTACAGCTCAGGAAGCATGAGGGCAGCAGTCTCCCTTTATACACTCAAATGCCATAAAATGCATAATCTATGGGTGTGAAACAAGGCATAGACAAACCAACTGGAGACACTGAAATCATTTTAGTACAGTATGAATCCCAAATGGTGATATTAAGTTTTCACTGGATAAATATGGATGGAATGGGAGTGCAGGAAATTAAGATGACTAACCATTTCATGAAAATTAGTTTTGTAGACAAATGGCTGTGTTTTAAAACTCAACTGAATATGGGGTAAGGTCTGCCTTCTATGTGGTACTACACTGAAGACCACTAACCATCAGTCTAAATCCACACAGGGCTTCCTGATCCGGGAATGAGAGTGTTTCAGTTTCCAAGGAGAGTTGAGTATGTTTTTCTCTGAAAGTGCCTGTAGATGTCACTACAGTAAATGACTCTTTTATCGTTGATTTGATGGTGGGGCAAAAAAACCCCACAAAAAAGTAAAGTAAAATACGATATTTCGTAAAGTCCATCTGTCTTGTGATATTAACAACGTCGTAAGCATAGCAACACCACCACCACAATTCAGAGTTTTGCAAATCGTCCTCTCTGTTTTACAGCTGTCGTTTATCTAAACGATGAAAGTCTGTTTAGCAACTCTTTCTGGTATTGTTACTTATGGATATTTGAAAAGAATGGACCCGACTTGCATAGCCTGCTCATGATACTGGTGTCCAGATTGGAGAAAAATTAAGTAAACAACATCCTTTGAAAAATTCTGTCTCAATGAGGCTTATTTATGCTTGGAACTTTTTTCTCTTTGGTAATATTACTACAAAAATAAAATTATTCCATTCAATTGATATAGTAAAAATTTTAAAATTATGTATTAAAGAGGTTTCTCACAAAGTTAAATATAGAATTATCATATGGCCCAGTAATTCCAGTCCTAGGCATAAACCTATGAGAACATATGTTTACACAAAAAACAAGTACGTGGATGTTTAAGGCAGCATTATTATTAAAACAGCATTATTGGTAACCAAATGTCCATTAACTGATGAATGGATAAATAAAATGTGGTGTATCTATACAATGACATATTATTTGGCAATAAAACGGAATGTAGTATTGATACCTGCTATAACAAGGATGAACCTTGAAAACCTTGTGCTTAGTGAAATAAATCATTCAAAAAACACCAAATACTGTATGATTTTATTTAGATGAAATGTCCACAATAGGCAGGTCTATAGACACAGAAAGTAGATTAGTGGTTGCCAGGGATGGGAGTTTGGAAGAAGGGAGTATGATGGAGGGGAGATTGGAAGGTGATTGCTAATGGGTATGGGTTTTATTTGGGGGGAATGAAAATATTCTAGAATTAGATAATGATGATTATACAACTTTGAATATGCTAAAAAAATCACTGAACTGTACAGCTCAGTTGGGTAAATTTTATGGTTATGTGAATCATATCTCATAGAGAGAGAGGCAGAGGCAGAAAGACTGACTGCTGGGCATCATGAAATCGGTTTGAGCTTCCTTCATTAATGCTCCGCTTCCAGGAAGGGCAAGTTTCTTATCTGATCAATTCAAGCATAATAGGGTAATTCATAAGATTCCACCTCTCTCCTTTTTCTTGCAGGGGTAGAGAAAAACATCTGGGACACATGTAATATACTGGGATGGAAAGAAGGATATTGTCTTTTATTAGTCACTCTGAAGAGGACCTTTTCTCTAGTGCAGCCTGATCAGTGAATACAAATGAGTCACTGCCCAAAGTAAATGAGTCACGTTAAATTTTGGGAGGTGGAGGGATCCTAAAATAGACAGTGGACTTATCTTAAACAATAACACATCTGCAGGGTTTTGTGTGTATATGCTTTGAAATTATATGGGAAACCAATTTAAATATTTCTGTGTTTGTTTTTGTTCCTTCTGTACAGAATACAGTCATACCAAAAACGTCTTGATAGATCGCTCTAAAAACTGCAAATATATTTATTTTAAGGACAGTGACATTTTAGCAGAAATCGAGTTAAAATGGCTTCTGCAGTAACCTTCCCCTTCCAAACAATATGAAGAGATTACATTCAGGTCAGGACACTCCTGTCGTTGTGGAGTTTACTCCAGTGGTTTTGAGTATAAAGTATGTTTATGAAAACCCAATGGAGTTTTATAACTAGCAAAGTCCCAAATATGCTCCCAACTATAACATGTGGCATTCGGTCTGCAGACTGATGTTCTGAAGTATTTTCTCATAGACCTGGGACAGTTTCTTTGTGTTTTACCATGCGCTATTGCTCTTCTTGCACAGGATGGATTTGTATGATTTGGCTATTGGGCATCAAAAATCAGTGAATTGGCAAATATATCTGTGGTGACATTTTATTTGTCTCATCGGATTTTATTTTTACTTCATCCTTAGCATTTTTAAAAGTACACTTAAAAGGTGTTTAAGCAATTATTTTCTTCCAAGAACAAAAGAATAAATCCAAGAACAAAACTTCTATATAGTTAGTGACATCAAAACTTATTTAAAAATATTTACTGATTTATCAAACTTTTTGTTTCCAAAAGACTTAAGGTAGCTGTAAAGTTATTTCACTGTGTTAATATCAAAAGTGAAAATAGAAGTCATACAATAAAAAAGGTATAAAGGATAGATAAATGAACATATACGCAAAGTAATGAAGTGTAAATAAAAAAGAAATATTAAATTCTGAATCTAATAATGATTTTTGATAGATTTTAACCAGACCATGTAAGATTCATTTTTACTTAACACTAAACAGTATTTCTCATTTTATTGAACTATACTTGATTTACAATGTTGTAAATCAATGTTAGTTTCAGGTGTACAGCAAAGTGATTCAGTTATACATATATACATATATCTATTCTTTTTCAGATTCTTTTCCATTATAGGTTATTACAAGATACTGAATACAGTTCCCTGTGCTGTACAGTAAGTCTGACTAAACAGTACTTCTGATTTCAGATGGTAGACTTAGCACAAGCATTTCTGTCCCTTCCCTCTTGAAATCCCAGTATACGATAGTAAAGAAATGAATTCATAAAATGGAGGGAATGGGAGGAGAAATATTGTTGAAAAAGACATCAGTAAATTTCTAGAAGATGCGAGGAAGATAAAAGTGTTGACAGATTAAAAACAAGTAAATCATAGCAGTCCAGAATACGCAGGAGGGAAGGCTATGATAAAGAGACACCTGAGCTGTGTAGCAGAACTGGAGATGATCCCAGCCGAGAGATGATGAGCAATGAAAACCTGAATGAGAAGGGAAGCAAAATTGGAAGATTAATTGAAAGGCTGACAATTGAATGAAGAGTAAGATTGCAGCATCCCTTCCTTCCTGCCCTTCCACGTTTCAAGACAGGTGGAACGCAGGCATTTCTAGGCAGCCTAATATACAACTTTCAGGCAAAAAGAAAGAAAAAGAAAACAATAATAACAAGACAACCCTAAAGCCACTTTTTTAAAAGAAATCAAATGAACCGCAGGAATAAAATCAGATCTTCCAGGGTAAAGTCCTCTTGGAAGCATTTGGAAGCTCTGTCCCCACTCCAGCCTAAATACCTTTACCTTTACTTCTCACCCTAATATGAAGCCTGTAAGTAGACCAGTCTGCCCATATGCTCTGAACTTTGAGTTGAGTATCATCTTTGTGTGAGAAACCTAGATTTAAAATTAGTTAAACAACAGCCTAGGACATTCATAGCTGTTATCTTAGAAAATCAGTCCAGTCCACTACTCTTACTCATCAAAAGCCAGCCAAAGATCATAAAAATTTTGAATGAAAGCAGCAGCATGAAAAAACAAACTCAAAGAACATTCTCTTCAAAAGAAGCACAGATAATTTAGGGAAAAGAAGAGAACTTTAAAAGAAGTTAATTGTCATCCTCATGAAAATTTGAAAGGATATCACCTCCAAAAATAAGAAAAGGAAACTACAAAAAGGACTAATGGAGGACACAAATAAGTTCTTTTACATTGAAGGTATTACTACAAAAATTTAATGGACAGTTATGAAGGTGAAATTAAGAAAATCAGAGCAAGAGAAAATACCATGAAAAGAGAAAAGATAAGAAATATGGGGCTTCCCTGGTGGCACAGTGGTTGAGAGTCCGCCTGCCGATGCAGGGGACACGAGTTCGTGCCCCGTTCCGGGACGATGCCACATGCCGCGGAGCGGCTGGGCCCGTGAGCCATGGCCGCTGAGCCTGTGCGTCCGGAGCCTGTGCTCCCCAACGGGAGAGGCCACAACAGTGAGAGGCCCGTGTACCGCAAACAAACAAACAAAAAGAAATATGGAGGATCAATCCAGGAAGCCGGACACTGATCTAATAGGATTTCTGGAGAAAAAGAACATAGGATAATGGAGGAGAATGGAGGGGAGGAAGTTAGCAATGAAAAAATTGAAGAAAACTTTCTAATACTAAGCATAAGAATTATTTAACATTGTAAAGCTCTATTAAATTCCCAGGATGATGAAACAAATATTTATATCTGAAATTTCAGAACACAGAGATGTAAAAAAAGAAAAGTTCACAGCTGGGTTACAGGGGACATGTCATAATTATGAGTCATGAAAATAAATCAGTTTGACATCAGACATCTCACCAACAACATTAGATCCTAGAAGCAATGAAACAATGCCTCGGAAGCCGTGAGGAAATGTTCTAGGCTTAGTCCCAATAGCAATCAAGTGTGATGGTAAAATACAGCTTTTTTCAAAATTTCAGAAGCTTTTCTAGGGTTAGTTTTAAAATTCTAATTTCATGAACTTTTATAAGCTTTTCTACAGAGGTTATTTGAAGACTTGCTTGAGCAAAACAAAGGTGAAAAGCAAGAAAATGAAAGATATGGGGGAAAATACTGAAGAATTAACCCTGGAGTAATTTGAAAACAAACCTTAGTACATTGATTACATATACAGGAGACCTAGAAAGCTATTGGTTCCAATTATGAACCAGTAAGCCTGTATCAGAGTAAATGCCTGGGGTTAGAGGAAAAGGGCAGAAAGAACTAAGGACAAGGACAAGAAATGAGGCTGCAGAGTTGTAGGAGATAAGTTAAAGTTCATTCAGACCGTGTGATTTTTCTAAGAGTAAATATAAGCTAAGTATTACAATTGAAAATTGTTGACAGGTAGAGACAGTGTATTAATTGGAACTAGACTCGAAAACATGTGACAGAAAAAACCCCAAATTAATAGTGGCTTTAAAAGAAGTTTTTAATGTTATAAGTCATAATTCTAGTTATTACTTTAAAATGTATATCTCAGAAATAACTAAATTTCCTTGTCAATTGCATTATTATGAACTTTCATCAAATCTTTAACCGTGGTCATTTTTAAGTCTGTTGTCATTTACAGACAGTTCTGGGTGTACTCTGATGCTTTTGCAAATATGTTCCTATAAAAGGATTTCATCTTCAAGGAATTCATGGAAAAGACTCTGACAAGTACAGGTTTCTGGTAACTGACTATACTGCTGAACTGAATGAATAAGCATTTTCAGAACTCTAATGGAAAACTGATGAATTTATAAACGTGCTAACAAAAGATCAAGATAAAAAAAATAATTACATGGGACTGAGTGAACTGATGAGGATGATTATAATTTTTGTGACTTTCTGTTTGAATAAAAAAAAAATCCCACAAGGACTCAGAGGCAAAAAATATACAAATCAATTTTCACTGCAAAGTAAAGGAGCTGTTACAGTGAAAAAACAAAACAAAACAAAACAAGCAAACAAACAAAAAGAAGTTTTGTTTTCTTTGAAGTTCCGTAGGCAAAGTCCTATTATAGGATTTCCATAAGTTCATCAAAGCTCCATCTAGCTTTTTTATCTGCTACCTGGAGGGTAGGGCCCTTGTCAGGACTGTCTTCATTCAACCCAGAAGGAGGGAGAAAAATGGAGGTGAAGTGAACAGCCCTTCCTTGGTGGACATTGCTCACACCATTTCTACGTATATCTCATTGACTAAAATTTAGGCACATGACTATACCTAAGGGCAGTGGGGTGGAACTGTATACCTGTTAATAGTTGGGGAGATTGGGTGAAGCTATTTGTGAAAAAAGAATGGAGAACAGATAATTGAGGACTACAGAGAGCTTTTTTAACAGACTCTAAGAAAAAGTCCTTTTGGTGGTAATTTTTATGGGCCTTAATGGCTGTACTTTATTACTCATTGGATTTCCTTTAAAACTTCCACTGTATTTGGTGAGACATGAAATGCAAAGCTCTTTAGAAAATAAATGGATTTGCTAAGTCAGGGCTTTAGACTTTTCAGAAAGGCCCATTAGTTGATATGAATATCAAATATTTTAATTAGATTAATATCTTATAATTTATTTGTGATTTTTTTTCATGTGGATACACTTTTTTCCTTTTTTAAATTAATTTTTATTGGTGTATACTTGGTTTACAATGTTGTGTTAGTTTCTACTGTACAGCAAAATGAATCAGCTATCCATATACATATATCCCCTCTTTTTTGGATTTCCTTCCCATTTAGGTCACCACAGTGCATTAAGTAGAGTTCTCTGTGCTATATAGTATGTTCTCATTAGTTATCTATTTTATACATAGTATCAATAGCATATATGTGTCAATCCCAGTCTCCCAACTTCCCCCTCCCTCCTTTCCCCCTTGGTATCTATACATTTGTTCTCTACATCTGTGTCTCTCTTTCTGCTTTGCAAATAAGATCACCTATACGATTTTTCTAGAGTCCACATATATAAGTTAATACATGATATTTGTCTTTCTCCTTCTGACTTACTTCACTCTGTATGACAGTCTCCAGGTCCATCCACGTCTCTACAAATGACCCCATTTTGTTCCTTTTTATGGCTGAGTAATATTCTATTGTATAGAGGTACCACATCTTCCTTATCCATTCCTCTGTTGATGGACATTTACGTTGCTTCCATGTCCTGGCTATTGTAAATAGTGCTGCTGTGAACATTGGGGTGCATGTGTCTTTTGACTCATAAAATACAATTTCACTCAACTGAATTCATTGTAGTTTATTGTTGCATAATTCATCAATGGATATTTGCACACTTAGAATTCTTATCATGGCTGTGGGGGGGCAGATTGTAGTTTGAGGGCAGGAAAATTTCTAATTTTAGAAAAAGCAACTTCATACTAAAAAGGTTGGAAACCATTCTTATCAATTTTATCGTAAAGGTTTTTTTGTGTGTGTTATTCATTTTTGGCTTTATTTTATAAATGCTACCTTATTTTCTTTTTGCCTGAATTCTTTCACTCGCTTCTAATTTTTATTGTCATGTTGCAGTGTTTCTATTTTATTTTTTGTAAGACACCATGTACTGTTTTTGGAATGGGGGTGTATAAACCCCAAATCTGATAATAGCTTCCCTTCTCACTGCAGCCACATACTGGCTTTTGGAGTCAAAAACTTTTATATCTAGGAATTGCGAAAGTCTTCCTATCTAGGTATGAAAGAGGTTAGTTCCAAGTTGCATTGGCAGTGAACTTTGGATCTTTAATTGTCCTTTGAACCTATATCCAATTTTTCATCGTTTTCTTTGAAATGGTTTGAAATTTGCCATGAATTTCCAGCTGACTTCTGGTTTCTCATTTCCTAGCATTATGGTTTCCTTTTAAACCCTTCAGAGTCTCTCTTCGTGCTCACTGTCCACAGACTTTGGCAGTGCCTTCAGTTCGTCACCACCTTACTGATCGTGTCTTTTGAGTATCTTGGTACCCTCCCTCATTTCTTCATTTTCATTCTTTGCATATTTAACGTTATTATCGTATATGATCAACTCCGAATCTTGAGTGGTTCTGTTTGTTTTGTCTTCCTTTCTTCTTCTGTGATGGCTGTGAGATACCAAGTGTTTTCTCTAGGGATTTTCATTTCTCTTTTACATTTATTTTTACCTTGCTCTGGGGCTATTAAACCCAGACTTCATCTCAGTTAATCCTGCATTTCTATGGATTATCTCGTTGTTATATCCAAACATAACTGCCAAATGTACAATCTTCATCTTGGCTTGGGTCAATCCTCCTGATCTTTTATGAGCTGTACTGAGACCTTTGAAGCTCTATTTCCTCTCTCCATTGATGGCTGCTGGCAGAGAGAAAGGCTGCCTGAGATTGATGGGGGGATGGGCAGGTGTCACTGCCAAATAGCTGTGGCATCGTAAACAGTGCAGAGTGCCTTGCCAAAAACTACGCGTTGAGCTTGTTTGGCTTCCAGAGCAATGAGGTAAGGCTATTGAAATAAGTTTGAGATTATGAAAGATTAGACTACCATCAAATACTTAAAAGTAATCTCTCTCAGCAGAGTGTACAAGAAATTTTTAAAAGTAAAAGAAGATTGTCACTCTGCACAAGTTGTGGATTTTCTTTTTCACTTGAAGAATCTGACATTTGCAATGATTTACCAGAATCAGTGTTGTTGGACCTAAGCTGAATACAACTTGAGCTGTGTAGTAGTTCCACTCATCTCCATAGATAGGAATACTGAAAGCATACAAGACGCAATGATAAGAGGGATCATGTGCAAGGAGAGAAGATACACCTGGTGTTAAATGTCTCTAATTCGCATTATATAGAGTATGCAGGTTTTGTTAGGTTAAGGAAAAACCCAGGTGCTAATCAACAGTGCAAAAGTCCAAAGAAAGCCGGCTGGAGCTCTGATCAGGAAGTCCATACCCCAGCAATGGCTAAGGCATATCTCAGTTGACAACCAGTACGGGAATTAGCATAATGATGGTCAGAAATTAACTTTTATTGGTGAAATTGGCAGCTTACAAATTAGCGTGATTTTACTGCTTAGTGAAATTAAAAGTTTTCAAGAAAAGAAAGTTTTGGTTAAAAATGTTTGAGACGCTCTGCACACTTGTATGGAGGTAGAATAAGAAACCAACAAGGCCTATACTTTATTCCCTTAAAATAGGGCCCAATGCTTGATCTCTAAATAATACTGTGACCAGCTGTTGGTTTAGAAGATTTCAGGTTGTCTGGAGTTGACTATCAGGGTACTAGATCCTGCTTCTGGAAGGCTGTCATATCTGGCTTCAGTTAATTTTGCATCCAGGTGGAGGTCTGTCCAGTTAAAAGGACAGGGCTGGCATTTCGGTGAAAGTGTAGTACAGGCTGTTTTTGCCTGCTTGTTAATGAATATTTGTTTAATAATTGTCTGTAAGAGTAGGAGAATGTTGTGTAAGACTTGCTTTCACCTGGAAGATCATTTTATTGAATGGTTAATTTCCAAACCAACTTCAGAAGACATAAGAATGAAGTGTGCAGTATTGGCTATTTTTATTGCTTAAAATTTCTACTATTTTGAAGAATTAAAAACTTGCTATTTTGTTTAAATTTGTTTTTACTTCTCTGATTATTGGTAAGGAAGATGTTTATTTTTAAGTGTTAGCCATGTGTATCTCCAGTTTTGTCAGTGCTTAGTTCATGCAAGAGCATGTTGATTTATCTTGCAGATATTTTACCCAGATATTTCTTACTCTTAAGGTTTATTTATTTATTGATTTTTTGTTGACAGAATTTTGGAAATTTTAGATCTTTAAATCTAGCAATCTGTTCCTTCGTTTTTAAGTTTAGGTGCTTTTTTTTCCCCCATCCCATGACTGGCAAATTTGTTTACTTAACTTTTATTATATTTTATGATGCAATTTATTATTAGTTATTAAATAATTTTACACTTTCATCATTCTGGAATTGTTTCAGAACTATTTATCAAACAAATCTTCCCCTCTCCTTATTCATTTGGAATGCCTTATTTATTACATATTTGATTATTATATATTTGATAGTACCATGTTCTTCACATTATTAGAACTTTATAACATGTTTTAATATTTGGTGGGGTTAAACTTCCTTCACACATTACTCTTCTTTTTTAAAATTTTCTGACCTCTTTTTGTCATTTATTCTTTTTTTTTTTTTTTTGCGGTACGCGGGCCGCTCACTGTTGTGGCCTCTCCTATTGCGGAGCACAGGCTCCGGGCGCGCAGGCTCAGCGGCCATGGCTCACAGGCCCAGCCGCTCCGCGGCATGTGGGATCTTCCCGGACCGGGGCACGAACCCGTGTCCCTTTCATCGGCAGGCGGACTCTCAACCACTGCGCCACCAGGGAAGCCCTCATTTATTCTTTCATATGAAATCTAAAAAATTTTGTCTCATTTCAAAAACTCCTCTTGAAATTTTGATGTAATTATTGCAAATTTATAAATTAATTTTAAAAGAACAAAGATTTTAGTAACACTCTATTTCCTCCCCCATGAACATGGCATATTTCATCATATATCCAGGTTATTTTTATGAATAACACGGAGAACACCTTCATGATTCTTGTCCGTGTGTTGAAAAAGGCTATTTCTACATGTTTTATGTTAGTGAGGATTGTGAACATCCTTTGTTCTAGATTTTAATGTATGGAGTTATCTAATCTAGTTTCTATTAAGAAAAGGGCGATTGATTTTAGATAGACTGCTGTTTTTGCGTATAAATACAACACTTTTTAATCCTAGTTTTTTAAAAATGTTTTAAAACCAGGATGGGCCTGACTTTTATCAAAATGATTTTTAATGACTGTGTTGTGATAATCAAACATTTTTTTAATGTTTTACCTGATATGATGTTTCACGTGAAATTATTTCCAATTATTAAACTCCATTTATCCAAAGAGATGTTTTTAAAGTTAAAACTCAGTGAACCCCAGAATACATACCAAATTATTACATCTCTTGCATAGATTATATTATTATTTATTTTAAAAATTTTACCTAAATGTTTCTTTTTGTTTTTATTAAACAGCTCCTCAATCATACTGTAAATCTGGAAAGCAAACAATTTAAAAAGAAAATTAAGGGTGAGCTTTCCCCACCTTTTATTTATTTATTTATTGCCTCAGGCTCAGGAACAGATATTTTGTTTGGAAAGGATTTTCTCTTTTCAATTATATTTGGAAATTTTACTGTTTCACGAAATGGCTTGCTAATGTTTTTCTTTCACATAGCTTATTCCTTCTCATACTGGTTTCAGGAAATTATCTGTGGCCAAGCCTGTTTTGTTATTTTTGTTAGCATGTGACTCACATCCTTCTGTCTTCCTTCCTTCATTTCGTTCTAAACAAGCTTAAAGGTAAAGATCAAGAGATTGAGGCTATGCAGCAATGACAACAATTAATAAAATAAATGTATAACTATTTACATTAAAAGAATCATTATTTAATGAATAATTTTGTATTTTGTACAAATGCACTGTAAGAACCCAAGTATTTTATGAGCAATCAGGACTTAAAGATTATTATCTTTAAAAAATTGAAATTTGTGGGTTCAGGTGGCTAATACCACCTTTCTAGGGGAAGCCCACATTAATCATATTTTTTCCTGGGGCTCAGCTTTTGTGACCGTTGGATAGCATTCTATACAAATTCCATAGATGTGTAGGGGGATAAAGAGAGTCAATACATGTTTTAGAAATCTCTTCGCTAGACAGTAGACCTGGGATAACTTGAAGACTCACAGATATACCTCTGTAGAGTACAAAATACACCTCTTTGATGCAGACATTTGTACCATGTAGACGTGGACCAAGTATCTAGAAGACATTTCATAGTTAAGCTATATATACCAGTAAAAGGCATGGAACATGATATTGATTAAATCCATTTTAACTCTGGGGCTATGAAATAGAAGAATCTGAACGGTTACATAAAAATAGGAAGTCAATCATATTATAAGGAAAATGAATTCAACATCGTTATTTATTTATTTATTTATTACCAGATTATAGTTTGAAAATAAGAGTATCAACTTCAGGGATGCTGTGTCATCCACTGGAAAGAGAAAGGGAAGAAGACACACGTAGTTGTGAATCCCCTCTGCCACTTATCTGTGTAGTTGGACAAGTTAATCTCATTCAGCCTCAGTTTTCTTATTGATAAAATAGAGAAAATAATAAGCATCTCATAGAATTGTTTTATTTCATGAGTGTGTGTGTGTGTGTGTGTGTGTGTGTGTGTGTTTTCCTAGTCCTTTGCTGTTCAAAGACATTCCAGACCAGTAGTATGGGGATGACCTGGATTCCTGTTATAAATACAGAATCTTAGCCCCACCTAGATTTATTGATTAGGATCTGCATTTTAACAAGACCTCCCAGGAGATTCCTTTGTACATTAAGTATAAGAAGCACTGCCCAGGCTAGCACAGAGGCTACCACAGGCTCGGTTAAGGTAGTTTTTCTCCTTTCAAATTAAATGAGTTTCAACACATGAACTTGCCTCCCTACCACATAAAAAACAAACAAACAAAAATACCCCCCCAACAAAAACTCCAACAACAACTATAGTCATAAAATATGAGATTGATATGTTCTCTCATTTGACCTTATTTTTGCTGGTCCTTCTATACAGAATATACGTTTGGGATTCCCTAGTCTTTTTCATTATTTGTGCTTACTTCTTGAAACGGGGTGCTAAAATTGAGTTTTGAATAAGACATCAATACAAAAAAGATATGCATTTTCAAAGACCTTATAAATGCAAAATTCATCACTTCCACAACTCTTGGAGGATATAGTGAGTCAGAGAGTGGGTCAGAAGAGTGGATGTGGGACAGAAGGTATCCTGGGAGAAATCTGTGCTGTGAGCCATATACCCCTTCAGAGTCAGTCTGCCTGCTCCTTTTCATCAAACCTGATGATGGAGAGACTTCCAGGGGTATGTGGGAAGCTTAGTATGTGACTGCTACCTTGAGCCTTTCTGTGGTCTGGCTTCTACCAGGTATATTCAGAGAACAAAACAATACTAGCTGCTGTGTTGTTGTGGAGCCATTAGAAGAAGCAATGTTGTGATTTGCCTGTACATCTATAGATTGCTGGGGCAAGGGATGTTTAAGTGTTTGCTGTGGGCCCAGTGTTGTGCTGAAAAACTGATTCTCAAAAAAAAAAAACCAAAAACCAAATAAAAGCAGTGCTCCCCGGACACACAATTTGTAGCATTTGTCTACTTCTGTGGTATAAATATTGCCATTATGACCAATTTCAAGCCACCAACATGGCATCACTGAACATGGAGTTGGAAAGAAATGAGCACAGTCTGCTGTAGTGAGCCTCTAAGAGCTAGCTGTAGCACATCACTGCAGAGAGAGAGAGAGAGAGAGAGAACAGAAACCAAGTGACAAGGGGTTGTATTGAGTAGGGGTCCTAGTGTCAGTAAGATGGAGAATTCACAACCATTTGGAATAAAGGTATATCCTCTCTGAGCAAAGAAACTGTCCTTGGAGTAGCTAATCAGAGACTCTTTGAAGACTCCATCAAAATGCTCTTTGAGAGAGTCAGCTTTAAAAATCTGAAGGTCCAGGGCTTCCCTGGTGGCGCAGTGGTTGCGAGTCCGCCTGCCGATGCAGTGGACGCGGCTTCGTGCCCCGATCCGGGAAGATCCCACATGCCGCGGAGTGGCTGGGCCCGTGAGCCATGGCCGCTGAGCCTGCGCATCCGGAGCCTGTGCTCCGCAACGGGAGAGGCCTCAACAGTGAGAGGTCCGCGTACCGGAAAAAAAAAAAAAAAAAAAATCTAAAGGTCCAGAGGGTGTGAAGGCTGATAACCAGAAGAAGGCCCAGAATAATCTCACCTGTTCTCTTTTTCTTACCACTAGCCCCTGGAAAAAGCAAAAACAGGCCAGCAAACTGGGGAAAGCAGGTCCAAGCTGGTGGAGGAAGGAAGACTTAATGTTAAATCCAGTTCAAAATTTTGATTACTATCCTGGACTAGACATTCTAATTCCTAAACTGAGTTTCTGTTTGTCTTAAAGTGTCCATAGGAATGTTTATTATCTAGGAGTGAGCCTGTGAGTTTTCATCTGGTGCTAGAGGAAACCACCCCTACTGAATAAAGTTTAGAGGATAATTGTAGGGGGAAAAAATTCACATTTCAATTAAGTCATGAATTGTGATAGTTCAATATAGCAGTTACACATATACCTTTAAGTTCCAGCTTCTAGCTGAAGATTTAACCTATAGGTCAAACTTCAGCCCGTACTGAATACTCCCTGACATTGCCTTAACAATTAAAATGTATTTTGCATCATGTTGTTTAGTAAATCTTTAATATTTAACATACTCTTGTGAACCTTTTTTTTTTTTCCAGATTCTGGTATGAATTTTATCCTCCTAAGATTAGAGATTATTTATTCTACTTTGTAACTTTTCTTCCTCCACTAAAACTTTCTGACCCTTATTTCCTGGTAAAGGATGTGGTTGGCAACTGTTTGATGAAAGAATGCAATTGAATTTTATTTTCAGTAATTTTTTTTTGGTGAAAGAAGAAATGATTATAAATGGATATGAAAAGAGAAATATAAATTTCTTTTCACTTAACTAATCCTTTATGGCACGTTTGGCCTTTAACATGGGGCATATTACAGGGAAAAATAGATTATTTTAAACTTTCTTTTTATGTTGTATTCTTGAAAATGGCATGTTTTCATGCAATGGACATGCTACTGAAAATAAAACTTAGAAATGAATACTTTTTAGGTTTATAAATTATAACATTTCATTCAAATGGTATCTAGTTTTATCATATCCTCCAAATGAGCAGGGAAGTTTCAGGTCCACTGTGTCAGAAAGTAAGGCCTATGGTAAAAGGACACTTTATGGAAATACAATGTCCTAAACATATTTAACAATATTTGGTATTAGAGATTTAATATACTTTTGCTAAGTTTGTATTTATTTTAAATTGTATTATGTTATAAAATGTTAGAATTCCCTAAAGGTATGAGAGGTCAAGTTGCCTTCACCATAGTACCAAGAGCAGTGCTCTCTGCCTAGCCTTCCACGCATGGTAGGCGCTCACAGTATGAAATAATATTTTCTTACCTCTCTTACCTATTCCATATAGATAATAAAATAAAAAAATATATATATATAATTTATATATTATATAGCATATACAATATATATAATGGATAACATAATTTATAAAATTATATAATTTATAATTAATATATAATTTAATATAATTTATAATATGTATAATTGATATACTATATACACATAATATATAAATTATCTCCCAACATAACAGCTCTCCCCAGAATTCTTAGAACTGGATATGTTACTTGAAGGGCCCTTTGAGTAGGAGGCTTGACCCCAAGAACTTTGGTATTGGCTGGCACCAAGGTTCAGGTAGAAAGGGAGACAATGACTTTACCTAAGAGAGACCAGGAAAAAAATTGCTACTTTTTCAGAGGAGGAAAGAGGAGATAAGAGAACATATGGAATGAAGGATGGAGAGAAGAACCAACAAGATAAAGAGAACTGAGATTACATAAAATGAAAGGTCAGTGGCAGTCCCTGGTGGTGATATAATCAAAGGGAATTTTAAGATAGATGATAGTTACTATTTACTTTCAAGTTGATTTTGTGGCAGGAACGTAAGTCCTTTTGTGCACTCTATTCCAGAAATCATTTATGCCTTCAGATTCTTACTGCGTTGGAATATTTGTTTTGTAGAAACCAAAGAAGATATATTTCAATTGGGATATACTGAGTTGGGATAAACTGGTTGGGATAGAGGAGATAAATAGCAAGTGTGAAAGCAGAATTCTAGATCAAGAAGCCACAAAAATCAAGGTCTTTATCCTGTCTCCTTATACCTTATTGAATTTGTTCAGAATATAGGGAGGATTTTTTATTTCCAAAATACTTGGATTTACTTGGGGTGAAGTGGTAAGTCAAGTTAATGGGTATTGTGCAGCTGACATTTGGGTTACAGAGAAATCTCCTGCTATTGCCTACATTTAAATTTTGCCTTGTGTTTTGACAGCTATTCTTTTCGGAGAAGACATCTAACAGACTTATTGTAAATCCTATGCATACATCACAGCAGCCTTTTTCTTAAACATTCTTGAGGTCAAAACATTAGGAATTAGGAAACAGTTTTCTTGCAAAAAGCTTAGCCCAGATAACATCTTGAGTTCTCAATTTGAATGGAAAAAATCTTTAGAAGCCAATTAATGGCAATGAATAACTAACTATAAATCAGCTGCCCACGTTAGCAATATGGCACAGCGCCTGACATCTGGCTCTGTATCCTACAACATCAATATCGGCACACACAAAATTAGTGATCAATGAACCAGAAAAATCTGGTGTTATTGTGCAAGCCCCATAAAATTAAATTGTTCTAATATATTAAAATAAATTATGCACTATGAAGGAAAATGACAAGTTTTCTCTTGTAAGCTACCATTTTAGGGCTAAAACTGAACTTCCTGGATTAAGTCCACTTCTTTTCTATCTTTCCCAAAACATTTTTTTTCTTTTACTTGTATCTGTATTTTCTCTTTCACATAGTCAATGTTATCCAATAGAAGTTTGAAGAAATAGGTTTACTGGAAACAAGGTAGGAATAATTGGTCTCTCAAGGTATATATTGACTATGCTTGTAGAAGAATAGCAATATGAGTACCTATATCGTAAACAACTCAACTTACAAAATTATAAAAAAAGAGTTAAACTCCACTCTACATGGAAAAAGATAAAAATTCTCTGCAAAAGAGAAACAGAGCAATAAGTTAGTTACCTTGAAATTTGGGGTGGAATTACCCTTGAACTATTTTAATTTGGTTCTCAGGAAATCAGACTTAAATCAAGGAAACCACATATGTTGTATAAGGAAGTTTCATGTAGGCCAAAGTTAACTAGTTCTATAAAATTCATTTACTCCTTATTCTGTTTTGTTGTGTTTTTATCTTATTAAACTAAAATCAGAATTCTTCTTTTGAAGAATAATAAAATTTTAATCTTTTATCTTTTGAATTTTTTAAATAAAGAGATCAATTTCCTGTATTATTTTATTTAAATTTTTTTCAATTTATTTTTTATTGAAGTGTAGTTGAATTACAATGTTCTGTTAATCACTACTGTACAGCAGAGTGACTCAGTTATACATATATATATACATTCTTTTTCATATTCTTTTCCATTATGGTTTATCCCAGGATGTTGAATATAATTCCCTGTGCTATACAGTAGGATATGTTGTTTATCCATTCTATCAATATATATACCAGTTTGCATCTGCTAATCCAAAACACCCAATTCAACCCTCTTGTACCTCCCACCCCCTTGGCAACCACCAGTCTATTCTCTGTGTCCCTGATTCTGTTTCATAGATAGGTTCATTTGTGTCATATTTTAGATTCCATATATAAGTGATGTCATATGGTATTTTATTTGTCTTTCTCCTTCCGACTTACTTCATTTAGTATGATAATCTCTAGTTGCATCCATGATGCTGCAAATGGCATTATTTCTTCTTTATTATGGCTGAGTAGTATCCTATTGTGTATATGTACCACATCTTCTTTATACATTCATCTATTTGTGGACATTTAGGTTGTTTCTGTGTCTTGGCTATTGTGAATAGTGCTGCTGTGAACACAGTGGTGCATGTATCTTTTTGGATTATAGTTTTGTCTGGATATATGCCCAGGAGTGTGATTGCTGGGTCATATGGTAATTCTATTTTTAGGTTTTTTTTGTTTTGGTTTGGTTTTTATGCGGTACGCGGGCCTCTCACTGCTGTGGCCTCTCCTGTTGTGGAGCACAGGCTCCGGACGCACAGGCCCAGCGGCCATGGCTCACTGGCCCAGCCGCACCGCGGCATGTGGGACCCTCCCGGACCGGGGCACGAACCCGTGTCCCCTGCATCGGCAGGTGGACTCTCAACCACTGCGCCACCAGGGAAGCCCCCTATTTTTAGTTTTCTGAGAAACCTCCATACTGTTTTCCACAGTGACTTCACCAACTTACGTTCCCACCAACAGTGTAGGAGGGTTCCCTTTTTCCACACCCCCTCCAGCATTTGTTATTTGTAGTCTTTTTAATGATGGCCATTCTGACCGGCATGAGGTGATACCTTACTGTAGTTTTGATTTGCATTTCTCTAATAATTAGCAATGTTGATCATCTTTTCATGTGCCTATTGGCCATCTGTATTTCTTCTTTGGAAAAATGTCTCTTTAGGTCTTCTGCCTATTTTTCAACTGGGTTTTTTGTCTTTTTGTTGTCCAGTTGTATGAGCTGTTCATATATTTTGGAAATTGCATTGTTTGCAAATTTTTTGCAAATGTCAGTTGCAGTGTTTGCAAATTTTCTCCCATTCTGTAGGTTGTCTTTTCATTTTGTTTATGGTTTCCTTTGCTGTGCAAAAGCTTTTAAGTTTGATTAGGTCCCATTTGTTTATTTTCGTTTTTATTTCTATCACCTTGGGAGACTGATCTAAGAATACATTGGTACAATTTATGTCAGAGAATGTTTTGCCTATGTTCTCTTCTAGGAGTTTTATGGTGCTATGTCTTATGTTTAAGTCTTTAAGCCATTTTGAGTTTATTTTTGCATATGGTGAGAGGGTATGTTCTAACTTCATTGATTTATGTGTGACTGTCCAACTTCCCCAACACCACTTGCTGAAAACACTGTCTTTTTCCCATTGTATATTCTTGCCTCCTTTGTCGATGATTAATTGACCATAGGTGTGTGGGTTTATTTCTGGGCTCTCTGTTCTGTTCCATTGATCCGTATGTCTGTCTTTGTGCCAATACCATGCTATTTTTATTACTGTAGCTTTGTAATATTGTCTGAAGTCTGGAATGGTTATGCCTCCTGCTTTGTTCCTTTTCTTCAGTATTGCTTTGGAAATTCTGGGTCTTCTATGGTTCCATATGAATTTTAGGATTATTTGTTCTAGTTCTGTGAAAAAGGTCATGGGTAATTTGATGGGGATCACATTAAATCTGTAGATTGCTTTGGGTAGTTTGGCATTTTAATAATATTAATTCTTCCAATCCAAGAGCATGGGTCCTATATTACTTTTAGATGTTATACTTTAAAAAAACGTTTTAGTACTCTTTCCTCAGTAATTGATATAATAAGTGAAATGTAAATCAGTAAAAATGTAGAAAAATGGATTGGAATTAACAGCCAACTAGACCTAATTAACATTTATATAATATTTATGATCAAGTAACCATGCAACATTTACCCATATGTACTGTATGCTGAATTATAAAATATGTCCTAACATATATAAAGTACTTGGAAAATATGTAATAAAGTTGAAATCATACAGAGTTTGTTCTCTGATCACAACGATTTAGGAACAAATAGCCAAAAGGTGTTCAAAATGTCTTCAGATATCTGGAAACTAAACAGTATTTTCCATTAAAAACATAAGACTAATGAAAAAATCACTAATAGAATTAGAAACTACTTGGAAGTAAATGAAACCTAAAACACAGCACATTAAAATGTGGAGGATGCAGCTAAAGCAATACATAGAGGAAAATTTACAGTGTATAGGCCTATTAGAATAGAAGGAAGTATAAATTAAATTAATCCCTCACTTTAATTAGAGAAGAGCTACTTAAACCCAAAATAAATAAAAGGAGGAAATCAATTAAATTGAAATCAGGAAAACTTGAGAGAAAATAAAGAAACAAAGGATATTCTTTGAAGAGATCAATAAAATTATAAATCTCTACGGAAGTGACAAAGGAAAAATGAGAGGAGACAAATTAATATCAGAAAATTTTAGAAAGGGGAATCACTACAGAGCCTACAGACAGAAAAGATGATGAGAGGAAGCCAGCACTCCCCTTATACCGAATCACACAAAGACATACAAGAAAAGAAAACTATTCAGGTTGATATTCCTTAAGAACACAGACACACTCTTAAAGAATCCATCAATATATAGATGGGATAATACCTCATGTCCAAGTAGGATTTATCTCAGAAATGCACATTTAGTTTCACACTTGAAAAATCAATCAATGAAGTTGACATAATTACCAGAATAAAGGTGAAAAAGCCTCATAAGCTTATCTAAATAGGTGCAGAAAAAGCATTTGATAAAGTTTAACGCCTATTTATTATAAAAACACCTGGAAAACTAAGAGTTAAAGGGAACTTCATCTACCTGAAAAAGGCATCCATGAAAAAATATATAACATCACTTTTAGAGGTGAAAGGCTAAATGCTTCTACCTCGAAGATCACAAACAAGGCAAAGATGCCAACTCTGAACACTTCTATTTAACATTTTATTGAAGATGTTACCCAATTTAATAAGGCCAAACAAAAAACAAAAACCCTCAGACTGAAAAGGAAGAAGTAAAACTTTTTACTTGTAAATAATATGACCAACTATGTAGAAAATTCAATGGAATATACAAAACTGCTACTAAAATTAATAAATGAGTTTAGTTATCTATAAGCTGCAGTGGCAGCTTAAGAGAACAGTAATTGCAAAACAGAAATAACAGAATCCAGTTTATTTGGAGGCTGGTTATCCAGACACTAGTTATCACTCATTGGAGCACTTATTTTTGATAATGCCATATCCCTCACTTTAGTCCTTGTGTAGATTGTTAGAAGATAAAAATGTTTGGTAGATGAGGTGCTGACTACATTTTAGGTTTGTTTGTTTAATTTCATCCATGTAATACTTCCAATCCCAGAATTGTTTGTTAATTCTTATTTATATTTTGAGGGAGAATGCAAAGGAGACATTATTCACTGTAGGTAGAATTATTTTCTGATAGTGAAAGATATCATTTTCCTGTTATTCTATGTGTAGAACAAACATCATTTTTGGTATAAGAATCAACTCATTGGCATTATTTTTCACTAAGCAGCATTTGTACTTACTATTTCGGTCAATGTCAGACCTTGGAGTTAATACACTAAAAACACAACATGGGGGACACAGCATTGTTTATCATAACACACAATATAAATGTCTTAATTGCTTAGCTACACTGATATTTGTTTACTTCCATCATAACTCAAATACAACATTTTCAAAGAGACTAAACTCCAAACATCTGTGGACGTTCCCTACATCCATTTCTGAAAATAATCACTGTGCAGCTATAGTTTACAACTACTGGCATAGAGTCTGATTCTCCCAGTATTTATATATTATAAATCTGCCAAGCTGCCTTAAAGCACATGAAGCATCAGCATTTGAAGGGATAAAGAAATAGAGAAGAGAGTTAATGGTTAGAAATTGGTAGAGAGTTAAAACCTTTCTTGTTGGAATGAGATGAAGGATTTTAGAACCTGTCACCAAAAAAAGCGTCAGTTTGGTGCTTTGTCATTGACTTGCTCCTGTTTTATGGTGGAATATCCATGTACCCGTGAACATATGAATCAAGTTTAAAGGCAAAGAATTGAGAGTATGGTAGCAGTTTATAAATATGCAAAGGGTGTAAATGTCATGAAAAGGCAGGTTTTACCATTGAACATGAGAAAAAGAGTGGAACTTGAAGCACAGCCATAAATTTAAGGCAAATGAAAATGTAGTTCAAGTATCTAGAAGAAAAATTGTTTCATGAATAATCATTTCTATTAATTATTTTGATTTAAAATGCAACAACATATTAGAGAACATGGTGTTTTCCTTGTGTACATCCCAAGTCTCCTTTCACTCTTTAAATTTTAAAGAGTGCTGACCCATTTAGAGGTATAACAGCTGAGTGAAGCAGACACTTGAGCCCCACAGAGCTAAACTGTAGCAGATTAAGTGGGCATCAAACCATAAAATATTCCACGTGAATAGAAAAAGCTTTTGGGAGATACAGTTCTGGTGCTCTTGACAATAGAGCCCGGAACGTTTACAGGAAGAGAGAGTGGCATTTTACAATGCTTCATGACTAGAAAAAGCTTGTTTTGTTATGTAAAACATAAATAAATAAATAAGGCATTATTTTTACCCATCCTCAGAAATACCTGTCAGCATGTGCCTTTATTAGAAAGCTTTTTTGCATGTTCACTTTTCTTGAGTTGTTAATAATTTGTTTATGTGCTTTTTTTTTTTTTTCCAATATCCTTGTAGTTCCCTATGGTAAACTATTACTCCCCTGAGATTGCTTTTCACTCTATTTTAGAAAATCATGGAGAAAGCAAATGAACCACCAGGAAAAAAAATACTACAGGATCTTACATGTGTCTCTCTCTAGGCTGTTTTCTCCTTACTATAATTATGTCACACTGGAAATCATAGCAACAGCCAATGCCAGTTACAAGCATTGTAATAAGCGTAAATATAAATATTCTATCCTGAGCAGTCAGGTGAACGAGGAAGCCTGCACCATTCAGTGTCAGTTGAGGCATCTCTGGATTCTGTAGCTGTATTCAGCTACTTTTATTTTCCTATGGAACTGAAGTTAAAATGAATTTGACATGCAAAAAAAATTCTGTAGATTGCTTCAGAAGGAAGTTACTAAATATGAAGGGTTAGCCTTCTAGTTTTTCAACATTATCTTGTATAATTTCTCTCCTATGAAATCATATGGTTTGAAGTGCTTGAGATGTCATTAAATGGTAAGCTTGCTGGTACACAGGGTCTAGAGTTCTTAGCATTTCAAACAGTTTAATGTTTTGGTGACAAATAACTATGCAGCTACCTGACAGTTTTGAATGGCAATACTATCTTACCATTAAAAACATACAGATCAATGTTGTAACTGGAGGCTATAGACTCAGTTTTTTCCGAAATTTGGGTGCAGAAAATACTGGTGGCAGTGACTTGTCTGCTGTCTTAGTAATTAAATTTTTTTGAAACACAGCTATGCCCATTCGTTTAGGTATTGTCTGTGATTGCTTTCATGTTATGATGGTGGAGTTGATGGTTGCAACAGAGATGGTGTTGCCTAAATTATCAATTCTGTGGCCTTTTACAGAAAGAATTGTTAACTTTTGCTTTAAAACAACATTAGCGTATTAATCCTTTAAGTTATCAACTAAAGAAAAAAGTGGACTACAATCTGTAAAATTTGATATTTGAATTCCATTTCTGCTTGGCTCATTCTTGCATTGGTTTTTAAAATGCAAATTTTACAGATGCATTAATAGTCCGATCTTGTGTTAAGCTCTCATAACTTGCTCCGTATTCAAATTCTGTTCCTGTAATCAAGGCTAAGAGTAGTTAAATGAAAGCCGAAAGCAGTGTTACAAGGCTCTTGGCAGAGTTCTCGCCGTGCAAGAGTGAAGTAGCAAGGTGATTGCACTTGAAATCTGCTTGATCCTAGTAAACCATTGATGAGAGAGCAGGAACCTCTCTCAAGAAGTCAGAACAAAATTCACTGAACATCCAAACGTAGATTGTTGTGAGTCCCTTGATCCATCACAGCTGTCTCAACCCTTATGGCCTAGGCATTGTAGTTTTATGTCCAAACTTGGAGGTGGCTTTAGTGAAGTTCAGATTGAGTGAGAAATAGTCACTTTAACTGTGACCTAATAAATGTATCAGCGTGGTAGTGAGCAGAAATAAGTTCACTGCTAAGGCCGCTGTAACCCATTTTTCTTGATTTAAAATATAGCTGGGGGCTTCCCTGGTGGTGCAGTAGGTTGAGAGTCCGCCTGCCGATGCAGGGGACACGGGTTCGTGCCCTGGTCCGGGAAGATCCCGCATGCCGCGGAGCGGCTGGGCCCGTGAGCCATGGCCGCTGAGCCTGCGCGTCCGGAGCCTGTGCTCCGCCACGGGAGAGGCCACAACAGTGAGGCCCGTGTAACAGAAAAAAGATAATAATAAAATAAAATATAGCTGAACTTTCTGTTAGTTACCATTCAAATTGTTATATTTCAAAATCTCATCGGCTAAATGTTTTTATAATTAATTCATATAGTGACCCTTAGGAAAATGACCCATAATAAAACAACCCTCTAAACCCAAATCATCTAAGTCATCTATGTATTTGGTTTTGGAAAATTAAAAAATCTTAATGATTCTGTTCAGATATTTGGACCGAAGTCGAGGTTTAGGTTGGTGCCTAGCACCTACAGAATTTATAAGATTTTGACTTGATATCAGACATCAAAATAATCTTCATATGCTTTTATAAGAGAGGATGCCTATTAAGACGTACAACGTCCTTTCTTTAAAAAAGGAACCAAAGCAGAAAATTGTTTTGAAATGCATAGAAGGTTAGTTAGTATCTTACAGCACTTACTGTAAGGAATTTTATAATGAAGTACATGCCTAACCACAGCACGTTCATAGGACTCTATAGTATGCGGGGTTTTCATCTACATAATTCATGATTTTACTTTATCCCTTTCAGTGTCCCTTTCTTAGACATCTTCTGTGTCTAATTTGTTATTGTATTTCATGCATACTTGAGGGCTGTCTTTAACTTTGGGGAAAAGGTGTGAAAGTCTTAACTGAAGTGAAAATTGTTTTAAAAATGGCTGTCCCAATTGGCTAGGTTTTTTATTCATAAAGACAGAAAAGTAAAAAACCTCAAACAAGGATATAAAAGAATCACTTTTCTACTGGCAAATTGTTTTAGATAGGGTAACATGATAGGCCCTTTGCATTGCAAACTCTACTTCTCTAGGATATAGGCAATGGAAATTACCATTTATGAGAGCTAATACTGAGCACCCATCATAAACCAAACACACAATAGATACTTTACTTACACTATCTTATTTAACTGCCTCAAGAATACTATTATTATTCCAATATTATTAATAGAACTGGAGAAACTGAGGCTTATTGAAGTTAAATAATATAAGAAGTTGTGGAATAGGGTCCACTTTTCCAAAGTTATTTAGAGAGGCTGTAGCTCTAACTTACTCCACCAGCATTCAGGAGACCTACTTTTTAAAAAAAAAAATCACGGTAATATACACCTGACAAATTCCTAGTGAGAGCATCCTTTCGTTTCCAAACCAACAGCTTTACTATAGACACTGTAATTATTTTACTTTAAAAATTTGCATTTAAATGTATAAGTGAGATAAATCTACAGTTTTCATAAACAATCTCTAACAGGTTGTTAGTATTAAATGCTCCTTTTACAACATGATTTGGGAATATTTCCTTTTTATGAACTGGAGTGATTTAAATGACATTTGATTTGTCTGTTTTTATTTTTTGAAGCGTAGATTGACTAAGTCATAAAACCAAGTGGTCCTGCTATCTTTATAATGAAGGAACTTTAACAAGTGTTGTAATATCTTCTTTGGTAGTGGTAAATTCACGCTTTCTACTTCTTCTCGGGTCAAATTTTATAATTTATATATTTGGGGATGTATATGGAAAATAACACAATATGACTAAGTAACTTTTATTCCAAGAATTTTCAATATCAGGAAATCTGTCAATGTAATTTATTATAATAAACAGAGGATAAAATTCCAGATGTCATAGAGTACATACTTGTGGAAGTAACTGTTGGCTCTCCCACAATATCTGTTCTCCACATCTTCAAAGGTAATACAATATTCCAATTTCAGCTGGGTACGTGGTTGCCTAGAATAAAAATTGTATTTCCGGCTTCCGGTTTCTAGTTCTGTATATAAGGAACTTGGAAGCTGCCATTCCATCCTGACAACAAGTAACAGACTGGAAAATTAATAACTCTACTTGGATCCATAAGAGAGAGGAGGACAAAGGGCTAACCACTACCCGCATGACTGGAGAGACGAACAGGTGATTATAGGCTGTCCCTGTTTACCTGAGCAGAGACTCTCAAGAAGAAATAGCCACAGGAACTAGTGCTGGGGTAGGAAAGCCTGTGCTATAATTGGTGAATCGCTGGAGGCTCAGTGTGGGCAACTCAGAGAGTTAAAAACTCCAGGTGGACCCATTCATAGGGGACCCCCCACAATACTGTGATTTACCTCTAGGAACTAACCAGGTTCCTACAGTAAATATGGGGAAAAAATCCCTAGTACTTCTGGCAGGGGGAGGAGAAAAGCAACCATCTGGAAATAAACCAGAGCAATGTGTTCTTAACAAGGCCTGATCTCAGGGGAAACTAGTTAACCAGAGCCCAGCTGACCTAGTGAGGGAGAACGTACCCAACTCCAGCCCACTCTAGCCATCCTGTCTCACCTAAGGGGAGGAAAAAGCTGAGACACACTTGTGAAGTTCACACTTCAGAGGCACAGGCTCACTAAGAGTCGGAGCCCTAATCATAGGACAATAGAACATCCCCCCTCCCCGCACAGCTCACCACCACAGTACCAAAGGCCTGTTTACAGTGGTTCCTTGTATCCATCACATCGTCTGGCTATCAAGAAAAAATTACAAGGCATAACAGAGCAAAAAACACAATTAGAAGAGACAGGGCAACAATCAGAATCAGACATGGCAGGGATGTTGGAATTATCAAGCTTAGAATTTAAAATAATTATGGTTAATATTCCAAGGGCTGTAATGGTTAAAATAGACAGCATGCAAGAACAGATGGACAATGTAAGCAGAGAGATGGAAATTCTAAGAGAGAACCAGAAAGAAACGCTAGAGATCAAAAGCACTGTAATAGAAATGAAGAATGCCTTTGATGGGCTAATTAGTAGAATGGACACAGCTGAGGAACGAATTTCTGAGCTAGAGGATATATCATAGAAAAGCAAAGAGAACAAAGACTGAAAAACAGAACAGAATATCCAAGACTGTGGGGCAACTATAAAAGATGTAACATATTTGCAAAGGGAATACCAAAGGAGAAGAAAGAGAAAAAGGAACAGAAGTATTTGGAACAGTAATGACTGAGAATTTCTCCAGATTAATGCCAGAGACTAAACCACAGATCCAAGAAGCTCAGAGAACATTAAGCAGGATAAATGTCAAAAATCTACACCTAGGTATATCATTTCAACCCGAAGGAAATCAAAGGGAAAGAAAAATCCTGAAAGAAGCTGGAGGAAAATAGTGCCTTACCTATGGCATAACAAAGATAAGAATAAAATCCAACTTGTCAGAAACTATGTAAACAAAAAGAGAGTGGAGTGAAATATTTAAAGTGTTGCGAGAAAAAACCCCACCAACCTAGAATTCTGTGGGATTTTTCTTCAAAAGGGAAGGAGAAATACTTTCTCAGGCAAAAATTGAGGAAATTTGTTGCCTCCGTAGACCTGCCTTGTAAGAAATATTAAAACAAGTTTTTTTAGAAGAAAAACATGTCAGCAACTCATATCCACATAAAGTAAGGAAGAGCATTGAAGCAGGAATACACAAAGGGAAAATTAAAACTTTCATTTTTCTTGTTCTTAATTGATCTAACATATAACAGTTCATTCAGAATAATAATACAGTGTATTCGATTATGTATGCTTACATATATATCTTGTGTGTGTGTGTACATATGCATGTATATGGTTATGCATGCCTGTATAAGTGAAATGAATGATAGCAATATACAGGGAACAGGTGAGAGGAATTAGTTTTATTTTGTACTTGTAAGTATTCACGCTACCTGTGAAGTGGTATGGTGCTATTTGAAAGTGAATTGGGGTTAGCTGTAAACGTATATTGCAAACTTTAGGGCAACCACTAAAAAAAATTTTTAAAACAGAAATATGATCAATATGCTAAGCAAGGAGAGAAAATAGAATCCTATAAAATGCTTATTTAAAACCACAAAAGGCAGGGGAAAAAGAGTGGAAAACTGTACGGCAAGGCTGTATGACTAATTTCTGACCAATGTAATGCAGACAAAAGCAGTGTGCGCATATTTTGGCAAGGTTTTTCAAAGGAAGGGGACTTGCCCTTTATTTTTCCGTTTATTTTTCCTGCTGGCTAGAATGAAAACATGGTGACTGACCCTGAGGCATCTATGGCACCACAGCTATTTGTTGAGGTAGCAGAACAATAGGATAGAAGGAGCCTGGGTCCCAATGATTGTGGATCTGTCACCCCAGCCCTTGGCTTACCACATTTATACACCAAAGAAAAACAAACTTCTATATGTTTTAAGCCGGATGACTTTTAAATCATCTGCTCTTCACAGCTGAACTTGATCCTATATAATGCAATGCAGAAAAAGGACTATATGGCTGTAGTTCAGCAACTGTTAAAAAAATTCTCAAAGAAAGAATAAAAATAATTTACTTGAATGAGACAGACTATTCATCAGAAACCAACAGCTAATATTTTTCTATGTGGTGCAATAGTAAAATATATTTCAATTAAAATCAGAGACTAAATAATGTAACAGCTACTGCTATTGTATTGGTGGTTCCAACAAATGTAATAAAACAAGAGAATATTATAAAACATTGAGAAATAAGATATAAAACTTTTCTTTGCCAATGATACTATATGTGTATAAAGACATATCAGTGGGGGAAAAAAAGTGTATTTAGTAAGGATGGATACAAGATAAATATAAGCAAAACCAATAGGTTTTCTTGTGTTAGCAATAAAAATGTGGAATGGGAAAATATTTCATTCACAATAGTGATGAAAACTTTAGCAGTAAATTTAACCAAAAAGATTCAGAGCCAGTTGTGTAGAATTTTATTAAAGGTCATAAAAAATTAATCTTAAGTAGTGGAAGGCATAGTAATTCTTGGATGGGAATACTTATTAATAAAAAAAAATTATCAGTGTTATAAGTGTATAAATACAATATAATTCCTATTAGAATCCCAGCAGAATTTCTGTAATGAATTGCATAAAAAGCTTTTTAAAAATTATGTGGATTCTTTTTTTATTTTTAACATCTTTATTGGAGTATAATCGCTTTACAATGGTGTGTTAGTTTCTGCTTTATAACAAAGTGAATCAGCTATACACATACATATATCCCCATATCTCCTCCCTCTTGTGTCTCCCTCCCACCCTCCCTATCGCACTCCTCTAGGTGGTCACAAAGCACGGAGCTGATCTCCCTGTGCTACGTGGCTGCTTCCCACTAGCTACCTATTTTACATTTGGTAGTATATATAAGTCCGTGCCACTCTCTCATTTTGTCCCAGCTTACCCTTCCCCCTCCCCATGTCCTCAAGTCCATTCTCTACATCTGCGTCTATATTCCTGTCCTGCCCCTAGGTTCTTCATAACCTTTTTTTTTTTTTTAGATTCCATATATATGTGTTAGTATACAGTATTTGTTTTTCTCTTTCTGACTTACTTCACTCTGTATGACAGACTCTAGGTCCATCCACCTCACTACAAATAACTCAATTTCGTTTCTTTTTATGGCTGAGTAATATTCCATTGTATATATGTGCCGCATCTTCTTTATCCATTCATCTGTTGATGGACACTTAGGTTGCTTCCATGTCCTGGCTATTGTAAATAGATCTGCAATGAACATTCCAACCCACATTTTCAAGTTCCATCCACATTCCTTGCAACCATCATACACTTGGCTACTTCTTGGGGTTAAGGTATACATGCTCCTACAGCTCTGTCTGCCCACAGAGGGATGAACTCGGGGAGGAGAGCGCCTCCCTCACAGAGGCCATTTGGGCAGGAATTTTGGGATCTTAGTACCTATAGCATAGTCCAGATTAGGAGGGGTGTATGGACTCAGAAGGGGTATTACTGTTTGGCCTTTCAGACTGCTTGCCCATTAAGAGGCACACTGCCAGGGGAGGGCCAGATCAGTGCCTTCTTAAAAGTGTAAACTAGAGCAGGATATTTTTTGACTGATACCAGTGTTGTCATTATATTAATTTTCTTTCTGCCACCACAACTGTAACAATGTCTCCATCAGTCAGGATGTAGGAGTAAAGATAACTTGGAGCAGAATTTCCTAAAAATGGAAATATATCATGATTAAGAAATAAATTGTTGTTTATATTTTGGGTTTATTTGTCACAGCAGCATAACCTAGTCTTTCCTTACTGATCAACATGCATATGTGTGTGCAAATGTGTGTGTAAATGTGTATATGTGTGCAAACGTGTATATATGTTGATGAGCATATATATAAACATGGATATTTATCAACTAGTTTGTTAACATGGGTTACCAGTCAGGAAAGATGTAATCAGAGGTTGGGAGAATAGAAAGAAATGGGAAGTGTAAGATAAAAAATAAAGGGAAAATAGTAAGATGACAGACTACATTTTTTAAAAAGCAGGTAAGATATAAAGCCACTTACATAAAATGACACATTTATGATATTTATGCATAAGGAGATACATGCAAAGATGGGCATTAAACGTTAAAGGTGATCATTTCAGTGTGGGATACCAAGTGATATCTTACTTAGCACTTTATGTCATTTGACTTTTCTAAGTGATCTTGTTACTTAAGTAGCAAGAGGGTAATAGTGAAACCATTTTCTATATAGAAGAGAAAAAAGGTTAATCTGGGAGAACGTGAGCCAGTTCTTTTCTTGAATTGAACTACCTGAATTCCTTCTGGTCCCATGACTGTGACCTTCTTTCTTCTGGTAAGGTGTGGTTTGTCCCCAGAATTTACTGAGAATCCAATAGTTTCGTAGACAGAAATCATGACATTTTCTCACAGTTTCCTTGAATGGATTGGCTAATTTGTGAGGGAAGAATACACTGTCTTTCAGGTATTCCTGTGTGCTGCCATAGGGCCACATTATCTTTATGCTGAGGGTATACTTTTGGCTTGTAGGTCGATTCAGTTACGTAGCGTCAGGGGTTCATAATAGCAGTCAGACTCCCCTTTCAGACTGATTTCACAATCAAAGGATTTATCCAGGGAGGGAATTGAGGGGATCTGGAAGAGACATTGTAAAACCCATAAGAGGAAAAACATCTTTCAACATTCCTTGCTTAGGGCCTAGACTGATCTCCCAGATGCCTCCTTTTAGCCAGTATTTCTGCTTGCCATTTATAAATGTTCGGTAATGTTTAAACGAAAACAAGAATTATCTTTTAAAGTAGATGATAAAAATAACCAAGATAACATAAGAAAAAAGTAAGATAAAGTGGCGTAAAATAAACACTATAAAGTGGCAAAAATAAAAGTCCAGAATTAATAAAATATCATAAAAATTAGAGATGAGACAATAAAAACTAGAAACTAAAAGATTAAAGAAAATTTAGAGTTGAAAAGTAATATTAGCTCAAGGGGCAAACTAAATGATGTCATGAAATAGAATATATAAATTATCTTAGAGACTATAATAAAAATAGTTAGAATCATAAATAAGGACCAAATCCAGGGGTTAGCTGGGACCCTTTGGTCTGAGGCTGCTGTGAACAGTTCTTGGGCTTCATGTTCAGTTCTTCTTCCTAGGCTGGAAGTGTGTTGGCGGAGATTTTGCGGCTTTGAGGCTCCCAGATGGATGATTTCAGGAGAGCAGAGCCCTGAGGTTTTGGCCATGAAGCTGCCTTCTTGTGTTTTTCCTATCATGACCCCACCCATTACTTCCAGTCAGGCAAAGTAGACCCTGATAGCTCCCCAAACATATGACTGTTGCAATCTTTATTTGAACACATACTCAGATATTTGCATTTCTTTGTACTAGTTTCTTTGGGCAAAGAGAAAGAATAAAAAGAAACTTAAACTTAGCAAAAGCCCCTAAATTTTACACTCAGCCCTTACTCTCATTTTTAAAAGAGAAATCACTCTTATACTCCTCTCATTTTGTAAAGCTGGTTTAAATTACATCTGTGTCAGTACGAATTCATATTACAAAATGATGATGTTGACTTAATTTCACGTATAGGAATTTCTTTAAAAATCTGGTTTTCCTCTCATTATCTTCTAGTGTATAATGCAAGTGGTACAGACTGGTATGGATCTCAAAAACCTATGAATAATTTTACCAAGATTTGAAACAAACTTTTCTTAAGTGGAAAGGATATCACTGAGATATGAGCAGTGAACATGTTTTTCTTACTCGGAGTGGCTTGAGATCATTTTATTTTATCAACCTGCAATGATTATGTCGTAAGCAAAATGATTTAAATTAAACAAATGTCCTTGAATAAAATTTCACCTTGACTTGATTCCCATTTGACTAAATCTGTTGTAGTAAACCTACATGTCACATATAAACAGGACCACATGCATGTATTCCCTATAAACAGGCAACAGATGGCAAACATTACATCGAAAGTGACACACAAGAACAAGTGTGGTTTAGAAAAATCTTGAAATCTGGGAAAATTTGATAAAGCCTATTGCTCCATAGGAGAAGGCCAGGAATGAGGCCATTTGGAGAATTATGCATTGACTGTTGTCTCTGATTCATTTGTTTCTCAATTAGTGACGACCTTCTTTGGGGTAAAATTTTAACAATAATCTGCAAAACCTCTTCAGGAGTAGTTATTCATTCAAGACCAACAAGAACAATAACCAACCTAGGATTGTGTTTTAAGGACTAGCTAAAGTTAATATTTCAGTTCAACATTTCAAACCTAGGATGAGCTTATCTCAAAAGAGTCCTAACTCATTTAAACTGCTTTTGAGGTCTCAGTTCTAAGGCAAGCTGTAGGGGTGGACTTTTTGGGAGCTGGGAAAACAACAGTGATGGTGGTGCCACCACACAGACTCTGTGACAGTAGTGCCTGATAGAGCTCCAGAGCTGCCCCAAAAGAGCCACAGAACTCAGCATGTGTGACGGGTCACCTGCACTGCCAGGGTCATTGGGACTCTTCCTGTGTCATAACTCACTTTGCTGAACCAAGTTAACATGGATTTCAGCTGCTTTTGGATCAAGCATGTTTGAAAACCACACGTATTCCTGACCCCCAAACACTTTGGGGGATGGTACTGTTAGAATTTATTTTTAATTCCCTTCCAACACAAGTTCTAGACACCATCACAATCATGGTGGACTGACCAAGAAGATCGAGTTTACCCCTTTTATAGGACTTATTGATCTCAGACAAAACAGCACACTTCCTACAGGAAGCATTTAGCTGTGTAGCATATTCAAAACTATTGTTTAAAACCCTGGGCTCCTAATCATATATTTCAGAGGAAGCACTTGGAAGAGTTTGCAGAATTAGTACTTACAAATTTTTCTACACCCTGAAACAGAACAGACCCTTCCTGTGGAATTAATAGGCATCACCTGTAGCTTCCTTGCTTTGCTCAATGAACCTGGATTGTGTCCAGTGCTTAGAAAAGATTCACACAAACTCTAGTTTATCCAACACTACTGTTGCTGGCATCCCCACATTGGGGGAGAAGGCATCGGTTCCGAAGATTAGGTATATTCATCTCTTTTTATCTCATTTGTATAGCTTAGCACTAACACAATGTCAAAACCAGGTATCTGGACCTGTTTCATGTTGCCTGATCTTACTATTGTCCTGCTGCAGCTATGAAGCCTTCCACAGTGACTAAGAGGAAACTAGAAGGTTTAGACCAGGCTACTTAGGCTCCCAGGGCTGTAGAGATATAGCACCTGGGGGAACAAGAGGGGCACTGAACAGAAGACTTCATTTAAAAAGCCCACTTTGACCCACATTTTGCCAGGTAAGCCTCTGTACATTTTTGCCCACCCCGTGTTCAAGGATAATGTTTAGTTTAACTCACTTCTTTAAAAGCCTGGCCATGCACCCCCCAGTCTCCAACTAGGCTGCTCATAGAACAACATCCAATGGATCCTCAGTGTTTGCCAACCAAACTTCCCTGTTTGAATTTTCTCCCACCTCTTGGATTCCCCATTTTCCGTCGTTCCCTGGTCCTGTCTCTTTAGGCACCCACTGTGTGTTTCCTGACTTGACTTTTGGTCTTAAAATTCTGATAATCTCTTGCATTTCACATAATCTCTCTAAGAGCAGTAATGGATATTGACCTTCTCCCTCTTTTTTGGTATTATCTGTATATTTCTGTACCTGCCTACCATTCTTGCAGACCAGGCAGACATTGGGCAAGGCTAAGACCAAGAGAAAAATTGGTGAAAATTATTCAATCCAACATAAAATAGTTCAACCCAGTTCCAACTTTAACAAATCTAGTTCAGAAGGATTCAGATTAGGTTAGAGTAGTTAAAATTTACCTTTTAACAACAATCATTTCAAATTGGACATCTAATTCCTTTTCATCTAGTTTCAGTTCTGGTCAGTAGAATGCTTTTTCCTTTTGGCACCTTAAGATCTTGTGACTGTGAAAGAATTATTTCCTCAAAAATTCATCATATTTATATCATGAATCTATTTTGAGCCAAAGATAGTAATTTCATTTTGAGAAACACTGATGAAATAATTTGATCACTCAAATAGGAAGAAGTTACCTAAAATCTTAGAAAAATATAGATGAAAAAAATACCACTTCCAACATTGTTTGTTTGAATTTCTAAATTTAAAGATTAAGAACCATCTATGTCTGAGAACATGAAGGCAGAAGGCAGCATAACTTTAAAATCCAATATTATTAAAGGAAATGGGAAAGAAAAGAGAATGTTGAAACTATGTAAACTATTTCCATTTGAAATGTAGTTCTTAAACTTCCAGGCTTTGACCAGTACTTCTCAAAATATATAATCAACACCAATAAAAGTATATATTTTTAGGTGCCACCTTGCTCCAAAGTCTAAAGAAAGGAGTCTTTTTCTATTAAAAGGATAAAGAAATATGGGGTAAAAGTCATTTTTCTTTCAAGCAGTGTTCATATCCAGGTTTTGTTTTTTTTTTTAAACCTACCTAAACATCTTTTCATGCACCATGTTTTTTCAATCAGGTTTTTGGCAATATATCTTAAATTTAGAATTGAAACCGTTCCATTGAAGTCTCCCAGAAAACAGAAAATGAAAAATTAAGTGCTGATTTCAGACTTATTGAAGTCTCTGCCTAAATCTGCTTTTGAGAATTAATAGTGCCAAAGTTTTTTCATTTGTGACTTATTTACCATTTGGCTGCAATGAAGAGTAGAAATCATTATCTTATCACATCTTTGCCTCCAGGGCCAGCCATTTCCCTTCAGTGAATGCCTCCTAAAACAATAATTTTTTATGGAAAAGTGATATCTGTATTAGAAAGTAGATATTCTTTTGGTCTCTACTGGAGATATTTCTTCACACTTGATGGATGATGCTTAAATTTTGTGCTATCCTTTGTGAAAAGCTTAGTACTTCCTGTATACCACGCAAAACAATCAGTTATTGTGCAACTCTTTGCCATTAATGTGGCCTAAGTAGTGAAAATAAATGGTATCACCATATGACTCTAAGTGATTTGAGGGAAAATGCCTTGGGGAACGGGAGAAAACTATATATTACTGAATCAGAACATTAAGAGATGGAGAAGATCTTTGAGGTCGTTTAGTCCAAACTTATTTTAGTTGGAGTCAACAAAGTTAAAATCTAGAGAGTTTTGGGTTGTATTCCAAATCCCACAGATTATTTAAGGCAAGAATCAAATCTGGCTTTCAGAGTCCTGTTCTGGAAATAAATAAAACCAGTGTCCGCAGTGTCCTTTTAAGCAAAAAGGAATCTCTAATGCTGTTCAGTTGCCCACAAGCACTGTCAGTCAAGCCGTATATTGTATCATGATTCAGTTAGAAAAAAAAATCTTTTGTTTTCATTTGAAGTTGAGCCACAAATACTCAAACATGCAGTTGGCAGAAAGCTAAATTTCCATCAAAAATTTTTGTTTTGTTTAGCTGATTTTTTCCATCTGATCCAATGGCCAGTGCAGCCAATTTTGTAGTTAACTTAAGGGCAGTATTGGATAGCCTTAGGTGATAATGATAATAATTACTACACCTGACTTGTGAAGCTTATTACAATCTTTTGGGTTTAGTTTCATTTCTGGGATATGGCTAAGACAGTAGTTTTCAACCTTGGAAGAACATTGGACTCACCCAGGAGGGCTTTGAAAATACAAATGTCTGGGTCCCAACCACAGAGAATTTTAATTGGTTGGGTGTACCACATGGGCATCAGATTTTATTTTGAAAGGTCTCTGGGTGATTCTAATATAGAGCTCAGTTGAGAACCACTGGATAAGGAAATGTGGTTACCATCATTGTAGCTGATTAGAGGCCCTTGGAAATACAGCTGATATGCCAGTCATCTTAAAAATCTCTCTTTCTGCTCTTGTGTTCCAAAGCTAAAGTGGTGGGTTACTGTGTTAAGGGTAAGTCAGAAAGAGAAAAACAAATATCGTATATTAACACATGTATGTGGAACCTAGAAAAATGGTACAGATGAACCGGTTTGCAGGGCAGAAGTTGAGACACAGATGTAGAGAACAAACGTATGGACACCAAAGGGGGAAAACAATGGTGGGGTGGGGATGGTGGTGTGCTAAATTGGGTGACTGGGATTGACATGTATACACTGATGTGTATAATAATTGATGAGTAATGAGAACCTGCAGTATAAAAAACAAGCAAACAAACAAAAAAAGTAGGGGGTGATTCCGTTTCTCTTTTTGGGGCCTTTAAGGACCCTGTTTTCGAGGAGTTCTGATTTGGATTCCAGTGTTCTCCTGTCCTAACATAGCGAAGGTGTGGGCATGCAAATGCAAACCTGGTGCTCTGCCATGTTGAGTCAGAGTTCCCCATGGCCCTTAGTGGGTACCTACCTCCGTACTCTGCAGGATACTCAAGTCAGCAAAGCAGTGCTGAGACACATCCTTTTTTCATCTCATTTAGACCTTGAACACACTTTGATGTTCTGCATATTATTGCTGTGTCGCATGATTAAGGTACGAGTGATGACAAGAAACAGAAATGGGTAAGGTGAGTGTTAAAGTGCCTTCCCGTTGCCAAGGTTATAAAAGGGGCTTGTTAAATTTTTCTCTATTTTGAAACTAACTTCAGAGCAACAGTTCTGTTCCATTTGCAAACTAGACCCTTCCAGATTACATTAAGTTTATACTAGCTAACCTCCACATTAACCATGGTAAATAATTATGTCCTTGGTACTAACTTTACAGCCCTATGGATAAAGTTATGTGTGTGAGGTGGAGCGCAGCAGTACCTCACATTCTACCCTTGGGACTTTCGAGCTGCGGTTTGTACTGAAATCATGTTTTCTTTGGCTCATAGCATTTTATATTAATATCACTTCTCTCCTGTTTGTCTGTCCCTGAGACTCTGGTGCTTTGGCTTTGGTTTTGCATCAGTCTGTATTTCACATGTTACATGGACTGGATTTCAGGGAGAGAGTATCCCAAACATACCTTCCAAATTTGGGAAAAAACTATTTCACTATTTTTTTTTTTTTTTGGTATTGAGGTAATAATTAAGTAGCCACACATGTAATTATACTTATATTGATGATAAGATAATTAACAATTTCACAGGTTCTATCAGACACAATGCCCTCTTTCTCTAACACTTTTATAACCTTTTACTTGTCTGAAATGAAAGTCATGGAATATACAAATCTACTTATACATATAATTTAAAATAATACATATTACCATAATATAAAGGAACATGAAGAAGTATAAGAAAAGTGCTTTATCGTAAAATCATATGTATGCCAATATGTACACGCACAGCCATCATTTGACTAAAAAGTAAGCAAAGTCTTGGACATTTGCCAAGGAGACTAGAGCAAGCAGCCTTGCCTCTTTGAGAGGAACTGCCTGTGACATATCCTTCCTACTATACTGTCCATTCCTGACCCTCCTCCAAATTCTCCATCTTTTAGTTGAGCTATTCTACTTCCCACCACTGTGTCCAGTTTTTCTTTTGTGCAGAAACAACACGACTGGTTGTTCCAGCACCTTTTCCCAGTGTCAATAGACAGCTCATATAGTTTCATTTTTACTTTGGAGTTTGATGCATATGTGTTCACTCAGGTAAAGGAAAGGTCTTATTGGAGGTCAAAGTCATTTAAGATAGTGGGCAGTTCCTGTTGAATACCTTAACTGTCTGAAGAAAGTACTATTAAAAAACAGTTTATTTCTTAGCTTTTACTGGTCTAGCTTACTAGAAGGAGCTGGGAATCTTGATTCCTAATTAAAGTTCTAGCTTCTTTAATTTGCTAGGCTTCTGATTTGACAGCTCTGGCTGTAGAAGTTCTAGGCAGCCAAGAATGTTAAAATTTTAGCAGTCTGACCTCTGACAGAAAACAAGCTGATCTGTTACAGATTGAAAGAAAATTCATTTGAGATCCATGTGAATTACTTGTTTTTCCCAAACTATTTACTCATTGTATATTTAAAGGTCACCAGTACACATCAGTGTTTCAACTTGCTGGGAATTTATTCACTGCTGGTAACTTAAAAGAGGCCACTCTGTTTTTCATTACTGGTTGGTATTTTTGTCTGTGAGCTCTGACCTTCTAACTTAGAAGCAGAATAGGATAGCTTGATTTCAACATTCTGAATATTCCCGAGCTGACCGTTGGAACCAGATGCAATGTTACCTCCTTCCGAAACCCACGTTATCCTAAACAGGAGACTCATATTTTTGCCACATTGGGCAGATCTGATGGGTGTGAGTTTCAATTAAAACATTGCCAAGTTTCTGTTTGTGCAGGATAAAACAATATCTTTCAGTAATTTATTTTTATTCTCTTTAGAGATGCTGTTATTTGGATGGAAGAATAAACAGTTTTCAATAGTTTTCTCCACATGGTGAGATCATGTGTGATTTCCATTTGCTTGATTAGGCTTTGCCATATTTTAAAACTTGTCACTATAAACGAGATTTTCTTTTGTAGTTAAGAAGAAACCTGCCACATATTATCACAGTTATAATCAATATGGTTAATTTTTTTGTTTCAAATGAGTGTATCATCATCACTTGCTCTAGGCAAGGTACTTGAGGAGGAACTTTACCAAGACTCTAGTGCTTCTTACACTTTAAAATGCATAGAAATCATCTGGGGTGTTATTAAAATACAAAGTCTGATTCAGTAAGTCTGGGGTGGGCCCTAAAATCCGGCATTAACCTTACAGAATCCTTGGTGATGCTGACGCTGCTTGTCTAATAACCACACTTTGAATAGCAAGGCTCTGACCATTGGTTTCAAATTTTGGTCACATCAAAATCATCTGGAGGGCTTGTGAAAGTGCGCATTGCTGCTCACCACTGCCACTGTCCCCTGACCCCATGCCCCACCTGTTTCTGATTTAGTAGGTCTGGGGTTGGGCCTGAGAATTTGAGTTTCTAAAGTTCTACAGTTGATGGTGGATGATGCTTCAGAAACTTTGTGATCACTGCTCCTGAGCCCTGTTAATCAAAGCCTGGTTGCCAGACAGCATCAGCATCACTTGGGAGCTTGTTAGAAATGCAGAATCTTAGGCCCTACTCCAGACCTACTAAGTCAAAAACCTGCATTTTAATAAGTTCCTCAGGTAATTTCATATATTAAAATTTGAGAAGCACTACCTAGACAATTTCTTAGTTCCTCTTCATCAGTGACTCTCAACTTTAGTCACCTGTTATAATCAGCTGCAGAGCTTTTAAAAGTGTGATGCCCAGGATGAACCTCAGAATAATTCCATCAGAATTTGGGGGTATCACTTGTTTCTAAAACTCCCCAGGGGATTCCAATGTACAGTCAAATTTGGAAACCACATAGTTGGAACTGGAGAATGGAAAGGTAGTTGTCTTGCTACTTGCCAAAAGATGAAGGCTTGGAGGCAACCTTTTTCCCTGTGGCCGCCTTGTTGGACAATGTGTCATCAGCCATTGGGCCAACAGGAAACACTGGACCAGAGCATTAAATTGCTTTGATACACTGGATTTTAGGAACCTGCCTACACATTTTGCCTCTGTTGCCCACCCTCACTTTGCTCTAGCTTTCTGACACACAAACAGGAGTAACTGTTCTTGTATTCTGCCATCTCTGGGTCAAGACCTTATAGCCCAAGGGCATTTGTATTATTTCTCCTGTACTTTCATTCGAAATTGGTGTATTCCGGTCTCTATCAGGTTAAATGGGAAGAGAAAGATCTCCTGCATGGGTATTATGTACCAGGATGCAGATAAAGCTGCTTTAGCGAGATAAACAATACATAATTGAACAGACATGAGAGACGATTTACGTGACAGATTAGGTAGAGGACAACATTCTCCTTAATCACATACTGGTCATTTTCCCTAAAAGCACAGATTGGTCTTGTGTGGGTATATGAACAGGAACACTTGGTATTGTAAGCCTGTCCTAATATTCTAAAGCCTTAAAATTTTCCCTAGGCCAGCCAAGAGTTTGTGGTTGCTTGTTGGTTTTGGAAAAACTCATGCATTACTCACCTATGAAGAAGTGTTAGACTGTTATCATTTCTAAGGTTGATAAAGACTGCTTTTGATTCTGGATAATGCTTTTTAATTTTATGTTCCAGGAAAGGGTGGACTACATTTCTACATAGATACCATAGGAATTTCTGTATGCATCAGGACCATGATCTATTTAGTTCTGGCAATAGAATCATACTTAAGAAGAGGATGGAATTTATTCTAAATCCCTCCTCAGAGAGGAAGAATCTGTTTGAAATGTTTTTTGTTCCTTTGTATCTTTGTCAACTTTTATTGTAAATTTATTTAACTCGTTGATTCAACTAATGCCAACTGTCAGGCTAGAAGTTCCCATAAGTTTACCACCTGTTGTCTGAATTAGTGTTCCTTTTCCTTTCCCTAAGAAGGCAGTATCTGTTCATTTTCACTCTTCCCTGCTTCCCCGATTCCAGTCCACAAGGAGGCCTCTCCCAGCACCTCAAGCGTCTCTTTCATGAAGTGGGTTTCCCTGACGGGATGCTCTCAACCCTGTGCTGGGTCTCCTGAGGGTGGCAGCATAATTACACACAGAGTTCCAGAAGTGGTTTTGACTGAGCCTTGGACACAGTTTTCCTATTGCTTCCTAACATATTTCCCTCATGTGACCATGAGTGTATTGATTTTTGTCTAAAGAGTTTTGTTTTCCTGGGGATTTTATTCTGTTGTATACTTTGGATGTGTCAGAAAAAATTTTCTCCCAGTTCCCTTTCCCAGCTATAGCTGAGAATCCAATGTCATTACTCTATAAAGACCAGAGGGGTTATTTTTTTCTAACTCTATTACCCAGATTAGTCAAATTAACCAAATAATTACCAAATGGTCCTTTCCCTGTGACTGATGGGACACAGGAGAGGAATGAAGTTGAGCAGTTGTCTAAGAGACATGGACATGTGCACAATGCCGTATTGTGAACTACAGGCACTATGTCCTACAGCGCATCTCTAGGACTTATTCATCCAGCACAACTGAAACTATGTACCCATTGAACAACAACTCCCCATTGTTCTCACCTCCAGACCCTGGAAACTACTGTTGCATTCTTTGCTTCTAGGAGTTTGACTACTGTAGATTCTCCCTAAAAGTGGAATCATGTAGCATTTGCTCTTCTGTGACTGGCTTTTTTCACTTACCACCTTCCTTCAGGTTCGTCCATGTTGTTGTAAATGACAGTATTTGCTTCCTTTTTTAAGTCAGAATAATTGTGCCACTGTATGTGTATACAACATTTTAAAAAATCCATTCATCTGTAGATGGACCCTTGAGAATGTTTTCATATCTTGGCTATTGTGAATAATGATGCAATGAACGTGGGAATGAAGGTAATCTCCTTCAGAGCCTGATTTTAATTCTTTTAGATATAAACCCAGAAGAGGGATCATGTAGTAGTTCTACTTTTAAATTTCTTAAGGAACCTCCGTGCTGTTTTCCATAGTTACTGCAAAGTAGATCTCATGTAAAGTATCCTTATCAAAAAACAAAAAACCTGGAACTATATTCAGTATCTTATAGTAATCTATAATGGAAAAGAATCTGAAAAAAAATATATGTATAACTGAATCACTTTGCTGTATACTTGAAACTAACACAGCTTTGTAAATCAACTATACTTCAATTCGAGGGAAAAAAACAAAAAAAAAACAAACCCCAAACCAAAGTGACCCAAGGAAACTTTGGGAGATGTTGCATATATCTACTACCTTGACTATAGGGATGGTTTCATGGGTGTTTGCATAAATCTAAACTCATCAAATTGTACACATCAACTACATGCAGTTCTTTTTTTTTAATTTTTGAATTCAATTTTATTTTTTTATACAGCAGGTTCTTATTAGTTATCCATTTATACATATTAGTGTATATATGTCAATCCCAATCTCCCAATTCATCACACTACCACCCCGCCCCCTGCCGCTTTTGCCCCTTGGTGTCCATACGTTTGTTCTCTACATCTGTGTCTCAGTTTCTGCCCTGCAAACAGGTTCATCTGTACCATTTTTCTAGATTCCACATATATGCATTAATATATGATACTTGTTTTTCTCTTTCTGACTTCACTCTGTATGACAGTCTCTAGATTCATCCACGTCTCTACAAATGACCCAATTTCGTTCCTTTTTATGGCTGAGTAATATTCCATTATGTATAGATACCACATCTTCTTTATCCATTTGTCTGTCAGTGGGCATTTAGGTTGCTTCATGACCTGGCTATAGTAAATAGTGCTGCAATGAACATTGGGGTGCATGTGTCCTTTTCAATTATGGTTTTCTCAAGGTATATTCCCAGTAGTGGGTTGCTGGGTCATATGGTAATTCTATTTTTAGCTTTTGAAGGACCCTCCATACTGTTCTCCATAGTGGCTGTATCAATTTACATTCCCACCAACAGTGCAAGAGCGTTCCCTTTGCTCCACACCCTCCCCAGCATTTGTTGTTTGTAGATTTTCTTTTTTTTTTTTTTTTTAAATTTTATTTATTTTTATTTATGGCTGTGTTGGGTCTTCATTTCTGTGTGAGGGCTTTCTCTAGTTGCGGCAAGCGGGGGCCACTCTTCATCGCAGTGCGCGGGCCTCTCACTGTCGTGGCCTCTCTTGTTGTGGAGCACAAGCTCCAGACGCGCAGGCTCATTACTTGTGGCTCACGGGCCTAGTTGCTCCGCGGCATGTGGGATCTTCCCAGACCAGGGCTCGAACCCGTGTCCCCAGAATAGGCAGGCAGATTCTCAACCACTGCGCCACCAGGGAAGCCCGTTTGTAGATTTTCTGATGATGCCCATTCTGACTGGTGTGAGGTGATACCTCATTGTAGTTTTGATTTGCATTTCTCTAATAATTAGTGATGTTGAGCAGCTTTTCATGTGATTCTTGGCCATCTGTATGTCTTCTTTGGAGAAATGTCTATTTAGGTCTCTGCCAATTTTTGGATTGAGTTGTTTTTTTAATATTGAGCTGCATGAGCTGTTTATATATTTTGGAGATTAATCCTTTGTCGATTCATTTGCAAATATTTTCTCCCATTCTGAGAGTTGTCTTTTCGTCTTGTTTGTAGTCTCCTTTGCTGTGCAAAAGCTTTTAAGTTTCATTAGGCCCCATTTGTTTATTTTATTTCCATTACTCTAGGAGGTGGATCAAAAAAGATCTTGCTGTGATTTATGTCAAAGAGTGTTCTTCCTATGTTTTCCTCTAAGAGTTTTATAGTGTCCAGTCTTACATTTAGGTCTCTAATCCATTTTGATTTTATTTTTGTGTATGGGGTTAGGGAGTGTTCTAATTTCATTCTTTTACATGTAGCTGTCCAGTTTTCCCAGCACCACTTATTGAAGAGACTGTCTTTTCTCCATTGTATATCCTTGCCTCCTTTGTCATAGATTAGTTGACCATAGGTGCGTGGGTTTATCTGTGGGATTTCTATCTTGTTCCATTGATCTATATTTCAGTTTTTGTACCAGTACCATATTGTCTTGATTACTGTACCTTTGTAGTATAGTCTGAAGTCAGGGAGTCTGATTCCTCCAGCTCCATTTTTTGCCCTCAAGACCGCTTTGGCTATTCGGGGTCTTTTGTGTCTCCATACAAATTTTAAGATTTTTTGTTCTAGTTCTGTAAAAAATGCCATTGGTAATTTCATAGGGATTGCATTGAATCTGTAGATTGCTTTGGGTAGTATAGTCATTTTCACAATATTGGTGGTTCTAATCCAAGAACATGGTATATCTCTCCATGTGTTGGTATCATCTTTAATTTCTTTCATCAGTGTCTTATAGATTTCTGCATATAGATCTATTGTCTCCCTAGGTAGATTTATTCCTAGGTATATTATTCGTTTTGTTACAATGGTAAATGGGAGTGTTTCCTTAATTTCTCTTTCAGATTTTTCATCATTAGTGTATAGGAATGCAAGAGATTTCTGTGCATTACTTTTGTGTCCTGCAACTTTACCAAATTCATTGATTAGCTCTAGTAGTTTTCTGGTGGCATCTTTAGGATTCTCTATGTATAGTATCATGTCATCTGCAAACAGTGACAGTTTTACTTCTTTTCCAATTTGTATTCCTTTTATTCCTTTTTCTTCTCTGACTGCCGTGGCTAGGACTTCCAAAACTATGTTGAAGAATAGTGGTGAGAGTGGACATCCTTGTCTTGTTCCTGATCTTAGAGGAAATGCTTTCAGTTTTTCACCATTGAGAATGATGTTTGCTGTGGGTTTGTCATATATGCCCTTTATTATGTCGAGCTGGGTTCCCTCTATGCCCACTTTCTGGAGAGTTTTTTTCATAAGTGGGTGTTGAATTTTGTCAAAAGCTTTTTCTGCATCTACTGAGATGATCATATGGTTTTTATTCTTCATTTTGTTAATATGGTGTATCACACTGATTGATTTGCATATACTGAAGAATCCTTGCATTGCTGGGATAAATCCCACTTGATCATGGTGTATAATCCTTTTAATGTGTTGTTGGATTCTGTTTGCTAGTATTTTGTTGGGGATTTTTGCATCTATATTCATGAGGGATATTGGTCTGTAATTTTCTTTTTTTGCAGTAACTTGGTCTGGTTTTGGTATCAGGGTGATGGTGGCCTCATAAAATGAGTTTGGGGGTGTTCCTTCCTCTGCACTATTTTGGAAGAGTTTGAGGATGGGTGTTAGCTCTTCTCTAAATGTTTGATAGAATTCACCTGTGAAGCCATCTGGTCCTAGGCTTTTGTTTGTTGGAAGATTTTAAATCACAGTTTCAATACCATTACTTGTGACTGGTCTGTTCATGTTTTCTCTTTCTTCCTGGTTCAGTCTTGAAAAGTTATACCTTTTTAAGAATTTGTCCATTTCTTCTAGGTTGTCCATTTTATTGCCATAGAGTTGCTTTTAGTAGTCTCTTTGGATGCTTTGTATTTCTGAGGTGTCTGTTGTGACTTCTCCTTTTTCATTTCTAACTTTATTGGTTTGTGTCCTCTCCGTCTTTTTCTTGATGAGTCCGGCTAATGGTTTATCAATTTTGTTTATCTTCTCAAAGAACCAGCTTTTAGTTTTATTGATCTTTGCTCTTGTTTTCTTTGTTTCTATTTCATTTATTTCTGCTCTGATCTTTATGATTTCTTTCCTTCTACTAACTTTGGGTTTTGTTTGTTCTTCTTTCTCTAGTTCCTTTAGGTGTAAGATTCAATTGTTTATTTGAGCTTTTTCTTGTTTCTTGAGGTAAGTTTGTATTGCTATAAACTTCCCTCTTAGAACCGCTTTTGCTACATCCCATAGGTTTTGGATAGTTGTGTTTTCATTGTCATTTGTCTCTAGGTATTTTTTGATTTCCTCTTTGATTTCTTCAGTGATCTCTTGCTTATTTAGTAACGTATTGTTTAGCCTCCATGTGTTTGTATTTTTTACGTTTTTTTTCCCTGTAAGTGATTTCTAATCTCATAGCGTTGTGGTCAGAAAAGATGCTTGATATTTCAGTTTTCTTAAATTTACTGAGGCTTGATTTGTTACCCAAGATGTGAACTATCCTGGAGAATGTTCTGTGTGCACTTGAGAAGAAAGTGTAATCTGCTGTTTTTGGATGAAATGTCCTATAAATATCAATTAAATCTATCTGGTCTATTGTGTCACTTAAAGCTTGTATTTCCTTATTAATTTTCTGTCTGGATGATCTGTCCATTGGTGTAACTGAGGTGCTAAATTCCCCCACTATTTTTGTGTTACTGTCAATTTCCTCTTTTACAGCTGTTAGCAGTTGCCTTATGTATTGAGGTGCTCCTATGTTGGGGGCATATATATTCATAATTGTTATATCTCCTTGGTGAATTTATCCCTTGATCATTATGTAGTGTCCTGCCTTGTCTCTTGTAACATTCTTTATTTTAAAGTCTATTTTATCTGATATGAGTATTGCTATTCCAGCTTTCTTTTGATTTCCATTTGCATGGAATATCTTTTTCCATCCCCTCACTTTCAGTCTGTATGTGTCCCTAGGTCTGAAATGGGTCTCTTGTAGACAGCATATATATGTAGTTTTATTTTTGTATCCACTCACCAAGCCTGTGTCTTTTGGTTGGAGCATTTAATCCATTCACGTTTAAGGTAGTTATTGATATGTATGTTCCTGTTACTATTTTCTTAATTGTTTTGGGTTTGTTTTTGTAGGTCCTTTTCTTCACTTGTATTTCCCACTTAGAGAAGTTCCTTTAGCATTTGTTGTAGAGCTGGTTTGGTGGTGCTGAATTGTCTTAGCTTTGCTTGTCTGCAAAGCTTTTGATTTCTCCATTGAATCTGAATGAGATCCTTGCTGGATAGAGTAATCTTGGTTGTAGGTTCTTCCCTTTCATCACTTTAAGTATATCATGCCACTCCCTTCTGGCGTGTAGAGTTTCTGCTGAGAAATCAGCTGTTAACCTTATGGGAGTTCCCTTGTATGTTATTTGTCATTTTTCCCTTGCTGCTTTCAATAATTTTTCTTTGTCTTTAATTTTTGTCAGTTTGCTTACTATGTGTCTTGGCATGTTTCCCCTTGGGTTTGTCCTGTATAGGACTTTCTGCGCTTCCCGGACTTGGGTGGCTATTTCCTTTTCCATGTTAGGGAAGTTTTTGACTATAATCTCTTCAAATATTTTCTCTGGCCCTTTCTCTCTCTCTTCTCCTTCTGGGACCCCTATAATATGAATGTTGTTATGTTTAATGTTGTCCCAGAGGTCTCTTAGGCTGTCTTCATTTCTTTTCATTCTTTTTTCTTTATTCTGTTCTGCAGCAGTGAATTCCACCATTCTGTCTTCCAGGTCACTTATCCGTTCTTCTGCCTTAGTTATTCTGCTATTGATTCCTTCTAGTGTATTTTTCATTTTAGTTATTGTATTGCTCATCTCTGCTTGTTTGTTCTTTAATTCTTCTAGGTCTTTGTTAAACATTTCTTGCATCTTCTCGATCTTTACCTCCATTCTTTTTCCAAGATCCTGGATCCTCTTCACTATCATTATTCTGAATTCTTTTTCTGGAAGTTGCCTATCTCCATTTCATTTAGTTGTTTATCTGGGGGTTTATATTGTTCCTTCATCTGGTACATAGCCCTCTGCCTTTTCATCTTGTCTATCTTTCTGTGAATGTGGTTTTTGTTCCACAGGCTGCAGGATTGTAGTTCTTCTTGCTTCTGCTGTCTGCCCTCTGGTGGATGAGGCTATCTAAGAGGCTTATGCAAGTTTCCTGATGGGAGGGACTGGTGGTGGGTAGAGCTGGCTGTTGTTCTGGTGGCAGAGTTCAGTAAAACTTTAATCCACTTGCCTGCTGATGGATGGTGCTGGGTTCCCTCCCTGTTGGTGGTTTGGTCTGAGGCGATCTAACACTGGAGCCTACCTGGCCTCTTTGGTGGAGCTAATGGTGGACTCTGGGATGGCTCAGTCCAAGGAGTACTTCCCAGAACTTCTGCTGCTTGTGTCCTTGTCCTCTTGGTGAGACGCAACCACCCCCTACCTCTTCAGGAGACTCTCCAACACTAGCAGGTAGGTCTGGTTCAGTCTCCTATGGGGTCACTGCTCCTTCCCCTGGGTCCTGATATGCACACTACTTTGTGTGTGCCCTCCAAGAGTGGAGTCTCTGTTTCCCCAAGTCCTGTTGAAGTCCTGAAATCAAATCCCACTAGCCTTCAAAGTCTGATTCTCTAGGAATTCCTCCTCCTGTTGCCAGACCCCCAGGTTGGGAAGCCTGACGGGGGGCTCGGAACCTTCACTCCAGTGGTGGACTTCTGTGGTATGTGTTCTCTGGTTTGTGAGTCACCCACCCAGCAGTTATGGGATTTGATTTTATTGTGATTGGGCCCCTCCTACCATCTCACTGTGGCTTCTCCTTTGTCTTTGGATATGGGGTATCTTTTTTGGTGAGTTCCAGTGTCTTCCTGTCGATGATTGTTCAGCAGTTAGCTGTGATTCCAGTGCTCTCGCAAGAGGGAGTGAGAGCATGTCCTTCTACTCCGCCATCTTGAACCAATCCCCTACATGCAGTTCTTTGTAAATCGATTGCATCTCAATAAAGCTGTTAAAAAAGAAACAAATTTATAAGTGACTCTGACCCATGACTTTGTGGCTAAGGGTGAGGGAAGGGATGCAATGAATGTTTCCTTTTTAATTTAATTTAATTAATTTTTTTAAATTTAATTTTATTTTATTTTTTATACAGCAGGTTCTTATTAGTTATCTATTTTATACATATTAGTGTATATGTGTCAATCCCAATCTCCCACTTCATCCCACCACCACCACCCCCTACCCCCACTTTCCCCCCTTGATGTCCATACGTTTGTTCTCTGCATCTCTCTCTCTATTTCTGCCTTGCAAACCAGTTCATCTGTATCATTTTTCTAGATTCTGCATATATGTGTTAATACACAATATTTATTTTTCTCTTTCTGACTTCACTCTGTATGACAGTCTCTCGATCCATCCACGTCTCTGCAAATGACCCAATTTTGTTCCTTTTTATGGCTGAGTAATATTCGATTGTATATATGTACCACATCTTTTTTATCCATTTGTCTGTCGATGGACATTTAGGTTGCTTCCATTATCTGGCTGTTGTAAATAGTGCTGCAGTGAACATTGGGGTGCATGTGTCTTTTTGAATTATGATTTGCTCTGGGTATATGCCCAATAGCGGGATTGCTGGGTCATGTGGTAATTCTATTTTTAGTTTTTTAAGGATCCTCCATACTATTCTCCATAGTGGCTGTATCAATTTACATTCCCACCAACAGTGCAAGAGGGTTCCCTGTTCTCCACACCCTCTCCAGCATTTATTGTTTGTAGATTTTTTGGTGATGGCCATCCTGACTGGTGTGAGGTGATACCTCATTGTAGTTTTGATTTGCATTTCTCTAGTAATTAGTGATGTTGAGCATCTTTTCATGTGCTTCTTGGCCATCTGTATGTCTTCTTTGGAGAAATGTCGATTTAGATCTTCCACCCATTTTTTAATCCTTTGTCAGTTGCTTCACTTGCAAATATTTTCTCCCATTCTGAGGGTTGTTTTTTTGTCTTGTTTATGGTTTCCTTTGCTGTGCAAAAGCTTTTGGGTTTAATTAGGTCCCATTTGTTTATTTATTTTGTATTTCCATTACTCTAGAAGATGGCTTAAAAAAGATATTGCTGTAATTTATGTCAAAGACCAAGGGTCAAAAGGTTGAAGGAATCTAGAAACATGACTGTTGCCCTTACATTTCCAAGAATTCTGGACCTGCTGGAGAAACTCTGTCAGTATTAAAACCTGAGAGCATAGAACCAGCTGGTAATTACCTCGCTAAACACTCTTATATTATCTAAGATCTTTCTCTGCCAGGCATACACATATAAGTTCAGTCCTCAAAACAATGAAAAATATTGCTGGAACACCATTTCACTTAGGTTGATAATGAAATTTCCATCATAAACCTTATAGAGAAACTTATGAAATAAAACAAACAGTAAACCATGGCATTCTTATTATATGGAAGACTCAAAAATAAAGTTCCTTAGGCAATCCTCCCTATCTCCTTCATAATTGTTAGTATAAATGTTTAACAGTCATGTTTCAAGGTGAGGGTGAAGGGATTGATATGTAGCACTTGATAGTTTCTGTGGTATAAAGACTCCCATCATGACTGATTTCAAGCTACTGGGTAGAGATATTCACAGTGGACTCTTGCAAGTCAGTATGAACCACCCAAGACCAGCACAGAGCTGTTTACTAGGTACCAAAACATTTGTGATCTTTTGGGCTTCCAGATCTCCTTTTCCTTTCACTTTCAAACGACACAGAGATTTATTAGTCAGAGGGAATCTCAAATATATATTTCCCACCCCCCCACCGGCAGATGTTATCTTTGTAATCTGCTCCTGTAACACTCTGTTTGATTCAGGAGCGTTTTAGAAACGTCTCAGGAATCGCCAGTAAAGTGTGTTTTCTTATCTGGACAGCAGTCCCAGAGTTCCTGCAAAACTCTGAGGGTAAAAAGCAAGGCAGCCTTGTTAGCATCCGATAGTATATTCAGGAGTCAAGGTACAGAGCCTAAATCATAAGTCACAGTACAGAGAATGTTTAGGGCTGATTTAAAAGTCATCCAGAGCCATGTTTCTCAAAAAACGTATTCCTCCTTCCTAAATCCATGTATGTCCATGGCTATTAAAAATTGTAAAAAATGTGATGTCCTCCTAGAAATGTTATGTCCTTTATCTCCTAGTTGAAACCACAATATCTATCTGTGATTAATGATACCGGTTGAGACTTTGCCAAGTTTAGTCTATAATTTCACTGTAAGAAGAATTTTAAAAAATTATTGTAATACTCAATGGGATGTTTAAAATATATGCCTGCTCCCTCCAACTCAAGATTCCAACATGCTTGGGAAGAGATGGATAGCAGTGTGACAGATTCCTTACCTGCCAGAGGTTGCCTAATATAACAGCTGATAGGGGCAGTCCTTTCCTAATTATAGAAATGGAACACCACCCTTTGGTTAACTAGGCTTCATATTAAAAAGTTGATGTGTATGTTTCTATTTTATCCTTTATGGCAAAATCCTTTGGAAACTAGTTCAAATATTTGGAAAGTAAAGCAGTCAACTTAAAAAAAATTATGTTCTAATGGAATGCTTATGGCTAGGAAAATCTCTGTCAATAACCAATGTAAATACAGTTGCATAGAAATTTAAACACAACAGATAATGTATGAAATATATTGTATGTTTCTTAGGCTAACATTGCATTGAATTTTTGGCCCCCCAGTAAATCCTGAGCAGGATAGTATGGAAGTCCTGGGTTGGTGATAAAATATTACATAGCAAAATTCAATTCTGCTCATTGTTAATAGTGTTGTTTGGATATCTCAAGATTCTTGGGGGACACCAACTAAATGAGGTGAACAAGACACAGTTATCCAAAGTAATCCACTAATTCTGACATTGTTTTCGTCATTATTTTGTGTATTTGCATTTGAACATGTGAAATGTGAATTGGTATCATTTTTACTAAAGAAAGTAGAACATGAGGGAACCCTCATAATTGAAGATTGTGTGAATGCTTTTCCAGATGTTTTCCATATCATCACAGTTGTTTTGTTGGTTATGCCATTCTTGTTCTAAGGAGGAAAATTATTAACTGATGAGCAATATATTGTATGTGGTTTTTTAATGAATATATTCCAATTCTGATTAGTTTTACCTTAACAGAGATGCCTTCTCTACCAGCATAAGGATGGTAGAGTTTCAGTGAAGTATTTTGGGGGCAAATTTATACCTCCATGATTGACATATTTTCTTACTGAAGCAAACATTCCTGCAATCATCTCTTAACAGCTCAGTTTCCAACAATTTATAAGTTACATGACATTTCTCTCTATATATGTATATAAAATGTTGGTGTCCCTGCTTCACAGTTGGATAAACTGGTTTTAATTCTGGCTCTGTCACTGTCTTATTGTGACTTTGGGCAAATTGTGTTCTGTCTTTCAAACCTGTTTTCTTAAAACATATTTACCTTGTAGGTATGCTGTGAGGATTTTATGAGAAAATGTATATAGAGCATTAACACAGCCCTGGCAATTAGCATATAATAAGGTATTTATGCATATGCACATACAGACATAAATATAGAGCTGTGCATAGAGATATACATATTTCTACGCCCAGAAATATACTTATTTCTGTCCACATACATATGCACATATGTATATGTATACACACATATCCATATACACATATGGATATGTGTATATGGCTAAACAGACATAAATATAACCCCCCACACATATGGGATTTAATTGTTTTGCACAGTCCCTGCACAAGTTGACATATTTTCCTGGGAATCTTTTGATAGCTTTCTTAGCCTAAATGTCATCAGAGATGATGTAAACTGCTAAGAACATGAAGAATGCATTAATTCTTTCATAACCAGGAAAGGATTCCTATTGCTTGTGGGCAGACATGACATGTGGTAGGACAGGGACTTTTTATTTTTTCTTTTGCAAGTGCGTTTATTTTTTTAGACATTTAGACCAAACTTTTCGGATGTTTTACAGGCCTTACAAATGCATACAAGATTTCTGCTACACTATTCAGCCAGTTGAGCAGCATTTGACCCACACATCATAAATTGATGCCTCTGTTCTGTTGCTAAGTACATTCAGTAAATGTTAGTTTTTCCCCTTTGTTCTGAAAAATTTTGTAGCAGCTATAATTATTGGTTATTTACCATTATTATTATTAGGCACCAAACAGGGAGCCCTTGATCTTTAAGTGCCTATAATTTATTTTTTTAACATCTTTATTGGAGTATAATTGCTTTACAGTGTTGTGTTAGTTTCTGCTGTGTAAGAAAGTGAATCAGCTATATGTATACATATATCCCCATATCCCCTCCATCTTGCATCTCCCTCCCACCCTCCCTGTCCCACCCCTCTAGGTGGACACAAAGCACAGAGTTGATCTCCCTGTGCTATATGACTGCTTCCCACTAGCTATCTATTTTACATTTGGTAGTGTATATATGTCCATGCCACTCTCTCACTTCATCCCAACTTACCCTTCCCCCTCCCTGTGTCCTCAAGTCCATTCTCTGCATCTGTGTCTTTATTCCTGTGCTGCCCTTAGGTTCATTAGAACAAATTTTTTTTTTTTAGATTCCATATATATGTGTTAACATATGGTATTTGTTTTTCTCTTTCTGACTTCACTCTGTATGACAGGCTCTAGGCCCATCCACCTCACTACAAATAACTCAATTTCATTTCTTTTTATGGCTGAGTAACATTCCATTGTATATATGTGCCACATCTTCTTTATCCATTCATCTGTCGATGGACACTTAGGTTCCTTCCATGTCCTGGCTATTGAAAATAGTGCTGCAGTGAACATTGTGGTACATGACTCTTTTTGAATTATGGTTTTCTCAGGGTATATGCCCAGCAGTGGGATTGCTGGGTCCTATGGTAGTTCTATTTTTAGTTTTTTAAGGAGCCTCCTTTTTTTTTTCTGAAGTTTGATTCCAGCAAACTTATTTCATAGATTCTTATGTACAAGTGTCCAGTGACCAAACAAGCTGTGTAAACAGACTTATAGGATGAGAGATGGAGGGGTGATCACTGTCACTGATCCAACCTCATTTACATAGAAGGAAAGTGAAAAAGCCAGAGAACTAGAAAAATGACATTTGAAGATTCACACATTAAAACTGAGCAGAGAATGACTCGCCTTTTCATGCTGACAATGCTGAAAAACTCACTCTTGTTAGGACTTGTATGATCATAACCCTAAAACATTTTGAAGATAATGTGAACCATCCAATCTGAGGACAAGGGGAATAAATTTCCAAAGATGAAATATCTTGTGACATACTTAATATTCAGTTGGAAGCAAGGAAATAGCAGAAGCAGTAAACGATTTAACCACTTTGCTTCTAAGGTCATATGTGGTGGTTAATTAAGTAGTTTGAACTTCGTGAGGGTAGGAAGAGTGTCTAATTCAGTTTTGAACCATGGCTAATAGGAGGCACCTCAAAAGTTTTCATTGTGAAGTGCCTAGAATACTATAGGTTCCCAGTTAATGTGTGAAGCACTTAGTATGTACTGCATAAATGTTTGTTGAATTGAATTTGGAGGTTGTAGTCTTGCCAAGCCACTTAGCACAGTGATAATGATTTTTGCGTCATCCATGCTCATAAATTTTCTAACATGGAAGCAAAGAAGGGAAACAATGAACAGGTTAAGGAGAAAATCTCTCCCACCTCTGTCTTATTCCATAAAGTACAATTTACATACAAATGCATAAAATAGAAAAACCACAAGCAACGGAATCACATTTGGAATGTCATTAAAGAAAAGTCCATTTGTAATGTGTTTGTGTTCAAGAGATTTACTCTTGGCAAAACAAAACTTCTTGTTTGAAAGATAAAAGGCTTGTTTTCCAAATGGCTTCAAATGCAGTGAATCTCTACAGAGCCATTAGTTACCGATAACATTTTAATGTATTAATGTAAGTGAATACAAAATATATGAAAATGAATCTCCTGAATTCCCATATGATTCAGAGTAAATGAAAAAGATACTTTAGTAAATATTTTTGGATTTCTTAGTGGACTCAGGCAGTTCTGTAAGTAGTCTGATAGGTGAATGATCAAAAATGCATCTAAATTTGCCTGTCCTTGGTCAAGCATTCATTCATTGCTTCTACACTCATTCAGTGAGTGCCTACCATGTGCCAAGGCAGCAAGCAGTTGTTACTTAGGGTTTGGACAAACTTCCCCTGAAGGGCTCTGAAGACTCAAAATCCAAAGTAAGAAAACATTCTCTAACTCTTTGTATCATCCTATCCCTGGTACTTTGTGTGGACATGATTGGCTAGAGCATGCCAAGGTGAAAGAGTGATAAATTAGCTCAGTTAGGCATCATTTTGAAAACAAGCCAATGATGTACTTTACTTTCCATCAGCTATTTGGATAACTCTTTGATATATTTACTGCATCTGCGATTACAAATACTTTTTTCTTCTTCCTTATCTTTGTTGTAGTCTTAAGGCCACATGTCATATTTCATTTGCTTCATATGTTATATGGAATTGCGGTAGATATCTCCTATATCTGTATTGGCTTCTCAGGTGGGATAGATCATAGAAACTCTCATAGGCCCTTGCAAAATCTTTAGCACCAATATAAACATTAGCAGAAATAGAGGTCGCTGTTACAATATGAGTCATTCTAAGAATCAAAGATGTTTTTTATGTTTTCTAAGTGTGCCAAAAACTTCAAGTTTTATAAAAGTTGAGGATTGGCTCTTTCAGAAATTGGATTTGGAAAACTAGATTGATGTTCCCCAAAGCTCCTAATACAATTATAAAGGCTTGACCTACTTTATGATCTCGAAACTCTGGAACTGATCAAGTTGATTCCTTCAAAGGAACACATACAGGGATATTAATAGTCTTAAGAAGATAAACAATCTTTATAAAATAAAGAATAAAAGTAAGCTGTTAAGTGCTCCTGAGAAGTTCTCCCATAACTCTGTGAAGAACTCCATCATTTTGAACAACTTTAGACTTTGTGAATCCTTATATCCCACATACATAAGCTCCTTGTTGCTAATATATGCTAAATATTCTATAACATAAATCAGCTAAGTTAGCAGGTGAAATTTAGAAAATAGCTAGTGTGAAGGTGAGAAACCTAGATCAAGAGGGATTATTAACTGGGAGCAAAGAACAGAACTTTTTTTTTTTCAAAATTACTGGACCGTAATCTACAGTAAGTATTAAATTTTATCTCATGGCCCGGTGCTACACATACATCCATACATACGTATTTATATGTATAGCTGAAACAAAAGTAACAATACTTACCCTTACTACAGTAAAGAATGCTTTCTATGCAATGGATGCCTTCCAGTATTTTCTATTCTGTTGTATATCATCTTTTAAAATATCATGTCCATTATAGAAATCTTACTAAAAGATAGTGGTCATGAATTGCAGTTTGACAAACACTGGAATTAAAGGTCAGGTCCATCCCAGAAGCTGGTCATAGGGGCAAGGCTGAAGGAGTGTTGGGGGGAGGGCCACTAGGATGAGGCTAATGAGGCAATTTAAGGAGGTACTTACTCTAACATAACTGACTCATTGCTTGTAGCACCTGTGAGTAAGTGCTTCCTTAAATTTTGCCCTCTTGCACCTTACTCCACATCTTGGTCACATCCCTGCAGACCAAAACAGCTTCCTTAATTTCATTCTGGTTGAAGAATAGTATCAGAATCAGGAAGGTAAATGAGACCAGGAGAAAGATCCAAGAAAGAAAAATGAAACACTTTAAGATAAATAGTAGGTCAGAAGTTCACCCAACTGGCTACACCTTGGAAGAGAATATTCCAGAGGGTAGATCTGAGTTAGAAAGTTCCAAACAAAGAGGAGGGCGACAAAAGCCGGAGGTTTAATGTAGGGCGGCTGGATCTTGCTAGTGTTAGTAGTCTTCTGGCTGAGATGAAGTACGTCTATTCCACAGCAGTGCTTTGGGTAGGGATTATGCTTGTAGTACAAAACTGTAATAGTGGTTTAAACACATGGGGGCTTATTATTGTCATGTAGCACTGAATATAGAGGTGGAAGGTCCAAGACTGCTTTAAAGATGCCACCAAAGACCCAGGCTTCTTGCTCCATCATCCTTAGCACAGGCTTTCATCTTCATGGATATAATGGTCCACATCCACCCCCAGCCTCACAGACACATTCCAGTTAGTAGAAAGAGTATTCATCAGAGGAGAAAGAAAAGGGAGGAAGAACATGAAGAAAAGGGAAAAGGGAGAAAAGGAAGCAGTACTTTCCTAGAAACACTCAACTGAATTCGTCTTGGGTCTTAGTGGCCAGTCACAGGCCCACTCGTAGCTGTAAGAGTTAGGTATGTTGCTTTTTATCTGGGTGCATTGCTGCCTTCTGTCAAATGATGGGCTTCTGTTAGCAAGCCACAATGGAAGAATGGATGAGTAACTAGGTCCACACACAAGAGGACCTAATCCCAGTTGGACTAACCCATGTGGAATAGGTAATTGAGAGCACCGGCTAGTAAAAGATGTATGTTTCCATTCCTCTTTTACACCTGAGGATACTGGGGCTCCGGGGCAAGCAAAGGGCGGCGGTAAGATGGAAACTCCAGTCTGTTTGACTCCAAAGACAGATTTTTCCATGACTCCATGATGCTCTCTGAGGGTAAATGAGCATATGCCTCTTTTCCTGTCTCCTGAATTTTCATCTGTGGGCCCATATAGCCAAATGTTCTCTTTCTTTATACAGAATAAGAGATGGAAATGTCAGTGAGTTAGCTGATGGCTCTCAGAGAGGAGAGCATAAGGTTGGGGAAAGTGAGACTCTTGAGGTTAATTATCCCAGAATTTAGATTCTAGAGAAAACAGAAGGCAAGAAGACATATCATAATTTTGCTTTCTCTCTGGAGGTGCAAGGAGTCAGAGAGCATCTGGTTGAGAATATTTGGGGAAGTCCAGTGCCAACCCCTGGACTGCAGAGTTTCTTAACATACGGGCCACAGACCATGTAGGTCAGAATCATTGGGTCTCTTCTAAAAAATGCAGATTCTAGGTAGATACTCCTGCCATAGGAGATCAGAACCTCTGCAGTTAGGAGCTGACAATGTGAATTTTAATAATCTTCCCAGGTTAATTATGCATAATACAGTTTGGGATCTATTGATATAAAGTATTAATAATAGCATTTATTGAGTACCTACTTTGGCAAACAGTGGGTCAGACACAGATATATATTGTTTAATCTGAACAAGATCCATTCTCCTGTTCTTATTTTATTACTGAGGAGCTCGGATTCAGGGAGGTTAAGTATCTTTTCCAACTCAGTTGGCCCTTAGGTAGTACACCTGGGATTCCTTCCCAGCCTTCCTTCCAGCCATTTTCCTTCCTGGGCACCAGACTAAGTATGGAGAGTGGGAGGGTTCCCTTCATTTCCCCCATCCTATGAGGTAGCCCATGTAAGGAGATTTTCTGGGTCCATTAGAAACTCAGTGTATGGCTTGGGAAAAGACACCTAGACAAATACTAGGTGGTGTAAATGGAGTGAAGAGAAATCACAGATGGAAACAGTCCTCTCAAATTTTTCATATTCTAACTCTGGGGTTACAGCAGGGTTTTTCAACCTTGGTGCTATTGACATGTGAGGCCTGATCAGTTGTATGGGGGACTGTCCTGTGCATTGCAGGATATTTAGCAACATCCCTGGGCTCTACACAATAGACGCCAATAACAGCTCCCCCTTCTCCACCAGTTGCTACAACTAAAAATGTCTGCAGACATTGCCAAATCACTCCTGGGCACAAAATCACCCCTGGTGGAGAACCACTGGGTTGCAATATAAATCTTGGTAAAAGCCCATTGTGTTGGCTTCCCTGATAGAGAATTCTACTTATGCCTGGAAACGGGAAACAAGGCCATGTGAGAGCCAGAGGGGATCCTCCAGTGTGTGCAGGTCTGCTTGACGCCCTGCGAGTGCATGTGAAAGTACGCTTCTTCCTTTAGTCGGGCAGGGGGCTAACCTCAGGGAAGAGAGGAGAGAAGGAAAACAGCAGATATACCAGAAATCTGTCCTTGAATCAGGGCTGACACAGAGCAACAAAGTAGCAGGAGGTGCACCAGGGGCGAGCTCTCGCTTGGATTTGAGATTGTTGTTTTTGGGGAGTCACTTTTTTTTAAAAAAAAAAAAGCAGAATCATTTCATCTGAGTTGGGAAAGCAGTAAATAATTAAGCTAATTTGTTTGTGTACGTGGTTCAAACACGCCTCCAGGAACCATGGTCCCCTTATCCTAAATGGTGAAGCGAAGCAGGAAGGTGAAGCCTCATCAGTGGAATGCACTGGATGCGGGCTGGGGAAGGGCTGACTTGAATTATTCATCCTTGACTTCTGGAAGGTCACTTTGGCTTTTTACAACTTGATTATATTTTGGATTAGCGTACACTTTGTTGTCAAATGTTTCTAAGGCTACGATTAACTATTGAAGCACTCTGCAAATTACTTAAATCCATGACTAACAGGTAATTCCACTTAGACTGGGGAAAATGAAGACAAATGGATCCGTACTTCTTACATATTCCCTCTGCCTGAACCAAATTTCCACATCTTGCCTTTTTTTTTCTTTTCTCATTTATTTCTTTTATTTTAGTTGTTTTTCCTCCTTTGATCCTTCACCTCATGACCTCTTTGTTTTTGTTCTTTTCCACATTTACTTTCACTGTTCCTCATTAGAGATTCTGCACCGTCCTAGGGGTTCCTAGCCGTTGGTCTGTGGTGTACTGGGCAGTGAATGGAAGGTCTTCCCCCGGGGTCCTTGAAACCCTTGAAATTGTACACCACATTTTGTGAGGATGGACCGCTTTTCTCTGCACAGTGCGTCCTTAGACCTCCTCAGATTCCCAGTGGATCTTGACTTAAAAATGGCAAAGCCCACTGAGGGGAATTTGCTTCAGAATTTCAGCACAGAAGGGGCAGAGCCTGTGTAGGCTCTTTGCCCTGTTTCATCATTTAACCCCCAGATTCTATATGATACAGATGGTGTTGTTTTCATAGATAGCTGAGGATGTGAAGACTTGGAGAGACTAGGTAGTCACCAAGGTGATCCAGCTTTCGAAGTGGCTCAATGGTTGGAATTTAAATGGCTCTTTTCAGGATTGACTCAAAAGCCTCTTTCCAAGACTTGAATAAGATTGGGGAATTGATAATCGGGCTGAAGTAAAGAAGAGGGATGAAATGGAGGGGGGACTCATATCCCCATGCCATCCCCAAGGACAAGGATAAGTAGGACTCAAGTGGGCTCTGGTCAGTTTTCTAGAAAGAAAGATGATTAGAACAAGGACACTTTGCATTACATTAATACAGTATTTTAGTAGCTTGCACTGTTAATATTGTTTGTACCTTCTGAATGTTGTGCTAACAAAAAGTACTGTGCTAACATAAAGGGCTGATTTCAATAGATATTAGAAGAAATTCATAATTCAGTTTCACTAATTTGTAGGAAACTCAGTTTAGCATCAACGAACCGTCCAATACAAGTTAATGGCAGGTTTTAAAATAGTGAACCTTAACGTTGTAATTTCAGTAATGATCCCATTTATATTGTCTACTCCTGTCCGTGTAAACAAAAATTTATTAGAATGTGGTACTCCTTACATTTAATTATTTTTGGAAAATAAAAAGAGGACCACTCTTACTGTTATTTTTGAAATTTTTCTTTTCATTATTTTTCCCCTTAATTATTTAATATTGTGTGCCAAACATTTCCTCATGTTTTTATATTTTCCATGTTTCTCTATAGTCATTGAATTGTTATTCTAATTGCTACACAGTATTCCATTATGTTGGTTTACAATAATTTACTTAAAGACTTCTTTATTGCAGGATATTTTAGTAGTTTTGAATTGTTGACATTTTAAATGATGTTGGAAAAAAACAGCCTTGTGCATGTAGTATTTTTCTCTTATTAAATCATTTTATTTCAGGATAAGAAATGGGCAAACCTACTCTGAGTTATGATTGATGAACTTTTATCAGAGATTTTAGAAATGTAGTCCTTTTCAATAACCATTAAAAACGTTAGAATTTTGTATGTTTTGACCCAGAAATTCCACTTCTAATATTTATCAAAAAGTAATAATTTTGCATATGTGTTGAGGTCAAATAAGAATAATCATCCTCACACGTTTGTTTATGATGTGAATAAAATGGTCACAACTAGGCTTAATAACAAAATTAATTTAATTGAATAAAATAAATCTAAAGGCCATGGAACAAGAGATCAATGAAAAAAATGAGGGAGGGGAGGAGCTTCAAGATAGCGGAAGAGTAAGACGCGGAGATCACCTTCCTCCCCACAAATACACAAATACGCTGCCAGAAGACCTCAGACCTCCCAAAAGGCAAGAAACTCCCCCACGTACCTGGGCAGGGCAAAAGAAAAAAGAAAAAACAGAGACAAAAGAATAGGGACGGGACCTGCACCAGTGGGAGGGAGCTGTGAAGGAGGAAAGGTGTCCACACACTAGGAAGCCCCTTCACTGGTGGAAATGGGAGGTGTGGCAGGGGGAAACTTCGGAGCCACGGAGGAGAGCACAGCAACAGGGGTGCAGAAGTCAAAGCGGAGACATTCCCGCACAGAGGATCAGTGCTGACCAGCACTCACCAGCCCGAGACGCTTGTCTGCTCACCCGCTGGGGCGGGCGGGGGCTGGGAGCTGAGGCTCGGGCTTCGGGCAGATCCCAGGGAGAGGACTGGAGTTGGCTGCGTGAACACAGCCTGCAGGGGGTTAGTGCGCCATGGCTAGCTGGGAGGGAGTCCGCGGAAAAGTCTGGAGCTGCCGAAGAGGAAGAGACTTTTTCTTGCCTCTGTTTCCTGGTGCACGAGGAGACGGGATTATAAGAGCGCTGCTTAAAGGAGCTCCAGAGACTGGCGCGAGCTGCGGCTATCAGCGCAGACCCCAGAGACGGGCATGAGACGCTAAGGCTGCTGCCGCCGCCACCAAGAAGCCTGTGTGCGAGCACAGGTCACTATCCACACCTCCCCTCCCAGGAGCCTGTGCAGCCTGCCACTGCCAGGGTTCCGGGATCCAGGGACAACTTCCCCGGGAGAACGCACGGCACGCCTCAGGCTGGTGCAACGTCACGCCAGCCTCTGCCGCCGCAGGCTCACCCTGCACTCCATGTCCCTCCCTCCTCCCGGCCTGAGTGAGCCAGAGCCCCTGAATCAGCGGCTCCTTTAACCCCGTCCTGTCTGAGCGAAGAACAGATGCCCTCAGGAGACCTACACGCAGAGGCAGGGCCAAATCCAAAGCTGAACTCCGGGAGCTGTGCGAACAAAGAAGAGAAAGGGAAATCTCTCCCAGCAGCCTCAGGAGCAGCGGATTAAATCTCCAGCATCAACTTGACGTACCCTGCATCTATGGAATACATGAATAGACAACGAATCATCCCAAATTGAGGAAGTGGACTTTGGGAGCAACGATATATATATATTTCCCCCCTTTTTCTCTTTTTGTGAGTGTGTATGATTCTGTGTATGATTTTGTCTGTATAGCTTTGCTTTTACCATTGGTCCTAGGGTTCTGTCTGTCCGGGTTTTTTTTTTTTTTAGTATATTTTTCAGCGCTTGTTATCATTGGTGGATTTGCTTTTTGGTTTGGTTGTTCTCTTCTTTCTTTTTTTTTAACTTAAAAATATTTTTAAAATTATTTTTTGTTTTTTATTTTAATAACTTTATTTTATCTTTCTTCCTTTCTTTCTTTTTTCTCTTTCTTTCTTTCTCCCTCCCTTCCTTTCGTCCTCCTTTCCTCCCTTTCTCCCTTTCTTGCCCTTCGTTTGTTCATTCGTTCCTTCCTTCGTTCCTTCCTTCCCTTCCTTCCTTCCTTCCCTTCCTTCCTTCCCTCCTTCCTTCTTTCTTTCTCTCTCTCTCTTTCTCTCTCTCTCTCTCTTTCTTTCTTTCTTTCTTTCTTTCTTTCTTTCTTTCTTCCTTCCTTCCTTCCTTCCTTCCTTCCTTCCTCTCCTTTTATTCTGAGCCATGTGGATGACAGGATCTTGGTGCTCCACCCTCAGAAGTGGGAGACCCAAGTTCAGGACATTGAACCACCAGAGACATCCCAGCCCCACATAATACCAAACAGCGAAAATCTCCCGGAGATCTCCATCTCAACGCCAAGACCCAGCTCCACTCAACAACCAGCAAGCTACAGTGCTGGACACCCTATGCCAAACAACTAGCAAGACAGGAACACAATCCTACCCATTAGCAGAGAGGTTGCCTAAAATCAAAATAAGGTCACAGACACCCCAAAACACACCACCAGATGTGGACCTGCACACCAGAAAGACAAGATCCAGCCTCATCCACCAGAACACAGGCACTAGTCCCCTCCACCAGGAAGCCTACACAACCCACTGAACCAACGTTAGCCACTGGGGACAGACACCAAAAAAAATGGGAACTACGAACCTTCAGCCTGCAAAAAGGAGACCCCAAACACTGTAAGATAAGCAAAATGAGAAGACAGAAAAACACACAGCAGATGAAGGAGCAAGGTAAAAACCCACCAGACATAACAAATAAAAAGGAAATAGGCAGTCTACCTGAAAAAGAATTCAGAATAATGATAGTAAACATGTTCCAAAATCTTGGAAATAGAATGGAGAAAATACAAGAAACGTTTAACAAGGACCTAGAAGAACTAAAGAGCAAACAAACAATGATGAACAACACAATAAATGAAATTAAACATTCTCTAGAAGGGATCAATAGCAGAATAACTGAGGCAGAAGAACAGATACGGGACCTGAGAGAAAAAATCATAGAAATAACTACTGCAGAGCAGAATAAAGAAAAAAGAATGAAAAGAATTGAGGACAGTCTCAGAGACCTCTGGGACAACATTAAACACACCAACATTCGAATTATAGGGGTTCCAGAAGAAGAAGAGAAAAAGAAAGGGACTGAGAAAATATTTGAAGAGATTATAGTTGAAAACTTCCGTAATATGGGAAAGGAAATAGTTAATCAAGTCCAGGAAGCACAGAGAGTCCCATACAGGATAAATCGAAGAGGAAACATGCCAAGACACATATTAATCAAACTATCAAAAATTAAATACAATGAAAAAATATTAAAAGCAGCAAGAGAAAAACAACAAATAGCATACAAGGGAATCCCCATAAGGTTAACAGCTGATCTTTCAGCAGAAACTCTGCAAGCCAGAAGGGAGTGGCAGGACACATTTAAAGTGATGAAAGGGAATAACTTACAACCAAGATTACTCTACCCAGCAAGGATCTCATTCAGATTTGACGGAGAAATTAAAACCTTTACAGAAAGGCAAAAGCTAAGAGAATTCAGCACCACCAAACCAGCTTTACAACAAATGCTAAAGGAACTGCTCTCAGCAGGAAACACAACAGAAGGAAAAGACCTACAATAACAAACCAAAAACAATTAAGAAAATGGTAATAGGAACATACATATCAATAATTACCTTAAATGTAAATGGATTAAATGCTCCAACCAAAAGACATACACTGGATAAATGGATACAAAAACAAGACCTGTATATACGCTGTCTACAAGAGACCCACTTCAGAATTAGGGACACATACAGACTGAAAGTGAGGGGATGGAAAATGATATTCCATACAAATGGAAATCAAAAGAAAGCTGGAGTAGCAATTCTCATATCAGAGAAAATAGACTTTAAAATAAAGACTATTACAAGAGACAAAGAAGGACACTACATAATGATCAAGGGATCAATCCAAGAAGAAGATATAACGATTGTAAATATTTATGCACCCAGCATAGGAGCACCTCAATACATAAGGCAAATACTAACAGCCATAAAAGGGGAAATCGACAGTAACACCATTATAATAGGCGAGTTTAACACCCCACTTTCACCAATGGAAAGATCATCCAAAATGAAAATAAATAAGGAAACCCAAGCTTTAAATGATACGTTAAACAAGATGGACTTCACTGATATTTATAGGACATTCTATCCAAAAACAACAGAACTAACTTTCTTCTCAAGTGCTCATGAAACAGTCTCCAGAATAGAGCCTGTGGGATCTTCCCGGACTGGGGCACGAGCCCGTGTCCCCTGCATCAGCAGGTGGACTCTCAACCAGTGTGCCACCAGGGAAGCCCTCAGGTATCTTTTCTGACCACAATGCTATGAGAATATACATCAATTACAGGAAAAAAAAATCTGTAAATAATGCAAACACAGGGATGCTAAACAATACACTACTAAATAACCAAGAAATCAAAGAGAAAATCAAAAAATTCCTAGGAACAAATGATGATGAAAAAATGATGACCCAACACCTATGAGATGCAGCAAAAGCAGTTCTAAGAGGGAAGTTTATAAACAGTAAAATCCTACCTTAGGAAACAAGAAACATCTCAAATAAACAACCTAACCTTACATCTAAAGCAATTAGAGAAAGAAGAACAATAAACCCCCAAAGGTAGTAGAAGGAAAGAAATCATAAAGATCAGATCAGAAATAAAGGAAAAAAAATGAAGGAAATGATAGCAAAGATCAATAAAACTAAAAGCTGGTTCTTTGAGAAAATAAACAAGATTGATAAACCATTAACCAGACTCATCAAGAAAAAAAGGGAGAAGACTCAAATCAGCAGAATTAGAAATGAAAAAGAAGTAGCAACTGACACAGCAGAAATACAAAGGATCATGAGAGATTACTACAAGCAACCAAATGCCAATAAAATAGACAACCTGCAAGAAATGGGCAAATTCTTAGAAAAGCACAACCTTCTGAGACTGAACCAGGAAGAAATAGAAAATATAAACAGACCAATCACAAGCACTGAAATTGAAATTGTGATTAAAAATCTTCCAACAAGCAAAAGCCCAGGACCAGATGGCTTCAGAGGCAAATTCTATCAAATGTTTAGAGAAGAGCTAATACCTACCCCTCTCAAACTCTTCCAAAATATAGCAGAGGGAGGAACACTCCCAAAGTCATTCTACAAGGCCACCATCACCCTGATACTAAAACCAGACAAAGATGTCACAAAAAATGAAAACTACAGGCCAATATCACTGATGAACATAGATGCAGAAATCCTCAACAAAATACTAGCAACCAGAATCCAACAGCACATTAAAAGGATCATACACCATGATTAAGAGGGGTTTATCCCAGGAATGCAAGGATTCTTCAATATATGGAAATCAATCAATGTGATACACCATATTAACAAATCGAAGTAGAAAAACCATATGATCATCTCAATAGATGCAGAGAAAACTTTCGACAAAATTCAACAGCATTTATGATAAAAACCCTCCAGAAAGTAGGCAGAGAGGGAACTTACCTCAACATAATAAAGGCCATATATGACAAACCCACAGCCAACATCGTCCTCAATGGTGAAAAACTGAAACTATTTCCACTAAGATCAGGAATAAGACAAGGTTGCCTACTCTCACCACTGTTATTCAACATAGTTTTGGAAGTGTTAGCCACAGCAATCACAGAAGAAAAAGAAAAAAAAAGGAATCCAAATCGGAAAAGAAGAAGTAAAGCTGTCAGTGTTTGCAAATAACATGTTACTATACACAGAGAATCCTAAAGATGCTACCAGAAAACTACTTGAGCTAATCAATGAATTTGGTAAAGTAGCAGGATACAAAAGTAATGCACAGAAATCCCTTGCATTCCTGTACACTAATGATGAAAAATCTGAAATTGAAATTAAGGAAACACTCCCATTTACCACTGCAATAAAAAGAATAAAATACCTAGGAATAAACCTACCTAAGGAGACAAAAGAACTGTATGCAGAAAATTATAAGACATTGATGAAAGAAATTAAAGATGATAGAAATAGATGGAGAGATACACCATGTTCTTGGATTGGAAGAATCAACATTGTGAAAATGACTATACTACCGAAAGCAATCTACAGATTCAATGCAATCCCTATGAAGCTACCACTGGCATTTTTCACAGAACCAGAACAAAAAAATTTCATAATTTGTATGGAAACACAAAAGACCCCGAATAGCCAAAGCAATCCTGAGAAAGAAAAATGGAGCTGCAGGAATCAAGCGCCCAGACTTCAGACTATACTACAAAGCTCCAGTAATCAAGACAGTATGGTAGTGGCACAAAAACAGAAATATAGATCAATGGAACAGGATAGAAAGCCCAAGGATAAACCCACACACATACGGTCACCTTATCTTTGATAAAGGAGGCAAGAATATACAATGGAGAAAAGACAGCCTCTTCAATAAGTGGTGCTGGCAAAACAGGACAGCCACATGTAAAAGAATGAAATTAGAACACTCCCTAATACCATACACAAAAATAAACTCAAAATGGATTAAAGTTCTAACTGTAAGGCCAGACACCACCAAACTCTTAGAGGAAAACAGGCAGAACACTCTATGACATAAATCACAGCAAGATTCTTTTTGACCCAGCTCCTAGAGAAATGGAAATAAAAACAAAAATAAACAAATGGGACCTAATTAAACTTAAAAGGTTTTTGCACAGCAAAGGACACCATAAACAAGATGAAAAGACAAACCTCAGAATGGGAGAAAATATTTGCAAATGAAGCAACTGATGAGGGATTAATCTCCCAAATTTATAAGCGGCTCATGCAGCTCAATATCTAAAAAACAAACAACCCAATCTAAAAATGGGTAGAAGACCTAAATAGACATTTCTCGAAAGAAGATATATAGATTGCCAACAAACACATGAAAGAATGCTCAACATCACTAATCATTAGAGAAATGCAAATCAAAACTACAATGAGGTATCACCTCACACCAGTCAGAATGGCCATCATCAAAAAACCTACAAATGATAAATGCTGGGAAGGGTGTGGAGAAAAGGGAACCTTCTTGCACTGTTGGTGGGAATGTAAATTGATACAGCCACTATGGAGAACAGTATGGAGGTTCCTTAAAAATCTCAAAATAGAACTACCATACGACCCAGCAATCCCACTACAGGGCATATAGCCTGAGAAAGCCATAATTCAAAAACAGTCATGTACCACAGTGTTCATTGCAGCTCTATTTACAATAGTCAGGACATGGAAGCAACCTAAGTGTCCATCGACAGATGAATGGATAAAGAAGATGTGGCACATAAAATAGAAACGAAATTGAGTTATTTGTAGTGAGGTGGATGGACCTAGAGTCTGTCATACAGAGTGAAGTAAGTCAGAAAGAGAAAAACAAATACCATATGCTAAAACATATATATGGAATTTAAGAAAAAATGGTCATGAAGAACCTATGAGCAAGATGGGAATAAAGATGCAGACCTACTAGACAATGTACTTGGAGACACGGGGAGGGGGAAGCATAAGCTGGGAGAAAGTGAGAGAATTGTAGTATATATATGGACATATATACACTACCAAATGTAAAATACATAGCTATTGGGAAGCAGTCGCAAAGCACAGTGAGATCATCTCGGTGCTTTGTGACCAGCTAGAAGGGTGGGAAAGGGAGGGTGGGATAGAGGGAGGTGCAAGAGGAAAGAGATATAGGGATATATGTATATGTATAACTGATTCACTTTTTTATAAAGCAGAGACTAACACACCATAATAAAGCAATTATACTCCACAAAAAATGTTTAAAAATGAGAGGGGGACTTCTCTGGTTGCACAGTGGTTAAGAATCCACATGCTAATGCAGGGGACACGGGTTCCAGCCCTGGTCCAGGAAGATCCCACATGCCATGGAGCAACAAAGCCTGTGCACCATAACTACTGAGCCTGTGCTCTTGAGCCTACGAGCCACAACTACTGAGCCTGCATGCCACAATTACTGAAGCCTGTGCAGCTAGAGCCCGTGATACACAACAAAAGAAGCCACCGCAATGAGAAGCCCGCGCACTGCAATGAAGAGTAGCTCCCGCTCGCCACAACTAGAGAAAGCCCACATGCAGCAACGAAGACCCAATGCAGCCAAAAATAAATAAATAAATAAATAAATAAAAAACATAATTAAAAAATGAGAGGAACAATGAAATAAAACGTTTATATTCTGCTTAAAATTATCTTTTAGACAAATAATAGTAACAGTAGGCAGTAATAGTAGAATAGCAACAACTAATATTTATTAAGTATCTGGTATACGTCAGGTATTATGGGAAGCTCTGTGTGTCCCGTACATCGCCTCATTTAACACTTACAGCACAGAAAGGATTCATTCATTCATTCAACAAGTACAATGGTAAGTGCCTATTTTGTGTCCATATTGCACTGGATGCTGGAGATAGAATGCTGAACACCATATAGCCCTACAGTCATGCTTGTAAGGAGGTGGACTGGCGGGGGCGGGGCGCGGAGGACCATTAATTCCATCCCTGGGGAGAAAAAGAGGGAAGTAGGGAGGGAAGAACAGAACGTAGGAACCTCTGCTCTCCTGCCATCTCCATCACTTCTTAGCCCCAAGTATGTTTTCTGTTTGCAGGAGAGAGTGAGCAATTCTTGGGGTTTGGCAGGGGCCCATTAGACCTCACAGATAGAGGTGGGGGAGCCTAGTTAAGTGCCCAAGGCCCTAAAGATGGTTACCTGAGTTCAAAGTCTGGCTTCCATAATGATTAGTAGCCTTAGACAAGTGACTCAACTTCTCCCTGCCCCAGTTTCCTCAAGTGAGAAATGGGATTAATCGTAGCTCCTGCTTTGAAGTTATGATAATTAGATTATGACTCATTTAAGGCATGTAATACAGTATGTTAACTTTAGCTATTACTAGTACCAGCTTTCCTGGGGACACTGTGGTGGGAATCTGAAGGTTTTTCTTTTCCTTATACCAGCATGTGTCATTGTTGATTTCATTATACTTTATTGCCAATTACATTTCTGTTAAAGGTAGAACCAGTGCAAAAACAACTGTTTGGGGTATTGTATATTTTATATAATTCATACATATCAGTAATATGAAATCAAACAGATAGTTGAAACTGTGAACTCTAGATTCCACATAAAAGTTTTAAGTTTCACCAATGATGGGAGATAAGGAATGGAAAGATCTGAATTACCCCTGATAATTTAGTCTAGTCCAGGCATTGATTCTTTCATTTTAGATGAATTTTTTTTATTGAAGTATAGTTGACTTACAGTGTTGTGTCAATCTTTGCTGTACAGCAAAGTGACTCAGTTATACACATGTATACATTCTTTTTTATATTCTTTTCCATTATGGTTTATCACAGGATATTGAATATAGTTACCTGTGCCATACGTTAGGACCTTGTTGTTTTTCAATTCTAAATGTAATAGTTTGCCTCTACCAACCCCAAACTCCCAGTCCATCCCTCTCCCTTCCCCCTCCCCGTTGGCAACCACAAGTCTGTTCTCTATGTCTATGAGTCTGTGTCTCTTTTAGAGGTTCATTTGTGCCATATTTTAGATTTCACATATAAGTGATATCATATGGTATTTGTCTTTCTCTTTCTGACTTACTTAGTAGGACAATTTCTAGTCGCATCCATGTTGCTGCAAATGGCATTATTTTGTTCTTTTTTATGGCTAAGTAATATTCCATTGTATACATGTACCACATCTTCTTTATCCATTCATCTGTTGATGAACCTTTAGGTTGTTTCATGTTTTGGCTATTGTGAATAGTGCTGCTCTGAACATAGGGGTGCATGTATCTTTTTGAATTATAGTTTTGTCTGGGTGTATTCCCAGGAGTGGGATTGCTGGATCATATGGTAGTTCTATTTTTAGTTTTCTGAGGAACCTCCATATTGTTTTCTGTTGTGGCTGCACCAACTTACATTCCCACCAACAGTGTAGGAGGGTTCCCTTTTCTCTACATTGATTCTTAATGATATAAATATCTGAATGTACTGAAAATTTGTAAAACAGAGATGATACCATTAAGGAGAGCTGCTGTTTCTGGAATTAGACATTAAAGTGAGAATTCTGTAAAATATAAATATCCTGAATTGCAGCACCACACATCAGTGTGATGAGATGGGAGCTGCTTCTCTAGGAGCCAATAACTGCCTTCTCTTTTTAAAGAAAAGTGGTGTGATTTTTCTTTCTTCATCTGTAAAAGGAGTATATCCCAAGAGTTCTTTTAGCATTCTCCATTCCAGATTTCTATGATTTTAGTACTCTAACTTGGGTAATTATTTGAATGATGAAGATATACTTTTCTAAAAGAACTTTTGAATACATTAAAATTGGCATGCAGATAGAAATTTGAAGCTCTTATGTTCCACTGACACTTTTGAAACATAACTGGCATAGTTTTTGCTGTCTTTCTTTCAGGGACCAATAATCTTCTGTAAATATCAACATCAGTCTTCGTGAGAGAGGAAGAGTTGACAGTATACAGATCACACCTTCACACTAGGCTACCAGCAGAAACTTCCAGTTTACCCCTTTGGCACCTGTGCTCCAAAGGTAAGCACTTGTAAGCTGCTATAGCCTTCAATTTAGATAAGCATTCAGAAAACAACAGCTTGATGATGATAAAGATAATGACTTTTCATTATCTGTAATCTTTCACCTGGGAGAATTTAAAAGGATTTTTTAATGAGAAAAAAAATCCATCCAGAAATTTAATTTCAGGAGAGTTTTTTTTTTTTATCACAAATGGATGTTGAATTTTATCAAAAGCTCTTTATGCATCTGTTGAGATGATCACATGGTTTTTATTCTTCAGTTGGTCAATGTGGTGTATCATATTGATTGATTTGTGGATATTAAAAAATCCTTGCCTCCCTGGGATAAATCCCACTTGATTATGGCATATAATCCTTTTAATGTATTGTTGGTTCGGTTTGCTAATATTTTGCTGAGGATTTTTGCATCTATGTTCATCAGTAATATTGGCTTGTCATTTTCTTTTTTGTGATACCTTTGTCTGGTTTTGGTGTCAGCGTAATGCTCGCCTCATAGAATGAGTTCAGAAATGTTCCTAGCTCTGCAGTTTTTTGGAATAGTTTGAGAAGGTTAACTCTTCTGTAAATATTTGGCATAATTCACCTATGAAGCCGTCTTGTCCTGGACTTTGGTTTGTTGGGAGTTTTTAAATTAGTGATTCAGTTTCATTACTGGTAATTGGTCTGTTCCTATTTTCTATTTTTTCCTGTTTCAGTCTTGGGAGATTGTACATTTCTAAGAATTTATCCATTTCTTCTAGGTTGTCCATTTTGTTGGCATATAGTTGTTTGTAGTAGTTTCTTATGACCTTTTATATTTCTGTGGTGTCAGTTGGAACTTCTCCTTTTTCATTTCGAATTTTATTGATTTGGGTCCACTCCCTTTTTTTTCTTGATGAGTCTGATTAAAGGTTATCAATTGTGTTTATCTTTTCAAAGAACAAGTTTTTAAGTTTCAGATATTTTTCTCTTTTTTTTGTCTCTATTTCATTTATTTCTGCTCTGATCTTTATAATTTCTTTCCTTCTGCTAACGTTGGGTTTTGTTTTTTCTTCTTTCTTTAGATCCTTCAGGTGTATGGTTAGGTTGCTTGTTTAAGATATTTCTTGTATCCCAAGGTAAGCTTGTGTTTTTATAAACTTCCCTCTTACAACTGCTTTTGCTGTGTCCCATAGGTTTTGGATTGTCATGTTTTTGTTTTTCTCTAGGTATTTTTTCATTTCCTCTTTGATATCTTCAGTGATCCATTCGTTCTTTAGTGGCATATTGTTTAGCCTCCATGTGTTTGTATTTTTTGCAGTTTTTTTTCTCGTAGTTGACTTCTAATTTCATAGTGTTCTGTTCAGAAAAGATGCTTGAAATGATTTCAGTTTTCTTAAATTTTCCAAGGCTTGTTTTGTGGCCTAGCATGTGATCTATATTGGAGAATATTCCATGTGCATTTGAAAAGAATATGTATTCTGCTGCTTTGGGATGGAATTTTCTATATATATTAAGTGTATCTGGTCTAATGTGTCATTAGGGACCAATGCTTCCCTATTGATTGTCTGCATGATCTGTATGTCGATGTAAGTGGGATGTTAAAGTCCAATACTATTATTGTGTAACTGTTGATTTCTCCCTTTATGTCCATTAATATTTGCTTTATATATCTAGGTGCTTCTATGTTGGGTGCATATGTATTTACAATTGTTGTATCTTCTTAGATTGATCTCTTGATCATTATATAATGTCCTCCTGTGTCTCTTGTAACAGTTTTTACTTTAAGGTCTGATATAAGTATTGCTACCCCGACTTTCTTTTCATGTCTATTTGCATGGAAAATCTTTTTCCATCCCCTCACTTTCAGTCTGTATGTGTCTTTAGATCTGAAGTGAATCTCTTGTAGGCAGCATATATACGGGTCTTGTTGTGTATCCATTCAGCCAGTCTGTGTCTCTTGATTGGAGCATTTAGTCTATTTACATTTATGGTAATTATTGATATGTATGCCATTTTGTTAATTGTTTTGGGGTTGTTTCATAGGTATTTTTTGTTCCTTCTTCTTTTGTTATCTTCTCTTGGGGTTTGGTGACTCTTTAGTTTTATGTTTTGATTTCTCTTTCTTTTTTGTGTATGTATCTATTATAGATTTTTGGTTTGTGATGAGGTTTAAAAAGCCGTGAGGTTTTTATACAGCTATATATATATAATTGTTTTAAGTTGCTGATCTCTTACTTTCAGATGCATTTCAGCAACCTTCCACTTGTACTCTCCTCCCCACAGAATTTTTTTGATATCATATTTTATATCTAATTGTTTTGTGTATCCCCTAACAGCTTATTGTGGATATACATGATTTTACTACTTTTGTTTTTTTAACCTTCCTACTGGATATGTGAATGATTTCCTACCTTTACTGTATGTTTGCTTTTCTGGATGAGTTTTTTCATGCTGTAATGTTCATGTGTCTAGTTGTGGCCTTTTCTTTTTCACTTAGAGAAGTTTCTTTAACGTTTCTTGTAAAGCTGGTTTGGTGGTGCTGAATTCTTTTAGCTTTTGCTTGTCTGTAAAACTTTTCATTTCTCTATCAAATCTGTACGAGAGCCTTGCTGGGCAGATTATTCTTGGTTGTAGGTTTTTCCCTTTCATCACTTTAAATATATCATGCCACTCCTTTCTGGCCTGCAGAGTTTCTGCTGAAAAATCAGCTGATAGCCTTAAGGGAGTTTACTTGTATGTTATTTGTTACTTTTCCCTTGCTGCTTTTTTTTTTTTTTTTTTTGCGGTACGCGGGCCTCTCACTGTTGTGGCCTCTCCCGTTGCGGAGCACAGGCTCCGGACGCACAGGCTCAGTGGCCATGGCTCACGGACCCAGCTGCTCTGCGGCATGTGGGATCTTCCCAGACCAGGGCACGAACCCGTGTCCCTTGCATCGGCAGGCGGACTCTCAACCACTGTGCCACTAGGGAAGCCCCTCCCTTGCTGCTTTTAATATTCTCTCTTTATTTTTTGTCATTTTTTTTTTTTTTTATGCGTTACGCGGGCCTCTCACTGTTGTGGCCTCTCCCGTTGCGGAGGACAGGCTCCGGACGCGCAGGCTCAGCGGCCATGGCTCACGGGCCCAGCCGCTCCGCGGCATGTGGGATCTTCCCCGACCGGGGCACGAACCCGTGTCCCCTGCATCGGCAGGCGGACTCTCAACCACTGCGCCACCAGGGAAGCCTTATTTTTTGTCATTTTTAACTACAGTGTGTCTTGGTGTGTTCCTCTTTGGGTTCATCCTGTATGGGACTCTCTGCATTTCCTCGACTTGGGTGATGGTTTCCTTTCTCAGGTTAGGGAAGTTTTCAGCTATTATGTCTTCAAATGTGTTCTCTGTTCGCTTTTCTCTCTCTTCTCCTTCTGGAACCTCTATAATGCAAATATTAGTGTGCTTGCTGTTTCCCAGAGGTCTTTTAAACTGTCCTCATTTCTTTTCATTCTTCTTTTTTTTCTGTTCAGCAGCAGTGATTTCCACTACTCTGTCTTCCAGCTCACTGATCTGTTCCTCTGTATCATTAGGCTACTATTTATTCCTTCATTTCAGTTTTTGTATTCTTCATCACTGTTTGTTCTTTATATTTTCTAACTCCATGTTAAAAACTTCTGACTTTTTGCCCTGTGCATCCATTCTTCTCCTGAGTTCTTTGATCATCTTTATGATCACTAACCTGAACTCCTTCTTGGATAGATTGCCTATCTCCACTTCACTTAGTTCTTCTTCTGGGGTTTTATCTTGTTTCTTCCTCTGCAACATGTTCCTCTGTCACCTCATTTTGCTTAAGTTGCTGTTTGTATTTTTATATATCTGATAGGTTAGTTACATTTCTGGACCTTGGAGAAATGGTCTCCTGTAGGAAAAGTCCTATGCATCCCAGCAATGTATTCCCCTCTTATCACCCAAGCTATATGCTCTAGGGGTTCCCCCTATGAGGGCTGCTTGGGTCCTCTGTTGTGGCAGGCTGACACTGAGGGCAGTCTGGTAGGCTTGTGTGGCCCCCAGTCTGATTGGTTGCCAGGTCCTACCTTGTGCAGAGGCTACTGGTTGGGGTGGCGGGGGCTGGGTCATAAGGCAGCTGACCACAGAATCCCAGGGGGCCCTGGGGCTAGTGCTGGCTCACTGGTGAATGGAGTCAGGGTCTAGAATACTCTTGGGATATTGCCTACCTACTGGCACATGAAGCCATGTCCTCGGGTTAGTGCCAGTCTACTGGCAGGCATAGCCAGGTCTTGGAGTCTGTTTGCAGGGTCCAGGGGTCTCAGAGCTGGTGTCATATAGCTGTTGGGGGGGGGGTTGATTCCTGGCACAGTTGGGTATGGGGTCCTGGGTGTCCCAAAGCTTGTGTTGGCCTGCTAGTGGGCAGGGCCAGGGCCCAGCTGGCCCCAGGGCAGGCTCTGACCTGCTGTTGGCAGGCTGCAGAATTATGGTTTTCTTGTGTTTGGTATCTGCTCTGTGGTAGATGAGGTTGCCCCAGAGGCTAGAGCAGGCTTCCCAAGGGCAGGGCCAGGGCCCAGGGGTTCTGGGGCTGGTGCCTGCCCAGTGGTGGGTGGAATTGGGTCCTGGGCCGTCTGGTGAACAAGGCCGTATCTGGAGGCAGCTGCAAGTTCAGAAGTTCTTTAAGCTGAGTGGGGCTGTGTCTCTATCCAGTTAGTTGCTTGGCCTGAAGTGTCCTAGCACTAGTGCCCACAGGTTGTTGGGTGGGTCCAGGTCTTGGTGCTAATGAGCTAGAGGGAGGATTCCACCATAGTGCCTGCCAGCACCAGCATCCACGTGGTAGAAGGAGCTCCCAAGAATGGGTATCATCTGTGTGTAGGGGCCCAGGGTGAGCCACAGCTGCCCCCCCACCTCTCCAGGAGACTCTCTGACCAGCAAGTAGGTCTGGCTCAGGATCCTATCAAATTTCTGCTTTTGCCCTGCATCCTGGGGTGGGTGAGATTTTGTGTGTGCCCTTTAAGAGTGAAATCTCTGTTTCTTCCAGTCCTGTGGGACTCGCCATATTAAGCCCTGCTGGCCTTCGAAGCTAAATATTCTGGGGGCTCATCTTCCTGGTGCAGGAATCCTGGGCTATGGAGCCCAATATGGGGATCAGAACTCTCACTCCTGTGGGAGAATCTCTGCAATATAATTATTCTCCAGTTTGCAGGTCGCCCACTGGGAGTATGGGATTGACTGTATCATGAGTCTGCCTCTCCTGCCCATCTCATTTTAGTTCCTTCTTTATGTCTTTAGTTGTAGAAGATCTTTTCTGGTAGGTTCTGATATTTTTCACTGATGGGTGTTATGAAAATAGTTGTGATTTTGGTGTGCTTGTGAGAGGGGGTAAGCTCAGGGTCTTTCAACTCTGCCATCTTGGCTGATCTCCCTCATAACATTTTATAATGAGATAATTTAAAATAGGTCTGGCACACAGTAGCCACTTCATAAATATTAGTTCCCTTTTTCTTTTCCTACATCAGTACATTTTGAACTTGACACAAATGAAATGAAGACACAGCAGACATTTGGGGTGGTTCTGTTCTGCCTTGTCCCCACCATGGGGTGCTGGATTCCACTTAATAGAGCTGATTTTGCCCATCCATCTGTTCCCGATTCTGTGTTTACTGATGTGACATTGGTGGCTTAAAATAAGCATGGTGGTAATATTTACACCATGAAAACTGACTAATTTTACAAATCAGCCCTGTTTTGTTTTTTGAGAGATGGTTGTTAAACATTTATCAGTACACCACTACTAATGTCTATCAATTTCTTCAAGACTAAATTTTATTATTATTCAGGGCCACATTAAGTGTCGCATCTCTTTGTCATGACCGGTAAATTTAACCAAGTTCTCATCAGTCGGGAAATAGAGAACCTCAACTGGATAAACACTATATTCTTAACTAACAAGTTAATTTCCCTGTGAGTTTTTTTTGGGGGGGTGGTAAAAAACAAACAAACATGAAATTGACCATCTTAACCATTTTTAATTGTACAGTTCAGTAGTGTTAAGTGTGACTTGTTATTTTTTGTCTTCTATAGCATGGTTTATGTGGTGGAGGATGGGCATGATTATAAAATGTCTAAATGGTTTTATTTCATTTGCAAGAAGGTGGTTAAATTCTGTTATGGTCAAGCTTAATTATCACAATTACTTTTTGGTTGGTTTACTTCTGGCTGGTCTTTCAGAAGCCCTTGAAACTGATTTCACATCAGGCTAGCTTTTAGGGACCTTGGTCATTGGGAATTCTGGACTTCCTTAGAACATTGAAGTCATGTGATACAGTTTTAATGACCACCACAGTTTTCCTGACTCTCAGTTCCAAATTCCAGATACCTGAGACAAGACTGGGACCCACCGAGCTTGGTTTCAGAAGACACAATTGCATTGCTCCAGTGCTGGCTCCGTGGCAATCATTTTGAATGATGTGCTGGCAGAGCTGTTCCTTCATGTAGAGAGATTCTGGGCAGTTAAAGCACCTAGTCTAGTACAGTGTGCTTTATATATCAAATGATAATAAATGATGGCTTTAAAAAATATTTAATCAAGGTAGTTGGTATTGTAGTTAAGAATGTCCAGAATAGTATATATAACATAGATAAAATTAACATAAAATTTCTATAATCGCAATGAGAGAGAAAGAAGAGAGTTAGTTAACATAATTCATTTGGGACTCCATCTGGTTAGAATTTTAGTTATATAATTATAAAACTAATTTCTTGGATTTAAAACAGAGACCATTCTTTCTGATAGTTTCTGGTGTGATTTAAGCATTAACACATGTACACTCATATTGTTCAAATCAGAAAGGGGGTTTCAAATATTTTTAACCCCACTTCCCCACTTCAAGTGGACAAATTGTGATAAAAACAGTTGAGGTGAATAGTTTCCAGGCAAATAACAGTTTACAATGAAACGTGGAGTCTAGGTCTTGAGTAGCCATTTCCCCAGAAGGTGGTTATGGTATAGGACACAGCGTAGAACGTGGCACAGAGATTTGGACTGTGAGTCATTCCTACCTACTGTTTTTACACCATTGACAAGCTATGTGATCTTGGGAACATCATTTAAAACTTTCTGGGCCTAAGTTTCCTGTCCATAAAACAGGGAGAATAATATCTATTTGACAGAAATGTTTTGAAAATTAAGTTAAATAATGTATCCTTGTACTCAGTAAATAATACTTTTACTCAGTTTTCAGTTACAGGTTATCTTTTTCATGTATAACCAGCCATTTACACATATCTAATGTCTACATATTACTTCATAACTCTTTTTCAGCACCAACAATCTGGCACATACTGTGTGGGGTGAATGGGATACCACGGCCTATCTAAAATGATCCCTGCCCTCAAGTAGCTAAACGCAAAGCTATTTGTTATTTGAGTAGCTATCACCAGTTTTTTCATATTATAAAGCCATGCCTAAAAAGCACTAGCCAAAAATCTAGAAACATGAGATGTTTGCACATGATTTTCATATTCAGTGGTCTGTAGGATATGCAGTCCTTATGGTAAAGTGTGAAGCAAGTAGCCAGCTTGGAGGACAGCCTTTTCTGGAAGGGTATTTATGGAGAAGTGTTCTTTGCAACATTGAGTTTGGGTAGCAGTATCTTCACTTCTGATTGTATGTCTTCTGTATAATACACTTGGAATTTAGCTCCTCAGAAAACAAGTTCATTTCTTTTTAAAATATAGATTTATTATTTTTATAACTACAAATACAGTGCATTGAAGGGGACACTGCTACACTGGAATACACCACCAGAGCTCTCCTACAGGATTGAAAGACTTCTACGTCTAGCTGCTTGGAGTATCTCAAAGTGCTACAGAGTGGGTGGCTTAAAACGACAGAAGTTTGTTCTCTCATAGTTCTAGAGGCTAGAAGCTCAAAATCAAGGTGTTGGGAGGGCCACAGTCTCTCCAGAGCCTCTACAGGAAAATTGTTCCTTGACTCTTCCAGCTTCTGGTAGCCCCAGGCGTTCGATTTCTGTCTCAGTCTTCACGTGGTAGTCTCTTTTTTGTATTTTTGTGTTCACGTGCAAATTTTCCTCCTCTTATAAAGACACCAGTCATATTGGATTAGGCCACACCCAAATTCAGCTTGCTCTCATTTTAACTTGATTACATTTATAAAAACTTTCTAAATAAGATCACATTCTTAGGTACCAAGGGTCAGGACTTGAATGTGTCTTTGGGGGGCACAATTCAATTCATAACATCCTGAATATTTACATTATTCTTATTAATAAGACATTACTATGGAACTTTAATATGACACATGGTTCAGGATAATTCAGTTTTATGTAACCATAATCTTCTTATTGAATAAATAGGCAAGGGAGAAGGCAGTGGACTTACTCCTGGCTTATAAAACAACTCAGAAAGAAATAACCTGAATTAAACTGACCAAGCTGTAGAATGTAAGCAGAATCTGTTTTCTGTGTTCTAAGGACCAAGAACATATCTTGAGCTCTCTGCAATATTGCATATCTTCGAGAGTATTAATCCAGTGATTTCTTAAGAATATTTGGGGGCAACAGAAACAAAAATAAGCAGATGGAACTATGTTAAATTAAAAAGCATCTTCACAGCAAAGGAAACCATTAGCACAATGAAAAGGAAACCTAGAAAATGGGAGTAAATACTTGCAAACCACATATCTGATATGGGGTTAATATCCCAAACATACCAGAAACGCAAAGAAAAAAAAACAATTAAAAACGGGGCAAAGTACCTAAATAAACATTTTTTCCAAAGCATGTATCCAGTTGCCCAAGGTGCCGAACATCACTAATCATCGGGAAATGCAAGTCAGAAACGCAATGAGATGTCACCTCACACGTGTAAGGGTGGCTGTTATCACAAAGACAAGAGGTAACAAATGCTGGTAAGGATGTGGAGAAAAAGGGAACCCTTATACACTGTTGGTGGGAATGTAAATTGGTACAGCCTCTATGAAGAACAATATGGAAGTTTCTAAAGAAATTAAAAATAGAACCACCATCTGATCCAGCAATTCCACTTCTGGGTATATATCCCCCCAAAATGAAATTATCTCTTGAAGCTATATCTGTACTCCCATGTTCACAGTATTATTCACAATAGCCCAGGTATGGAAACAACCTAAGTATCTGTTGATGAATGAATGGATCAAGAAAATGGGGTATATATACACAGTGGAATATTAGTCAACCTTGAAAGAGGAAGAAATCCTATCATTTGCAAAAACAATGGATGAACCTGGAGGGCATTATGCTAAGTGAAATAAACCAGACAGAGAATGACAAATACTACATGATAGCACTTATATGTAGAATTCTAAAAGCAAAAATAGTCAAATTCATAGAAACAGAGAGTAGAGAAGTGTTTGCCGTAAGGTGGGGGGGGAGATAGGAAGAGATTCATTGAGGTATAAACTTTCAGTTATAAGATGAATAAGGTCTGAGTATCTAACGTATAACATGGTGATTATAGTTGATAACACTGTATCATATAACTGAAATTTGCTAAAAGAGTTGAACAAACAACAACAAAAAATTGGAAAGTAGGTAAATGCCCTTATTGTGACTAAATGTTACAAGGCACATTCTGGAGCTATTTCATAGTGTGGTTCTTTAAACTATGGCATACAGAAACAAGCGTCAACACTAGTAGGCTACCACTGAAAGTGGCATTTGGTATCATGAAGGATGAATTAAAAGCTGCCACAGAACCAGCCACAGCAGAAGCTCCCCCCATTAGGGTTACAGGACCCGCACAGCTCATCTCTCATCTCAGATAATGAGCCACTGTGACTCTGGGAGTTCTGCCTGGTGACAGCTGAGAGCAAAGGCCGTGACATCTGGCTTCCAGTGCTGCAATGTGATCTTTCTTCTCCTCTTTTTGCTTTTTTCTCCATAAAAATTGACAACGAAGACCTTTTTGAGGAGGGAAATGACATAAATCATTGCAAATGGAGATAAATCAGTTAACAGACAAGAGAAGCTCATCTGGAAACCAAGAGATAATATTGTGTGTAAAATAAAGTTCATACATTCATGAAAAATAAAACTGTGTATTTGTTTTATATTCTGTTTTGTATTTTGTTTGATTTTATTAGGGCATATAATAGTATCCTCTGTATTTGGTGAAAATAAAAATTATTTTATAAACTTGAATTAGAGGCATAAAGGAAGAACTCCTAAATCTGGCATCTCATAGGATAGATATAATGAGATGTACTGAACCTTGAAATAGGGAGCTAAGTAGAAATGATCGCTATGATATGATTATTTTGTCGTGGTATACAGTGGTCATTAATAGTGACAGAAAAGGCAAGACCTTGATTTTAATTGTGCCAGAGGTTGTTTGTAAAACTTAGAACATCTTCTCATATGTCAAGAGAATATGAATATTCTAGACTAGGAGTTGATGCTGTGAACTAACAGCTTTGGATTCTAATTTAGTGTAAATTTTTTTTAATCAAGAAAAGAGACATTTTCAACAGAAATAACTCGCTCATGGTACATGAATACATAATTCAGGCCGCATTTTAATACCTCAAGTGTAAATGAATGAAAAACATATGAATTACATCTTCCTTCAAATATCCAAGTGAAAAACAAAAGGAGAAAATGTGCTTGACAAAATGATTGAGAGCATTTCAAGTTACAGACACACACATACACATACACACACACATTCACACACACACACATTCTGGATGACTTAGCCATTCCACATGGATTTCATTCTATTTGTAGAGTTTGTTTCCTGTCCTTTATGTATTATAAAAATTGTCTTAATTTTAGAAGCAGTACAAACACCATTTTATGATATTTAAATAAACTCAAATGTCTTCTTGCATTCCATTTTTTCAATGCTATGCTAAAACTAAAAGGAATGCAAATAGCCTAGTCCAAATATCAGGGATTTTGGAGTGTTTTAATCGATACCTTATTCCTATTAATAAGTCTACATGTTTTCATCTTCTTCAAACTCCACTCATCTTAGGTAGATGTATTTACGGTCCTTGTCTGATAACTCCACTTCAGCTTCAGATGGTTTTCTCATGTTATATCTGTGCTTGGAAACTTTTTTTTTCTTCATGTCATTTTTGGTCTTCCAGTTTGAAAAGCGTTCTGTATTCTAGTACTCAAACATGTCCTAAAACATTACTTCCTCCAATAAAGCATTTTAAAGCTATTTGGAAAAGAGCTGACATTTTTATGGGCAGAATCAAAAATCATTCAACTATGCAGGAGTTGGATTTGCCTTAAGGAGACTCCTGGTTCATTTCCTTGATTCAAAACTCTTCATCCATAGTCTTTGAAGCTGTTAATCTCTGAAGTAGTAACACCTTTCTAGTTTTTCAAGCATCATCTGAATGAACTCCTAGCCCCTGATGATGACAGGTTTGGGTTGAGAGCAGCGTTGTGCCCAAGCCATAGTAGAGATGTAGATCTGGAATCTAAGAGTGAGAATAGTGCCATATCATCATCTTTTGAAAGCTTGGTTATGAAGGAACAGAAAGTTCTTTTTGGAAAGTGGTTAAGGGAGTTGAATCATACACATATTTGTTATTAAGGTCACAGGCTACACAGAAATTTCTGGCATAGCCATCCTAGGTCAGTGTGCAATAGCTGGGCACATTGTCTTTCTAAAACCCACAAACTCAAAAACAAACAGGAAAAACAGACAAACGGTGTAAATATTTATTTGATGTAAATATTATGTCCTAAGGGGAGGCAAATGTATTCCTATGTTCAAGTCTTAGAGAGGTCTGCAAAGGCATTAGGAATCACTAATCACATATCCAAATTCTTATATATCGTTGCCCCTTGAACAACACAGGTTTGAACTGCATGGGTCCACTTATATGCAAGTTTTTTTCAACAGCAAATACCACCGTACTATAAGAGCCCAGTTGGTTGAATAATCAGATGCAGAACTGGAGATACAAGGAACTAGGGACAACTATAAGTTATGTTTAGATTTTCGACTACATGCAGGGGCGGTGTCCCTAATGCCTGAGTTGTTCAATGGTTAATTGTGTACATATTACCATGAGACATAAACTCTGGTCAGAACCTACAGGCAATGTTTTTCTACTTCTTTCTTCTGAAATAAGAATTTAAATTATTTAAATTCCTTCCTACATAAAGAAAACTATAAAGAATAAGTGTCCTCCCACAATAATTGGCTTAATTTAATTTCTGACAAAATGCCATTACAAGTCTTACTTACTCTGCAGAATCTCAGGTGTTATTCTTATGACTAACATAGAAATATGTTAGCTTTTTCCTTAAAGAATTTTAGAGAAAATATTTTATTCAGCTAATAAGAATAAAAGTGGAAGCTGAAGTACCAAGGCTAATGACATTTATTAGCTTGTCAAGTTTCTTACTGACCACTCTTCATATATTTGTAATTGATAAATACTCTGATCTTGAAAATGAGTAATAATAAGTTTTCAAGTCATTAAGTTTAAGTACTGATTCTACTTGCTACCTAGTGAATGATCTAAGCCTAGGAACCCAGTCTAGCCTTGCCAAAACTTTCCAAAATCCTGACTTTCATAGAACACAGTTTCCTGATGTAGAAAATGTGGATAAAAGTAAAATTATTTGCTTCATGATACTGTTGTGAGAATCAAGTAAAGAACGTTGGTGAAATAGTTTTGTAACATTTTAAAAGACAGGGTTAATGGTTGCATTAAAAAACAAAATTCAGGGCTTCCCTGGTGGCGCAGTGGTTGAGAGTCCGCCTGCCGATGCAGGGGACACGGATTCGTGCCCCGGTCCGGGAAGATCCCACATGCCGCGGAGCGGCTGGGCCCGTGAGCCATGGCCGCTGAGCCTGCGCGTCCAGAGCCTGTGCTCTGCAACGGGAGAGGCCAGAACAGTGAGAGGCCTGCGTACCACAAAACAAAAAACAAAATTCATCTGAGTACATTTTAAAGATCATACTAGCTTTATTCAGGGATTCATGAATCAGGCAGCATCCAATCTAGCAGGTACAAAGGAGCTCCGGAGAGCTATACAAGGTACGAGATTTTATAGGCAGAGGGCGCAGGAAGAAGGAAGTTGTATTAGGCAGGAAGAAGCAGATTGATTATTGCAGGGTTTCTTTCCTTATAGGAGATGGTGGGGGTCTATCAGTCTGATTAGCTAACTGATGGTAATCAGTAGAGTCCCGATTGGTTTAAGATTCCATGTCTGGGAGAATCAAAACTGTAATTGAGTCTCAGTTTTGTGATATAGGGCTTAGCATAAGTGACTTCTTTTGGGGACTCATGTCTTGTTTTTAGCTTGTTTAGTGCCTATTAACAAAGGAATTAGGTTAATAATTATTTCAGAGTGATTAATATATTTCTGCACTATTTATCATTGCCCATATGTTATTTATACTGTATTAGATGAACATCATCCCTCTGCCTGTGGTCCCCACTGTTCTCAGCACAAAAGCTGGCCTCCTCTAATTCAGCCTCACCTTCCTCTACACCCTGCCCAGTCTGCTGCTGCTGACCCCTCAAACCCACCAACCCCCAGGGCTCCTCTCCCTCTCCCTCTGTGGAGAATGGAGAGAAACTCTATTCCCTTCTCATGAGCAGCTTTCTCTAAGAGGGAATCCCACAGGAGGACTGGGGAGCCTCAGCTACACAGTCCACTCCTAGCCAGGGTGAACAAGAACTCCTGGCAAGGAAGAAAGGAAGGATTATTATGGGGGGTGCAGGTGGTAAATGGCTTCCATTGTGCCTGGACTATTGATTTCTCTGATTTATGACTCTACTCTGAAAGACCTCATCTTTCCATCTGTGTGGTCAGATGGTTTTTGTTTCATTTTCATTTAATCCTTGTTGTCTCTTTCTTCTGTTGTACCCCATCAGCCAGACATACCCAAAGATAGCACACTCATTAATAATAATCATCAAAACCACAAAGAGAGCTTAATTGTTATAATTAAGAATTACAGCATGTGTATAATCTCCCCTAAACTAATTGCATTTAAAACAAAGCAGTTATTTAAACAATTGATTGAATTATTAATGGATTATTAATCAAGTATTGATTTATTTATTATTTAATAATAAAATTATTTATTATTAAGTATTGATTTATTAACTAAAAATGGTTTAGTGATGGATGTTAATTTACTGTGATAATCATTTTATAATCTATACATATATTAAATCATTATATTGTACCCTCTAATACAGTGTTATATGTCAGTGATATCTCAATAAAACTTGAAAAAATAAGGCAATTATTTTTACCTATAAAGGCCTTTATTCTTGAAAACGTTCAAAATGCAATTGACAGTAAAGAACACATTAGATATAGTTTGTATGGACCACTCTCAAGTATGTTGCTCTTGGAGAAAAACACGTGTGTTTTATGTTTAAGAAAAAACAGTAGTAATTATTTTTAAGCTGTTCTTAAAAGTAATATTTATCCAAATAGTCATGCCCTCAAGAGAGACTTTTGACTCTATTTCTCCTTACCTTAATTTTTTTCTTATTGCTTATTATAGGTCAATAGAGGTAATCTGGCTAAAAGAGAAAATCTCAATGTTCATTTGGTAATTGTGGGCATGTTTGGGATGTGTTTGCAAAGGCATTTGTTAAAAGATAGTTTTAGAATAATTTATTTTAATTATTTTGAAGAAGGCAGCTTTGAGCAAAGAACTGTGACTATGTATTTTTGTTCCAAACATAGCAAATTGCTGATATTGAATGTAAAATTTCCAGTCCATAGGTCACTACTACCATGACTCTTTTTCCCATACAAGTAAATTATATTTGAAAGTAATCAATTATTTTAATCCTCATTTTAATAAGCCACATTCATTGATAACAAAATCTCATCCATCCACTTACTCATTTCTTCAAAACTACTTGTTAAGCCCCTACTACGGGTAAGGTACTGGGGCTATAATGGTGAAAGAGAAGTTATTCGTGACTGCAAGCATACAGCCTGGTAAAAAGGACAGTCAGTAGTGTGATACTTGCTCCATGCAGGCTGGCACGAGCACTGTGAGATCCCATAGAAGGGGCCTAACCCCCTCTGGGCAGGAGGGTACATAGGGATAGGGAAGTTGGAGAATTGGATCTCCAACTCATGATGAGTGGGAGTCAGTCAGGCTAACTGAAGGGGTGGGTAAGAAGTCAGTGTGTTTCACAGAAAAGGTAGAGGGGAAGGTGGTGGAGTTCATTGGGAGATCTGCGTTTTTTATTGTGTCTAGAGCTGAGTGTGTGTTTGTTGGGGGCTGGACAAAAGAGGGTCCAGAAGAGGGGAGTGGAAAGATTAAGAGGTGAGACTAAGTTGTGAATAGAGGCTTAATCCTGAAAAGTCTTACAAAGACATGCTAAAGAATTTGAACACTGAGTACAGTGGTGGGGAGTCACTGCAGAGTGACAAGCCTGGAAGGGAAGAAATTATACTTGTTATTTAGAAATAGGACTCATTTTCAATGTAGACAATGGGCATTTTGCCCATGAGTGTGTACTAGCTATCACAAGATATGCAAAATGTAAAGTAAAATGTATTCAACCAAGTTGGGATTTTCCATAGATTACATTATTTTAACATTGAGACTATAGACCAGTTGTTCTTAACATAAGTAACAACTAATTTTCTAAAGAACTGAAATAATTTAGGTTGTGCATTTAAAAACCTGAAATTCATGTCTCACTCCTTTCCTACTGCCTAGGCAAATGTATCAGTTTTAGACAGTAAACTCTTGGGCGGACATGTTTTTATTAAAACACTTGAGCAATTTTTTTTTGTTTTTCTCCCTTTGGCTATTCAGTAACGGATAATTTAGGTTTTTATAAATTGAGTCAATTTGTCTTCCTTTAAAATAAATATGTTATCAGATATTTAGTGAGATATTACGAACAAGGCCCCGTGAGTTTCTGGGAGACACAGTAATGTCTGACATGGTTTCATCCCACAAATCTCTTAACTTATAGTAATTGGAGAAAGGAGACATACATGCAGAAAAAATGCATGATAATACAGGATAGTACATGACAGATATCAGGTAAGTGGAACTGATATTAAGAGTGAATAAAGTTTAGGGAAGGAAGTGACACTTTGAACACGATGCAAGAGAAACTGGGTTCCTTATCTTTCGTGCAATAAATATTTATGGAGAACATTGTCTAATCTTGGCATTCAGCTATACAGTGTCCCTGTTTTCATGGAGCTTGCTTTCTTTGAGGGAGATAGACATGGTAAAAATAAATATTTAAGATAATTTGAGATAATAACAGATTTCATTAAGAATATGAAATGGGAACCAGACTAACTGAGGAATCTGGGTACTATCTAATCAGAGGTACTTCTCTGAGGAGGAGACATTTGAGACTGGATGACAAGAAGAAGCCAGCAGTGATCTATGGAGAGAGAATTCCAAGTAGAGGAACCAGCCAGTCTAAGACAGGAATACATTTAGAGTGTTCAAAGTTCAGAAAGAAGGTCAGGGTGGCTGGAGGGATTGCACTGGGCAAGGAGAGAAAGCTAGAAAATAAAGTGAAATGTGTCTAGATAAGGAAGGGCAATGGAAGTCAAGGGGGAAAGATTTGTATTTGTTATATATGACATGGAAATCCATTTCAGGGTTTAATGTAGGGTAGTGAAATAATGTGTTTATCTATTAAAAAGATAATTTGGCTACTGAGCAGAGAAAGGGAGGGAAATCAGCTGTATCAAGTGCTATTGAGAATACAAGGAGGTCAAAGAAGTGACCATTGCTCTTGGCAATATGGAAATCATCGTGACCTTGACAAGAGTCACTTGAGTGTAGCAGTGGCAAGTGAACTCCCAACAGCAGTTCATTGAGGAGAAAATGCAAGAAGAGAAAGTGGAATCCATGAAACACATCTTTGTGACAGTGATTAAATGCCTTAAAAATATTCTGCTAAAATAGTATCACCTTCTGCTTAAAAACTTTGCACGATGTAGCACACCCCCCCAAAAAAGTATTTTAAAACAATATTTTTGTTGTTGTTGTTGGGCTAAAGTGCTCTGCATTATTATTGTCTCACTCATTTCAACAACACTGTGAGGGTATGTGTGTTAGGGGGAAATGATCATATCTAATTAACTTTGATATCATAGTAGCACATTTGCTGCAGCAACACTTGGTTATATAAACTTTAAAAATAATTTTTATTGGAGTATAGTTGCTTTACAATGTTATGTTAGTTTCAGGTGTACAGCGAAGTGAATCAGTTATACATATATCCACTCTTTTTTGGTTCTTTTCCCATATACATCATTACAGAGTACTGAATAGAGTTCCCTGTGCTTATGTCATAGAGTGTTCTGCCTATGTTTTCCTCTAAGAGTTTGATGGTGTCTGCCCTTCCATTTTGGTCTTTAATCCGTTTTTAGTTTATTTTTGTGTACAGTGTTAGGGAGTGTTCTAATTTCATTCTTCTACATGTAGCTGTCCAGTTTTCACAGTGCCAGTTATGGAAGAGACTGTCTTTTCTCCATTTTATATTCTTGCCTGCTTTGTTATATATTGTTATATATTAGGTGCCCACAGGTGCATGGGTTTATATCTGGACTTTGTGTCCTTTTTCATTGATCCATGTTTCTGTTTTTGTGCCAGTGCCTTATTAATTATCTATTTTATATATAGTAGTAGTGTGTATATGTCAATCCCAGTCTTCCAATTTATCCCTCCCCTCTTCCCCCTTTGTACCCATAATTTGTTTTATACATCTGTGACTCTGTTTCTGTTTTGTAAATAAGTTCATTTGTACCATTTTTTTAAGATTCCACATATAAGCAAGATCATATGATATTTGTCTTTCTGACTTGACTCAGTATGACAATATCTAGGTCCATCCATGTTGCTGCAAATGGCATTATTTTGTTCTTTTTTTATGGCTGAGTAATATTCCATTGTATATATGTACCACATCTTCTTTGTCCTCTCCTCTGTCAATGGACATTTAGGTTGGTCAATGTCCTGGCTATTGTAAATAGTGCTACAATGAATGTTGAGGTACATATACCTTTTTCTTTTTTTTTTTTTGCGGTACGCAGGCCTCTCACTGTTGCAGAGCACAGGCTCCGGACGCACAGGCTCAGCGGCCATGGCTCACGGGCCCAGCCGCTCCGCGGCATGTGGGATCTTCCCAGACCGGGGCATGAACCCGTGTCCCCTGCATCGGCAGGCGGACTCTCAACCACTACACCACCAGGGAAGCCCCATATATCTTTTTGAACTACGGTTTTCTCCAGGTATATGCCCAGGAGTGGGATTGCTGGATTTTATGCTAGCTCTATTTTTAGTTTTTTAAGGAACCTCCATACTTGTCTCCATAGTAGCTATACCAGTTTACATTTGCACCGACAGTGTAGGAGGGTTCCCTTTTCTCCATACCCTCTACAGCATTTGTTATTTGTAGACATTTTAATGATGGCCATTCTGACCTGTGTGAGGTGATACCTCAGTGTAGTTTTGATTTGCATTTCTCTGATAATTAGTGATGTTGAGCATCTTTTCATGTGCTTTTTGGCCATCTGTATGTCTTCTTTGGAAATGTCTATTTAGATCTTCCACCCATTTTTTGATGGGCTTGTTTGTTTTTCTGATATTGTGCTGCATGTGCTGTTTGTATATTTTGGAGATTAATCCCTTGTTGGTTGCTTCATTAGCAAATATTTTCTCCCATTCTGAGGGTTGTCTTTTCGTCTTGTTTATGGTTCCCTTTGCTGTGCAAAAGCTTTGAAGTTTCATTAGGTCCCATTTTTTAATTTTTGTTTTTATTTCCATTTCTCTAGGAGGTGGGTCAAAAAGGATCTTGCTGTGATTTATGTCATAGAGTGTTCTGCCTATGTTTTCCTCTAAGAGTTTGATGGTGTCTGCCCTTCCATTTTGGTCTTTAATCCGTTTTTAGTTTATTTTTGTGTACAGTGTTAGGGAGTGTTCTAATTTCATTCTTCTACATGTAGCTGTCCAGTTTTCACAGTGCCAGTTATGGAAGAGACTGTCTTTTCTCCATTTTATATTCTTGCCTGCTTTGTTATATATTAGGTGCCCACAGGTGCATGGGTTTATATCTGGACTTTGTGTCCTTTTCCATTGATCCATGTTTCTGTTTTTGTGCCAGTGCCTTACTGTTTTGATTACTGTAGCTTTGTAGTATAGTTTGAAGTCAGGAAGACTGATTTTTCCAGCTCTGTTTTTCTTCCTTACGATTGCTTTGGGTATTTGGGGTCTTTTGTGTTTCCATACAATAAAACAATATTTTTCAAAGTCAAAAGGAACTTTAGAGATGATCTAGCCCAACCCTTCCATTTTACAGCTGGCTGAAATGAAGTCTGGGGAATTTAACTAGTAGAAGGACCAGAGCCAGGTGCCTAACTTAGAGTTTTCTGTTCTTTTTACTATTACACTTTACACATATTCACTAATTTAATACTCATAATTAAACTTTGAAGAAAGTTTTATTAGAATATCATTTTACAGCTGAGAAAACTAAGGCACAGAGTATTGAAGTATCTTGGCCAAGGTCATACATCTAGTAAGTTCTACAGAGCCAGAATTCAAAACCCAGGTACCAGATTCAGGAGGCCACATTCTTAACAATTATGCTATTATATTTATTATTCCATATAATTCCAATCCTTAAGACTCTATTTAAAATGAATATCTGCATACTTTACTGTTAACATTTCTGTGGTCTCATAACATATCTAATTCCATTTAACCCCAGTGCATCCCATCATTACTTTCTGTAGAAAATACTATTTATGTTTAAAGTTCTGCTTGAGTATTTGTTTTTAAAGTATTCTTAAAATTTTTATTTTATATTGGGGTATATTTGATTTACAGTGTTGTGTTAGTTTCAGGTGTACAGCAAAGTGATTCAGTATTGCTTGAGTATTCTTAACTTTTATTCTTTTTTGTGGTGGTAAAAGTTCGTACCATGTTAGCATGTTCATATTGCTCACTGAAACAAGCTTTCTATGAAATTTGTTTGTCATTGACTGACCAGTGTAATAAACCGGTTTGTGAAGAGAGTAAGGTAAGAAATCATTACTCATGGCTGTGCTTGCCAATCTCCAAACTTTACCTTTGTCATTATTCATTAAGTTGCCTCTTTCCAACATTTAAATTTTAAGAGGAATAAGATCATCCCTTTTTTCAGAGTATCTGCCACATGGTTCTAGGCAATAGGGATTTAACATTTTTCCTAAGAATAAAAATATATAAATGGGATTTTCTCTTTTTTCAACCTCTTAAATAAAAACAGTGAAATTTCAGGAAACAATATTACTTCTCTCATGTCCCTTGCTTTTGTAAGATCTGAACTTCACAATTCAACTGGATTTTCATTGAAATTCACCATGCTCCCCTCCACAGCTGTGGTCTCAAAATACCATTTCTGCATTTATTTTCGCCCGTGGAATTACTGCTCAGAGAAACCACAGAGTCAATCAGACTCAGAATGGCCCAAATCCTTCCTGCTTTGGAGTTTTCCATCTTCAGATCAAAGCATTTCATGCCCGTCAGCAACTTTTTTTAAAATGCATTTGCTCCTCGTATGCACAACTTCCATTTATAGACTCTCCTTGGCTGACTTCTCTGATGAAGTTGTCTGCTTGCCAGGAGAGCAACACTAATGCAGAAGTAACAAAGGGGCCTTCAGGTCCTCTTTGTCAATGACCTGTTTCAGATAATGGCCAACTTCAGCTGTGGACAAACCATCATTCTTTGCATGAGAGGCAGAGAAACTGGTTTTCAGTGTGTGCAAGCTGTGAAGATAATGAGGACAAACATAAACTGCTTAAATGAGAAGATCATTTAGGAGGGGTATTAAAGACAGAATGGAAGTAATTAATGGAATCTGTCAAAGTAGTGTCATGTCTTTAATACTGGATTTAAGAGTTTTGTTTATTTTAGCTTCAGCTTGCATATGTGCAGTGGGGTTGAAAAAAGCATAGAAATGGTTTTTTTCCTTACCTTCTTTTTTTTGTTAAATCTGAGTTTATTTGAATAGCCTCAAGTTGCCTTCTTTTAATGAGAGGAAAAACAATACATGCAAAATAATAGATTTGGAAAAGAATAACTCAAAATCCCAAGGGCAGTAATCTTTTGGAAAAAGTTAATATTCATGATTTATGGGAAAGTGATGAAAGCCAGCACACTACTTTTCTATGATCCAAGTCTTCAGCTTTTTGCCCACAGCCAAACCAGGCCTTATAATAAAACCATTATTACCTTTAAGAGGGGGGGAAGCAGCAAACACATATTATTGAGCCTTTATAACCTTACCAGTAATAAATCTAGGGTTTATATTTATGTATACCTTAAGCTCATGCTAAGTCTTCATGTAAAACTTCCATCTATTTTTGAAAGCAGTTTTTTCTTTCTTTGGTTCATCAAATCATAGTATTGCTGTACTACAAAAACAGAGTTGGATGAAATTTGGCCTAAATAGCCTTCTTTCATTTCTGTATTTGTCCTAAATCAATACAACAAGGTCCAAATTCAACTTGCTGATTTATTTATAGAATGTTCATCCTATACCACATAGAATTTATAACTATAGAAAATGTAGAAATAATTCTCTGCTTTTTTCAGTGGTTCCCATTCTAAGAGTGCTAGGTTAAACAGATCTAGACCATTCTTCTGTTCATTTTCATGTTTCCTTCTTTCTCTTAGGAGGAGAGTGATAGTTTCTGAAATGGTGAGCAAATCTGGATTTCTACATTTCATCTTGACTTTTTGGGGGGAGAAGTTTATGAAAGAGGAAGGAATGAAGTGACTGGATGGGAGAGTGGGACTTGGCTTGGCAGTGTGGTGACTCAGTCGATGGTGAAAAAGAGGGTCCCTCTCAATTTCATATACAATTCTTCCAGGAAAAGATTCCTTGGATTTGTTTTTATCTTGTTCTGGCATGGAAAATAAAAAGAATAGGGTACTCATAGGACCACTTTTACAACATGCAATGTTCTCATAGAGGTACATTTTTTGTTTGTTTGATGGACTTATAAGTCTATAAAAGGGCATGAACCTTAAGTTCATATATAAGAGCTTAAGGATTCATCTCAGCAACAGGTAAGAAAAATGTGTAGTGTGTAGAATGTCGTATGAGAGTAACCTCAACTAATTGCTGATTAGCCAAAAACGTGTAGAAATTTTCAGCAATTAGTGGAGAGATCAATAGAAAACATCTATATTTAATTAGCCATATGGTTGTTTTACTGGAACTGAAACTGCATGTCTCTCCCAGTGTGTCTGGCTTTTCGGACTTCACAAGTTCTGTCTATGTACATACATATACTTCATTTGTTGTGGTTATTCAGAAAAGTGAGCAGAATTGGGATCATATTCAAATCATATTTAGCTGTGTTGCTAGAAAAGCAATTGAACTATAGCAGAGGTATTTCCATCCTTTAAGTAGTAGGAAGTCTGGAAACTATTGGTTTCAAGTGTACAAAGTACACTGTTTAAATTCCTTTACATATTATAAGTAGTTGTTAGATGATTTCAAGATCGGTGGCAAGTTCAAGCTCAGTAGTCACGTTCTGTAAAGTTGACTTTCAATTTAATCAAAACTTTAAGGAATCTCTCACACAATGTACATCCTTTTCCCATGCCCAACAGAGGAAGCCAGGGCCACAATCACTATTTAATGCAAGTTACCTCTTGAAGCCTTATAATGAAGAATTTATTTTTCTATTTATGGTATATTAGTCCTGTCTCCTCCAAAAGCCTCCTTGAAAATGTAAGGAAGAGAAGTTATGGTTCTTTCTGAACCTAGTCATCAGCCTTGTCTGTGATTAAAATACCATCCAGCTCCCCCTTCCCTCTGCCAGCTCTGCGAGTAGGTCTCTGGCAGACAGATCCATTGTAGATTGGCTTTGTCTGAATTACAGAAGCAGAGATGCCCTATCCGTATAATTAGTTAGGTGTTCCTTCATTTCAATTATTTTATCCCTGTTCTTGTTATTTTACCACTAGAAAAGTTACCAGTCACGTATGTAGTGGTCCTTACCATTTCAGGAGGCTACTGTGAAGTGACATCTCTCAGGCAAGAAAGCCTAAATACCACAACTCTCAGATCTCATTAGTCACTTTTATATAGCAAAATAATTGATACCTTCTCTATCAAATCAATAATGTTCAGTCAGGCAATTATTTTCAGGATGAAGATGAAATCTTTTTCAGAATGAAGGTGAAGTCTTATAATTCAAAATAGCAATGAGGCTCATGAGAATTTTCCAGAAACTCACTGTTGACACTAGGACAACTATTTGAACTTTCTGTCTTTGATTAGACCAAGAACTCTTGATGCCTTTTTTTTCTAGCTTCTTCAACAGCTGTAATTAATCACAGAATTTTGGCATTGATCTTTCCACCAAGGCCATGATACTCTTTGAATGAATGATGATTATTTCTTTGTGTTAAGTCTCTCTGCCCCAAGACTATCAAAATTTCATAGTTGTGTTTCTCCAAATTCTTCAAAGCTTTCTCTTTCAACTTTTGCCTAAAAACAACATAACAGAACAAGATTCATTATCTGGGTCTATGAGTTAATCTGCATTCTAAGGCCTGGTGATTATATCACTTAAACCTGTTAATCAAAGCACAGGGTTTTGGAGAAAGTATATTTGAAAGTTGTGTCTGTAAGAAGGGTAGAAAAGTCTATGTCTTGATCAGAGCATTAGGACCAGGTAGTCATCAATCCACATATATTTGAGGGAGTAGCGTTAGGCCTCCACAGAGCAGTGGAGTTTACAAAATGAGCAAAAAGAGCCAAAAGATCAGAAAATAGTATTAGGTCTGTTTCATTGTTCTGGGACTCTATTCCTAGATTATTGAAGAGTCAAAGGTGTTTTCACCTCTTCTTGTACTGATATCTAGAATCTCCCAGCTAGTGTGGCCGGACTTACCTGATGAGGACTCAGCATTTTACATCTGGCTTTTAGTTAAACTCCTTTGTGTAAACTGACTCTCTATCCTCCCATTTTATCTTCTTGAAATGGAAAACAACCAAAACTCCCCTCTCCTGCTCTACATCTCTGTCTTTGCGTGGCAACAAATCATCACACTTATTGCTCCTTCCATGCTTTTTTTTTTTAATGTTCTCCAGCTTCCCTTAACCAATCCCCAGTGCCATTCTTCCTTTCCCTTTCTCCCTCCTTCCTCATCTCTCCGGTCTACCTGCTCTGCTCCCACAGTTCTAAACGCCCTTTAGAAGGGCTTCCTCGCACTCCATGCCTAGCCTAGTCTTCATCAGTTGGTAGAGTGACTCCCTGCTTCCCAAAGACTCAATGTAGAGGAGTATTTGATAGAAGAGAAAGGGAAATATAATCAAGCAACTTTTAGGAATTTTTGAGCTTTTGGAAAAAGTTCAAAAGAAAGTTGCAAAGCCTATGGGAAAGGTTTAGAGGAAATAAGATAGGCTTATTGAGATACAGCTAATGGGAGCTAAAGACTGTCGTACAGTGAGAGTGCCTGGAAGCAATAACTATAGACTAGTTCCTAAAATAATGCTGTGTGGGAAAATACACGGTCTAATTGTCATAAATTCTATGTCATTATGATAAAAATGTTCTGGTGAATAGGAAGGTAAAACCAGATCCAAATTTAAAATGACTCACTCATACCTGACGATAAATGGATGGAAGGACAAGCAGAATAAATCCTCTATAGGAATTGATGTCCATGGCATTTTAATATCACTAATGTGGACAATTACCTCAGTACCTCATTAGTTTGATTTTGCAAGGATTTCTAGGTCCATGTTGCTCACCTGACTATGTGGATTATTCTCATTCATTATTTTTGTTGTTCATTCTGTTATGTGCCAGGTGGTGGGGGGATAAGGATGGTTCTAAAACTAATTGAATACGTCCCTGTACCAGGCTCCATACCAGTTCTATCTTTGATAATGTAATTAATCCTGACAACTATCCTGAGAGATGAGTTGTATTACCCCCATTTTACAAAGGATAAAACTGAGGTTCAGGGTGGTTAAATAACAAGGTCACATGCTAATAAATATTAAAACCTGGACTTCATTCAGGCCTGCCTGACTTCATTGATCAAGCATTTCACCAGCTGTTTACATTTACAGCTCTAAGTCCATTATCGAAAACCATGGTGTCTTGCCAAGAGATTTGGGGGTTTTAACACAAATTCCAGGAAGCCTCAGGGAGATATGATATAAAAGGAAGGGAGTTGTAATTTTCAGGTCAAAGAATGTAACAGGGTCAACAGATCATGGAATATTCACTCACTTATCTAAGCTGACCCTTTTAAATGAGATGAGGGGGCTTATCAGGGTCATCTTTCTTAGACGCTGGTATAGAACAGTGACACTTGTTTAACTTACCTATTTAAAGATCAGTGTTTTTCATTTATTTATTTAATAAACATTTATAAAGAGCCTGTGATATACAGGGCAATGTGACAGGCAATGGGGATATAAAATAAATAAGAAATGATCTCGGACCTCAGGGTCTTTTTAGTCTCAGGCAAGAAGTAATGATGCAAATAAATTTTATCAAACTTAAGAAAGCATCGATTTTAAGATGCACTATCTTGCCTACCACCAAGGAAAAAGATGTCAAATTAACTCTGACATACCCTCAACTGTAAAATCTAAATATAGTTATTAGAATCAATTAAACAGAGTGAGTGCCCTGCTGTGTGTCCATGCACTTGCAGTGATGGTATTAGGGCTGGGATGAGAATGGGGAAAGAGGAGAGTCAGAAAAATCTTTCCCAGCAAAGTGACTTAAAAAAAAAATTTTTTTTTAATTGAAGTATAGTTGATTTACAATGTTGTGTTAATGCCTACTGTAAAGCAAAGTGACTCAGTTATACATATATGTACATTCTTTTTTAACATCTTTATTGGAGTATAATTGCTTTACAATGGTGTGTTAGTTTCTGCTTTATAACAAAGTGAATCAGCTATACATATACATATATCCCCATATCTCCTCCCTCTTGCGTCTCCCTCCCTCCCACCCTCCCTATCCCACCCCTCTAGGTGGTCACAAAGCACTGAGTTGATCTCCTTGTGCTATGCGGCTGCTTCCCACTAGCTAGCTATTCTACACTTGGTAGTGTATGTAAGTCCATGCCACTCTCTTACTTCGTCCCAGCTTACCCTTCCTCCTCCCTGTGTCCTCAAATCCATTCTCTACGTCTGCATCTGCATCTTTATTCCTGCCTTACCCCTAGGTTCTTCATGACCTTTTTTTTTGGTTTTTAGATTCCATATATATGTGTTAGCATACTTATTTATATTCTTTTCCATTATGGTTTATCTCAGGATATTGAACATAGTTCTCTTTGCTATACAGTAGGACTTTGTTGTTTATCAATTCTACATGTAATAGTTTGCATCTACCAACCCCAAACTCCCAGTCCATCTCTCCCCTACCTCCCCTCCCCCTTGGCAACCACAAGTCTATTCTCTATGTCTGTGAGTCTGTTTCTGTTTCATAGATAGTTTCATTTGTGTCATATTTTAGATTCCACATATAAGTGATATCATATCGTATTTGTCTTTCTCTGACTTACTTCACCTAATATGATAATCTCTAGTTGTATCCATGTTGCTGCAAATGGCACAATTTCATTCTTTTTTATGGCTGAGTAGTATTCCATTGTATGTATGTACCACATCTTCTATATCCATTCATCTGTCAATGGACATTTAGGTTGTTTCCATGTCTTGGCTATTGTGAATAGTGCTGCTATGAACATAGGGGGTGCGTGTATCTTTTTGAATTATAGTTCTGTCTGGATATACACCCAGGAGTGGGATTGCTAGATCATGTGGTAATTTTATTTTTAGTTTTCTAAGGAAACTCCATACTGTTTTCCACAGTGGCTGCACCAACTTACATTTCTACCAACAGTATAGGAGGGTTCCCTTTTCTCCACACCGTCTCCAGCATTTGTTATTTGTAGGGTCTTTAATGATGGCCATTCTGACCAGTGTGAGGAGGTACCTCATCAAGCAAAGTGACTTTTGCATTGAATTTGTAAAGGTGAGTAGGTGGTAGTGTGGAGAAAAGACACGAAGGATATTCTGTGCAGAAGAAATAGAACGAGTGAAAATGTGTGTTTGGGATGATAAATAGATAGGGCAACTGGAACACTGCTGGAGGGCTGGGAAAAGGAGCACTGAGGCAGTGTGATGGTTTGATATGGCTCCTGAGGAGCAGGCCAGTCTAAGAGGTCTTGAGAACCATGCTGAGTGGTTTGCTTCAACCTAATGTAAGCAATATGACGCCACTGAAGAAATTCAAGCAGGAAGTGGAGTCTGTCTTGACATTTTTTCCTTCCTTTCAGCCCTTCCAATGAGGGACTTCACAGATATCTGTTTTTATATCACACCCTTGCCACCTCAAATTTCATGCAGCTTGTTTTTCTTGCTGTACTTCTATAGTCATGAAGATATGATTATCCAAATTTCTGATTCAGAGATTTGCTGTAAGATTCTAGTGGGTTACACGCTTGTCCTCCTTTAAGTCTCCTATTATCTCCTCTCTGTTATTTCCCTTTGACCTGATCTTTATTATTTGATATAAAGTTTGTGCTCTAGCTCTGTCACTTACTATTTGGTTCCCAAGGAGGAAATTATTTAATCTTTTTTTTTTTTGTGTGGTTCGCGGGCCTCTCACTGTTGTGGCCTCTCCTGTTGCGGAGCACAGGCTCCTGACGCGCAGGCTCAGCGGCCATGGCTCACGGGCCCAGCCGCTCCGCGGCATGTGGGATCTTCCCAGACGGGGGCACGAACCCGTGTCCCCTGCATCGGCAGGCGGACTCTCAACCACTGTGCCACCAGGGAAGCCCTATTTAATCTCTTTTAAGTCATAGTTTCCACTCCAGTAAAATGGATATAGTCATTCACACTCTGCATCTCTAAAGGATGAAATGAGTCAGTGTGTGTAAAAGGACTTTGTAAACTGCTAGACACCATCTAAATAGAAGTGCTTTACAAACAGTGATGCTGACATATTATTGGCTCAACAGACCCGTTTCCTGAGTTAACTGGGGGGTGGCCATCTGACAGCACAGAGATCCTCTCCTGAGGCGGCATTTTGCCTGCTGGTGACTTGGGTGCTGGGCAAGTGTGTGCCAGTCATAGACTTCCTGCTTTACCCTGGCTCATTCCAGGCTTCTCAGTCTCTTGCCTTCTGTATCGAATTTGATTTTGAGACGATGGGGCCACAGAGAGTTAAGAACAGCATATGGCCCTCTTTGTGGTCAACCTGATGCTGTCAATAACAAATTTAGGTAAATTTGCACCTTTACACTTGAGACAGGAAAAGAACAATGTCTCCATATCACGAAGAGAATCCTAGCTGCATTACTGAGACTGATATCTAAGACTGAATTATAAAAACAATGGAAAAATAAATTCACATTTATATTAAGCTTCTAAATAAATGTATTAGATCATCCGTGGACTATCCCCCCAGCTTGTTTTATCATAGCATGTTAGAAATAAGCATTTCCTATCTTAAATTTTGAGTACACATTTTTGGTGAATATTCATAATTAACATGTTAAGAAACAAACATTTTCATCTTAAATTTTGTGTACACATTTTTTGGTGAATATTCATAATTTACAACATACTTTTTTCCAGCTTTATTGAGATATAACTGACCTATAACATTATATAAGTTTAAGGCGTACAACATGTTTTGATATATGTATAGATTTCGAAATGATTACTCAATAAGGTTTGTTAACATCTATCACCTCACATAGGTAAAACATTTTTCTTGTGATGAGAACTTTTAAGATCTACTCTCTTGTTTTTAATTGAAGTATAGTTGATTTACAATGTTGTGTTACTGTTGTACAACAAAGCGATTCAGTTATACATATATATACATTCTTTTATAATATTCTTTTCCATTATGGCTTGTCATAGGATACTGAATATAGTTCTCTGTATTATACCGTAGGACCCTGTTGTTTATCCATTCTATATAAGATCTACTCTCTTAGCAACTTTTGAATACACAATACAGTATTATTAACTATAGTCACCATGTCATTCATTACATCCCCACAACTTATCTTATAACTGAAAGTTTGTGCCTTTTGAGGACTCATATCCATTTCCCCCACTCCCCATGCCCTGCCTCTGACAGTCACCAAGCTGTTCTCTGTTTCTCTGAGTTTGTTGTTTTTGAGAAGGATCATACAGTATTTGTAACTTATTACACTTAGCATAATGTCCTCAAGTTTCATCCATGTTATCACAAATGGCAGGATTTCTTTCTTTTTAATGGCTGAAAAACATTCCAGTTGTGTGTATATGTGTGTGTGTGTGTCACGTTTTCCTTACCCATTCATCTGTCGTTGGACACTTAGGTTGTTTCCATGTCTTGGCTATTGTAAATACTGCTGCAAATGAACATGGCAGTACTTGAGACAGTGATTTCATTTCCTTCAGATATATACCCCAAATTTCTGGATCATATATGGCAGTTCTATTTTTAATTTCTTGAGGAACCTTCTTACTGCTTTCCACAGTGGCTGCCCCAATTTACATTCCCACCAATAGTGTACAGGCTTCCCCTTTTCCCACATCCTCACTAGCATTTGTTATCTCTTGTCTTTTTGATAGTAGCCATTTTAGCACATAGGAGGTAAGATCTTATTATGATTTTGATTTGCATCTCCTTGATGATTAGTGATGCTGAGCACAATTTCATGTACTGTTATCCATTTGAATATTTTCTTTGGAAAAAAAGGCTATTCAGCTCCTTTGCCCAGTTTTAAATTAGATTATTTGTTTTTTGCTATTGAGTTGTGTAAGTTCTTTATATAATTTGGATGTTAACCCCTTATCAGATATGTGGTTTGCAAATATTTTCTCCCATTCCATGGGTTGTGTCTTAATTTTTCTGATAATTTATTTTTCTGTGCAGATTATTTGTTTGATGTAGTTCCACATCATTTTTGCTTTTGTTGCTTGTGCTTTAGATGTCTTACTTAAAAGCTCATTGCCAAGATCAATGTTAAGAAGCCTTTGCTGTTTTCTTCTAGGAGTTTTATGGTTTCACATGTTACATTTAAGTCTTTAATCCATTTCTAGTTAATTTTTGTGAGTGGTATAAGATAGAGGTCTAATTTCATTATTTTGTATGTGAATATCCAATTTTCCCAGCACGATTTATTGACAAGACTATCTTTTCTCCAGTGAGTACTCTTGGCCCTCTTGTCAAATATCAGTTGACTGTATATGCATAGATTTATTTCTGGGCTCTTTATTCTTGTTCCACTGGTCTGTGTGTGTGTTTTTATGCCAGTACTATACTGTTTTGATTACTGTAGCTTTGAAGTATAGTTTGAAATCAGGAAGTATGATACCTTCTTTGTTCTTCTTTCTCAAGATTGCTTTGGCTATTCAAGGTCTTTTGTGCTTCCAAATGAATTTTAGGGTTTTTTAAAATTTCTGTAAAAAAGGTCATTGGAATTTTGAAAGGGATTGGATTGAATCTGTAGATGGGTTTGGATTGTATGGACATTTTAACAACATGAATTCTTAACAATACACCTTTTATAAAAATTCAATGCTGAATGTATTTTTTGATAAAATTGTTTCTTTGTGACCAAATAATAGCTTGCTTTTACTTATCACTGGCATTTAAATATTTCTAGAAACCTGGAATCTTAGAGTTACAATTAATCTGACAGTCATGTCTGCCATTTCCCAAAAGGAATGGACTTTAAATAGTCTTGTCAGTGGCCTATTTATTTTCAAAGGCTTTCAGGCAAGGTATTGCATAACACCTTTAGCAGATGCTGTGGATATCCCACTCTTATTCCCTCAATGCCCATCTAGTTAGACAGCTCCTTAATGCAAAACCTTGCAACTTTCTGCCTGAGAGCTTTCTCTGGCTGAAGGAGCAAGCTTGGTCCATACATGCATGGGGAAGGCTGGAAGATCTGCATAGTGAACACCCCTGGAAGCAGTCCTTAATCAACCAGTGACAGGAGCTGGTAGCTAAATACTCCAGATTCCTCATATCTTAGATGGTACAACTCTAGGTGTGTTCTACACAGGGGGATTGAACTCTATTACCTAGGGTAGTAACCTGTTCATTAGTATATCCTCTACTGGATTCCTTCCTTTCCCACTCTCCTACCAGGACTTCCTAAGATCACTACCCAAATAAACTCTGTGGACCCAAATCATTGTCTCAGAGTCTGCTTTTGGGGGGAATCCAACCTAAACCCCCCCTTAATTAGGTTTTCTAAAAATATATCCAGCCAGCTCCAAATTATACTCTAGAATGTTCCCTCACCAGTGATATTTACAAGGGAAAAATGTGCTTGGATACCATTTCAGAAAACTTTTTACAGTTATCCAAGCCAAAACGGTATACCAGAATCACGTTTTTTCAGTAATATCAGTTGGCTGTATAACAAAACAGATGAAATAGTTTCAAGAAAAAATTTTCAAATTAAATAAAATATGCTTATTACAAGAATTTCTACATCTTGTTGCATAAGAAAAGGGATAACTTTTTTCAGGTATCTTTCGTAAGTTAGTGGGCAAGGCCTTTCCACTTCTGGTCTGATGAATCATCACTTGCTTTCTAGAGACAGCTGGGGAAATACTGGGATAGAAGGAGGAGATGGTGGTGGGACAGCTTATGTATTTGTTAGTTCGTGATACTATTCAGTCTAATGGTAACTGGACTGCATTTTCCCCTAGTTGGGAGCTAGTGGTAGAGGGCAGCAGAAGATTTTTTGTTGGTAAGTAAATTGATTCTCTGCTACCCTCCTAATTTAGATCAAATAATTAATTCTAACATTAATGGAATTGAGGCAAAGATGGAGATGAGGTTGCATTTTAGAAATTTTATAGTATTAATTTTTAATAACCAAAATTATTATTCTTTCATGGATCATTAATTTGTTGCTTACTTCCTACATATATATTCATTTGTCTTAGGTCAGATTCCCCAGAACAGAGACTCTGAGACAGAGTTTTGCATGAAAGGTGTTTATTGGAATGTGCTCTGGGAATCAGAGTGCCAGCGAGTACAGGAAACCAGAGAGCTGAGGTGAGATTCAGCTTCAGTGAAGGCCTCAGCCAATCTCATAGGGAGCTGTGGAGCTGATGGCCCTTCAGAGAGATCTTGAATTGAGGCCAAAGGGACCAGGTCTTCCACCACCCACCCCACTGTATCAATCAGCTGCTGGATGCTGGTGTACCCTGTGAGGGGGCGTGGCTTTAGTGGCTCCCTCCAACACAGGAGAATTCCCAGAGAGGACTGAGCTTTGAGCCAAAGTGCAAGTAGCTGGGGAAATACAAACCTTTGCACTTAGTAGGGGGACTGGATAACACAACACAGCCTCCACTATAACCACTAGAAAAAGTGCATATTGGTCAGAGTGTGAGAACTGCTGTGAAAGAAAATACAGTACTTTGTTTACTTAGATATTTTGAGTAATAGTAAATCAAGTAGTTTGATTTTCAAGTTTCAAAGCATTAGAATACAACAAATAACACTTAACACCAAAGCTATATGAACTATAATTTAATTTTTATAGCTGACACAGATGGAGGAAAAAATAATCCAAATCTTATAGAGCTTTAAGAACATTTATTAGCAAGGAGAAGCTTAGGGGTATATACATTAATAGCTTCCTGACTGATGGATAACTGCTTCATATGACAGTAGTACTTAAACATTTTACTCATGATATCACTTCACTGACCTCTGTGTCCATTTTTGTCTCTTGGTTCCTGTTCCTTCTCTGGCTAATCCAAGACTAGTGTTGGTGCCTTTGGGAGGCAGGCATTTAGGGGTGGCTCCTAGATCAGTTCTTGGGTAGGGTAGGTGGGCCTACAAGGGGAGCCTGCCCACTGAGTAATTCCCTGAGCTGAAGGATCCACTCTGCTTTCCTTTGCACCCCAGTGCTCTCCCAGCTCCTGTGGTACAGCCCACAGGATATGTTGCTGGTTCCCCTTACCCTCAGGGCAGTCCTCTTGAATAGGGTATCAACCCAAGAAGCCCACCTAGGTGCCTTCTATGGTGTTCTCAGAAAACCCATGCATTTCTGTACAATGTGAGAGGACACAGAGCACACCACTGCTACCTTCCCCACTCAGCTGTCTCTGTTTTTACACTCTAGTGGGCATAGGTCAACTCTACTGCAAGGACAATTATGGAACAAAGAGAAGATCCCACTCAGTCTATTTCTATGTCTACATGTGAATTATTATCTATCAATGAATCCCTAGCACTTAATACAGTATCTAAGACACAGGGTGAATTGAATAAATATTGGTGGAGTGAACAAAGGTTTAGCTGCTCAATAGCTCTTTTCCAAAAAAATTTAACTCTTTAAAAAGCTTTATCTTGAGTCACAGCTCAAGTGCTCCCACTCCATCTTGTTCCATTTTCATTGGGGAAAAACATCTGTTCTCTAGCCTCTTTATAAGGCGTATTATACACACCAAAACTGCAGTTAAGTCACCCGCAGCCTTCTCCTCCTTCTGGCCAACCAACATCATTTCCATGATCCCTTCCTTGTAAGCCTGGCTTTCCAACCCTTTAATCATCTCTGCTCTCTTCTAGATCCAAATGTCCCACTTACTTTTAAACTATGGGGACCCAAATGCAAATATATCATAACGATGTTGTAAAAGTTTGGCAAATTTCAGGGGAAACCAACATCTGTTTGGTCCTTTCTAATTATCTTCTTGTGCCTTTTCATTAAGGAATTCCCAGGAAGAGCTGTAAATTTTAAAATTGATTCAACAATTTCCTTTCTGGTATAAGTCTTTCTGTTTGCATGCATACGATTTCTATGCAAAAATGGATTCATAAATGGAGGATTTTTAAGCTCACAAATATAAGCCTTTACACAATGTTTTAAAATATCTTGCACATTCTTTTAGGATCTAATTGCCGAATACAGGTCTTTTTAACTCTTAAATTTTTGTGTGTGTGTTTTAATACTCAACAGAGACACTGTTTTTGAATAAATTGTTCTTCAGCTTAAAAACATTTTTGTTATTTTTATTTGAACTTTTTCCATGCTCTTGATATAGACCAATTGTATAAGAATAAAAATAATAGCTGGTATTATATAGCACTTAACTCTGTGCCAGGCATGTGTTTTAGATGTATTAACATATTTAATCTAAACAACAACCCAGTGAGCCAGCTACTCTTGTCATCCCATTTTTCAGATGAAGAGATTAAGGGACAGAGAGGCTAAGGACTTGCCCAGCCTAGTACAGCAAATGAGGTTCAGAACTGGGATTTAAACCCTGGATACCTAGCCTTAGAGTTTACAGTCTTATGACGATGTACTGCCATATGTTTATGAATATAGTGGTGAACTGATTCTTGGTAAAGGTTTCTTTTTATTAGTGGTCTTTAATACATACAAGCAGAATTTTTCTTTGTATATGAAGATGATTTTTCTAATACAATTATTATACTTGAGTACTGACGTTGGTTTGAGTGAAGAAATGATTCATGGTAGTGTCTTTGCTCCCTTACGTGAAGGGAGATTTCACTTACTTTTTGCTGTGAGAATGTGAATCCTGCAATTGCTAAATATTGATGAATCTAATTTCCTTTAAGTCAAATATTGAGCTCATCTTGCCACCATGAATTGCAAATGTAACCTCCAGGAGCCCAATAAACTTGTTCCAAACAGCTGTGACATACGTGTTGGGCTCTCCATAAATATAGAGTGCTTGATCATCTCGCCTTGAGTGTAATTCATTTCGGAGTCAGTTTTCCAGAACAGATGGTTCTATTGTTACCATGCAGGTCTTCCTGTGGGGCTTTCAGAAACCTTACTGTCTTTTCAGAGAACACTTGAGAACTTTCCCAGAAAACTGTCTGTATTATTAGTGGTGGTGTGTTGAAACCCCAGTAAACTTGTTATGGCTTTGGGTTGCTCTTTATATGTTTCATTTAAACTTTGGGGAAAATAATTACCTTACTGAAGAAAACAGAATCATACCTTACTTCATTTGGACTAACTGACCTGTTTCAAAATGGACCTTTGTCCTTACTGTCTATATATAGGACAGGAAAAAATATTTGCAGTCATACATAGGCATTTGAAAACATTTTAGCAAATGCTCTTTAACCAGTCTCTAATGCTTCAAAATGTTCTCTAAAATGATGATTTCCCCTTTAAAAATATGATATGCATGCAATTTCATGGTGGGATCTGCCCATATTAGGAAATACTTAAGCAGCACATCTATTTCCTAGTGTCCCATGATTTTCAAAGGAGTAACGGCCAAATGTTAATAATGTTTCTCGCTCAGGAAGTGGAATTGGTGAGTGTTAGGGATGGAGGTGAATATTTTCCATTTTCCATTTTATTCATTCTTCCAATGTCTGGATTTATTTTTATCCTCTGCACATGTATTTCTTTACAAGTAGTTAGCTAAGCAGTGAGATTATGAGCCACTTTGTTTTCACACATTCTTCCAACTTTAACAGAAATATTGTTTAAAATGCAAAGTGTTTCTTTAACTCTCTCATAAAAGTTTAATCGGTTAATGTATTTAGATAGTTGGTCACTTCGACTTGGAAAGGGATAGGTGCCTATCTCTTCATTTTAGAATTTTAGCACTGAAAGGATCCAGCCTTATGTCTTTATAGTAAAGAACTGAATTTAAATGAAATTAAATGGTTTGTCCGAGTTCAAACAGCTGGTGAGCGGCAAAACTAGGACTAGAATCCAGGTCTCCTAACTCTAGCCAGTACTTCTCCTATGAAACCATCCCACCTTCCTAAGAGTTAATTATTTATATTTTCAAAATAGTATTGTATTTTGCAACTGTAAAAATTTGCAAGTATATTCCATTAATTTCATTGTATAATGAAGCCAAGCTTTAGAAGAGATATAAATACAGGTAAGGAATAAATATCATGATTCATAGGTTAAATGAATTGTAATCATGTTACATACAGTATTAACTTCTGGATAATACACTCAGTTTAAAAATGAAATGGTGCTTACTAGGGGGCAAAGTCATTTCTGAGGGATGGAGGATTCCAGGTGAAAATAATGATCTCATCTAATGATTTGTATGCTGCCATTCTTCTGTTGGGATTGTAACGAGACCTTCGAATTGGGACATATGAAAACTTTAATTCTAAAAACTGTTTCTTTTAAAAAGAAAAAGGTTGGTAGAGTAGAGACACATGTGTTCCTATAAAAGCATGATATATAGTGTGTTTCATTCAAGGATTTTGCAGCCATGAAAAGAAAAGGCGGGAAGAATGAGGTAATTCTAGACTAGAGGGAAGTAAGAAGCATGAAAGATTATCAGCATTGATGCTGAAACCTAATTTGAAGGCAGATTTTATTAAAAATACACCTAAAGAGAAGAGAAACTGAAAGCACTGCTTTCGCCTATTGGAGTTATAGTCTTATTACTTCCTACCACTGTTTATAAAAAGGTTTAGGGGTGGAGTCAAGATGGTGGTGTGGGACGACTCCGAGTTAGTGTCTCCCAACAACTAGAGTGCCTGCCCGCTGGTGTGGGACCCTGACACCCAAGGAGAAGGGAGGAACCCCCAAGTGAATTGGTAGGACGTGGGGGAACTGAAGAGGGAGGAGAAGTTGAGGCCAGACAGGATGGGTGCCCCTGAGGCCCAGGAAATCAGGAGAGGAAGGCAGGAGGGGCCCTCCAGGAGGAGCGGGAGAGGAGTGGAGGGCGTCTGCCCTACCCACTTGGCCCGAGGAGCCTGCTGAGCTCACAGGCCAGTCCCCTGCCCTCCAAGGCTCTTCCCTTCCCCTGGCCGCATTGGTCCTGGGGGCTTAGGAAGGAGGCGGAGGGGAGAACAGGAGAGGCAGGTGGGAGGGGCCTTGCGAGGGGAGCAGGAGAGGAGCAGAGGGGGTTTGACCCACCCACTCAAGTCCAGGAAGCTTGCTGGGCTCCCAGGGGAGGCCCCCTGCTCTCTGAGACGAGGGGTGGAGGGCACGCCTGGGCCCCTTCTGTTCCTTGAGCCTAAACCCCACCCCCACAGCCCTCAGGGCCTTTTCTAGCCCTGTGGGTCCTAAGCGTTGGCCCCACCCACTGCCCAAACCTCGCCCTTGCTTAGGCCCCGCCCTCCACAGCCAAGGACTTCACCACCACCCCCCCTTTTGTTTTCTTTTCCCTCCTCCTCTACTTTACTATTGTGGTATGGTTATAACTTCCGGTTGTTGATTCATCTCTCTCTCTCTCTATATATATATATATATTTTTTTTTGAGGTACGCGGGCCTCTCACTGTTGCAGACTCTCCTGTTGTGGAGCAAGGCTCCAGACACGCAGTCTCAGCAGCTATGACCCAGGGGCCCAGCTGCTCTGTGGCACGTGGGATCTTCCTGGACTGGGCATGAACCCTGTTCCCTGCATTGGCAGGTGGACTCCCAACCACTGCGCCACCAGGGAAGCCCCTCATCTATATTTTTATTTTTATATTCTTTCTAACATATCTGTCAGTTTCCTAGTCTAATTTTTTTTCTCTTTACTTTGTTATTGTTCTCTTTTATTTATTTATTTTTTGCCACCCCACATGGCTTGTGGGATCTTGGTTCATGAGCTGGGGGTTGGGCCAAAACTCCTGCAGTGGGAGCTCCAAGTACAAACCACGGGACTAACAGAGAACCTCAGACCACAGCGAATATTCATTGGAGTGAGGTCTCATGGAGGTCCTCACCTCAGTACCAAGACCCAGCTCTACCCAACAGCCTACAAAATCCAGTGTTGGAAGCCTCATGCCAAACAACCAGTAAAAGAGGAACACTATCCCCAGTCATAAAAACAAAACAAAAAAAAAGGAGACGGCAAAAAAAATATGTCACAGATGAAGGAGCAAGGTAAAAACTTACAAGACCAAATAAATGAAGAGGAAATAGGCAATCTACCTGAAAAAGAATTCAGAGTAATGATAGTAAAGATGATCCAGAATCTTAGAAATAGAATGGAGGCACAAATTGAGAAACTACCAGAAATGTTTAAAAAGGATCTAGAAGAACTAAAGAACAAACAAACAGAGATGAACAACACAATAACTGAAATAAAAAATACACTAGAAGGAATCAATAACAGAATAACTGAGGCAGAAGAACGAATATGTAAGCTGGAAGACAAAATGGTGGAAATAACTGCCAAGGAGCACAATAAAGAAAAAAGAATGAAAATAATTGAAGACAATCTCAGAGACCTCTGGGACAATACTAAACACACGAACATTCAAATTATAGGGGTCCCAGGAGAAGAAGAGATAAAGAAAGGGTCTGAGAAAATATTTGAAGAGATTATAGTGGAAAATTTCCCTAGCATGGGAAAGGAAATAGTCACCCAAGTCCAGGAAGCACAGAGAGTCCCATACAGGTTAAACACTAGGAAAAACACACCAAGACACATATTAATCAAACTAACAAAAATTAAATTCAAAGGGTATTAAAAGCAGCAAAGGAAAAACAAAAAATAACATACAAAGGAATCCCCATAAGGTTATCAGCTGATTTTTTAGCATAAACTCTGCAGGCCAGAAGGGAGCGGCAGGATATACTTAAAGTGATGAAAGAGAAAAACCTACAACCAAGATTACTCTACCCAGCAAGGATCTCATTCAGATTTGATGGAGAAATCAAAAGCTTTTCAGACAAGCAAAAATTAAGAGAATTCAGCACCACCAAACCAACTTTACAACAAATGCTAAAGAAACTTCTCTAGGTGGGAAAAACAAGAGAAGAAAAAGACCCACAAAAACAAACCCGAAAAAATTAAGAAAATGGTAACAGGAACATACATATCAATAATAACCTTGGGGCTTCCCTGGTGGTGCAGTGGTTGAGAGTCCGCCTGCTGATGCAGGGGACACAGGTTTGTGCCCCAGTCCGGGAAGATCCCACATGCCACGGAGCAGCTGGGCCCGTGAGCCATGGCTGCTGAGCTTGTGCATCCAGAGCCTGTGCTCCGCAACGGGAGAGGCTACAACAGTGAGTGGCCCGTGTACCACAAAATAATAATAATAATAATTATAATAATAACCTTGAATGTAAATGGATTAAATACTCTAACCAAAACACATAGACTGGCTGAATGGATACAAAAACAAGACCCATATATACGCTGTCAACAAGAGACCCACTTCAGACCTAGGGACACACACAGACTGAAAGTGAAGGGATGGAAAATGATAGTCCATGCAAATGGAAATCAAAAGAAAGCTGGAGTAGCAATACTCACATCAGATAAAGTAGACTTTAAAATAAAGACTATTACAAGAGATAAGGAGACACTACATAATGATCAGAGGATCATCCCCAGAAGAAGATATAACAATTATAAACCTTTATGCACCCAACATAGGAGCAACTCAATAAGGCAAAAGCTAACAACCATGAAAAGAGAAATAGACAGTAACACAATAATAGTAGGGGACTTTAATGCCCCACTTACACCAATGGACAGATCACCCAAACAGAAAATAACTAAGGAAACATAAGCTGTAAATGACACAATAGATCAGACATTTAACTGATATATATAGAGAGAGAACATTCCACCCAAAGTGGCAGAATACACTTTCTTCTCAAGTTCACATGGAACATTCTCCAGGATACATCACATCTTGGGTCACAAATCAAGCCTCGGAAAATTTAAGAAAATTGAAATTGTATCAAGCAACTTTTCTGACCACAATGCTATGAGATTGGAAATCAATTACAGGAAACAAACTGTAAAAAACACAAATACATGGAGGCTAAACAGTGTGCTACTAAACAACCAAGAGCTCACTGAAAAATCAAAGAAGAAATTAAAAAATACATAGAAACAAATGACAATGAAAACACGGTGACCCAAAACCTAAGGGATGCAGCAAAAGCAGTTCTAAGAGGGAAGTTTATAGCAATTCAATCTCACCCCAAGAAATAAGAAAAATCTCAAATAAACAATCTAACCCCACACTTAAAACAACTAGAGAAAAAAGAACAAAGAAAACCCAAAGTCAGTAGAAGGAAAGAAGTCATAAAGATCAGAGCAGAAATAAATGAAATAGAAATGAAGAAAACAATAGCAAAGATCAATAAAACTAAAAGCTGGTTCTTTGAGAAGATAAACAAAATTGATAAACCACTAGCCAGACTTATGAAGAATAAAAGGGAGAGGACGCAAATCAATAAAATTAGAAATGAAAAAGCAGAAATCACAACTGATGCCACAGAAATACAAAGGATTATAAGAGACTACTACAAACAACTATATGCCAATAAAATGGACAACCTGGAAAAAATGGACAAATTCTTGGAAAGGTTAAATTTTCCAAGACTGAACCAAGAAAAATTAGAAAATATAAACAGACCTATCACAAGTAATGAAATTGAAACTGTGATTAAAAATCTTCCAGCAAACAAAAGTCTAGGACGATGGTGTCACAGGCAAATTCTTTCAAACATTTAGAGGAGAAGTAATGCCAGTCCTTCTCAAAATCTCCCATAAAATTGCAGAAGGAGGAACACTTCAAAATTTGTTCTACAAAGCCACTATCACCCTGATTCCAAAACCAGAAAAAGAAGAAAATTATAGACCAATATCACTGATGAACATAGATGCAAAAATCTTGAACAAAATACTAGCAAACAGAATCCAACAGCACATTAAAAGGATGATACATCGTGATCAGGTGGGATTTATCCCAGGAATGCAAGGATTCTTCAATATACGCAAATCAATCAGTGTGATACACCACATTAGCAAATTAAGGAATAAGAAACCCTATGATCATCTCAGTAGATGCAGAAAAAGCTTTTGACAAAATTCAACACCGATGTTTGATAAAACTCTCCAGAAAATGGGCACAGAGGGAACCTGCCTCAGCATAATAAAGACCATATATTGAAAACCCACAGCAAGCATCATATTCAATGGTGAAAAACTGAAAGCATTTCCACTATGATCGGGAACAAGACAAGGATGTCCACTCTCGCCACTCTTATTCAACATAGTTTTGGAAGTCCTAGCCATGGCAATCAGAGAAGAAAACAAAATAAAAGGAATACAAATTGGGAAAGAAGTAAAACTGTCACTGTTTGCAGATGACATGATACTATACATAGAAAATCCTAAAGATGCCACCAGAAAACTACTAGAACTAATCAATGAATTTGGTAAGGTTGCAGGATGCAAAATTAATGCACAGAAATCTTTGGCATTCCTATACACCAACAATGAAGAATCAGAAAGGGAAATTAAGAAACAGTCCCATTTACCATTGCAACAAAAATAATAAAATACCTAGGAATAAACCTGCCTAAGAAGGTAAAAGACTTGTACTCAGAAAACAATAAAACACTAATGAAAGAAATCAAAGATGACATAAACAGATGGAGAAATATACCATGTTCCTGGATTGGAAGAATCAGTATTGTGAAAATGACTATACTACCCAAAGCAATCTACAGATTCAGTACAGTCCCTATCAAACTACCAATGGCATTCTTCACAGAATTAGAACAAAAAATTTTACAATTCATATGGAAACACAAAAGACCCTGAATAGCCAAAGCAATCTTGAGAACGAAAAATGGAGCTGGAGGAATCAGGCTCCCAGACTTCAGACTATACTACAAAGCTACAGTAATCAAGACGATATGTTACTGGCACAAAAACAGAAGTATAGGTCAATGGAACAGGATAGAAAGCCCAGGGATAAACCCACACACCTATGGTCAACTAATCTATGACAAAGGAGGCAAGGATATACAATGGAGAAAAGACAGTCTCTTCAATAAGTGGTGCTGGGAAAACTGGACAGCTACATGTAAAAGAATGAAATTAGAACACTCCCTATCACCATACACAAAAATAAACTCAAAATGGATTAAAGACCTAAATGTAAGGCCAGACACTATAAAACTCTTAGAAGAAAACATAGGAAAAGCATTCTTTGACATAAACCACAGCAAGATCTTTTTTTCCCCATCTCCTAAGGGTAATGGAAATAAAAACAAAACTAGGGCTTCCCTGGTGGCGCAGTGGTTGAGAGTCTGCCTGCCGATGCAGGGGACACCGGTTCGTGCCCTGGTCCGGGAAGATCCTACATGCTGCGGAGCGGCTGGGCCCATGAGCCATGGCCGCTGAGCCTGCGCATCCGGAGCCTGTGCTCCGCAATGGGAGAGGCCACAGCGGTGAGAGGCCCACGTACCACAGAAAAAACCCCAAAACAAACAAAAAATTAAAAAAAACTAAAAAATGGGACTTAATTAAAGTTAAAAGCTTTTGCACAGTAAAGGAAACCATAAACAAGACAACCCCAAAATGGGAGAAATTATTTGCAAATGAAACAACAGACAAAGGGTTAATCTCCAAAATATACAAACAGCTCATGGAGCTCAATATCAAACAATCCACTTATGGAATGGGCAGAAGACCTAAATAGACATTTCACCAAGGAAGACATACAGATGGTCAAGAGGCACACGAAAATATGCTCAGCATCACTAATTATTAGAGAAATTCAAATCAGAACTACAGTGAGGTATCACCTCACGCCAGTCAGAATGGCCATTATCAAAAAAGCTAGAAGCAATAAATACTGGAAATGGTGTGGTGAAAAGGGAACCCTCCTGCATTGGTGGGAATGTAAATTGATACAGCCACTATGGAGAACAGTATGGAGGTTCCTTAAAAAACTAAAAATAGAATTACCATATGACCCAGCAATCCCAGTACTGGGCACATACCCTGAGAAAACCATAATTCAAAAAGATACATGCACCCCAGTTTTCATTGCAGCACCGTTTACAATAGCCAGGACATGGAACCAACCTAAATGTCCATCGACAGATGAATAGGTAAAGAAAATGAGGCACATATATACAATGGAATATTACTCAGCCATAAGAAGAAATGAAATTGAACTATTTGTAGTGAGGTGGATGGACCTAGAGTCTGTCATACAGAGTGAAGTCAGAAAGAGAAATACAAATACCATATGGTAATACATATATATGGAACCAAAAAAAAAAAAAAGGTCCTGATGAATCTAGTTGCAGGGTAGGAATAAAGATGCAGACAAAGAGAACGGACTTGAGGACACAGGGTGGGAGGGGAACCTGGGGCGAAGTAACATCTACATATATACACTACCAAATGTAAAATAGTTAGCTAGTGGGAAGAAGTAGCATAGCACAGGGAGATCAGCTCAGTGCTGTGCGATGACCTAGAGGGATGGGATAGGGAGGATGCAAGGGAGGCTCAAGAGGGAGTGTATATGGGGACATATGTATGCATATGGCTGATTCACTTCAGTGTACAACAGAAACTAACACAGTATTGTGAAGCAATTATACTCTAATAAAGATCTTTTAAAATTAAAAAAAAAAAGTCTTAGCTCAGCTCCTAGAATCGGTGAACAGAGATGTAGGATCCTTGTGTATCCTTTTTCTGTAGCTTGTAGAAACGTATGTACTCTGCTCCTTGGACTGCTGACGTCTACAAAGTGAGGGAATGTCCCAGAGGGATATTTCCTTTCCCTATGGAAGCAATGACTTAGCACCAAGATGGCACTCAGTTTTTGGTGAATAAATGAATCAATACTTGTTACTGCTTTTCCCTCTCCACCCCAAACCCATAAGTAATCTTGGAAAAGTCTGGAGAAAATTTATTTCTACTTCTTTCCATTCTACTATTCTGAACTGGAAAGACATAAAGGAAAATGGATCATGGATAATTTCAAGCCCAATTCCTGGAAGAAAAAAATAAAAGAGAAATTACTACCTAAGAATTTTTGTGATCAAATAAATTTTCATTATTTCACCATTACCTCCTTCCTGGAGAAAATTAGCATGGCTAGTAACCCTCATTTATTATTTTTTTCATTTAGTATGCTCTAGTAGGATGATAAATGATATGTTATTTTCATTTTCATTTTTTCATATGTGATAATAGATGCTTTGAAAAGTTAAGTAACTGGCCACACAAAGAAGTCACTGGTTCAAAGATGGGGCTGGTATAATGGGTTTGAAGAAGAGCCTGGATACGGAGAGGCAGGTGCTGAATCAGTGGAATGTGAGAAGTTGTTGGCCCTGAGTGAGGAGACAAGCCTGAGAGAAAGAGGGCTGACTCACCAGGAAGTAGAACGAGCACAAAATGTCAACTTTCTCTCACAGATAAAGGAAAACTCACAGTCATATCCCTGACATGACGAAAACAAAGCCTGGACACTTTGGCAAAAACATAACATGTCCAGAGTATGACTTTTCTAGAAAAGTCTTTGATTAAGATTTAAATATGAAAAAAAAAACCATGTTTAAAATGGGGGTACCTATTGGGATAGAAAGCATTTTCAGGCAAGATAAGGGTTGACTTTAGATCCCTTGTCACATGTTTAGGAGTACAGAGAGAAATATTTTAGGAGCTTTTATTTCAAAACAAAGGTAAATGAGAGAGAACTGTGTGAAAATGATAATATAAAATTAATTTTAGCAGCACAGTGTCACTGCTATCATTTAAACTAAAAAACAGCAGTTTCAGTATTGCTACCACAGGCTTAATTCATTGCCACTCAGGTTGGGACAGAGTTGCTGAAGACACGAGAGAAAGGGAAGAGCTAAATGTGAAAATCTTCAGGAGGGACATGGGAACCCATTAAAATTCACTGATTCAAGCGGTCCATTAAAACATTTTCCAGTCTGGTTATTGAAGCTGTGGAAAAATGGAGAACTCACATTTCTCACTCTCAGATGTGGAGTTTAAATTACAAGAAGAATGAGAGGAAGGAAAACCGTGACTCAATTATGGCTAATCTGAATTTATTGGTATTTCTCCATTTAAGAAAAGGCAGAGGGGAAACAAAAGGATGGGGCTGAGATAAAACTGCAATTAATCTATATACCACAAGAGGAGGGGAAAAAGGCTTTCTTCAATGAAGCTCATAAGCTCTTTTTTAAAAAATTATTTTATTTTAAAAATTTTAATTAATTTTTATTGGAGTATACTTGCTTTACAATGTTGTGTTAGTTTTTGCTGTACAGCAAAGTGAATCAGCTATACGTATACATATATCCCCTCTTTTTTGTATTTCCTTACCATTTAGGTCTCCAGAGAGCATTGAGTAGAGTTCCCTGTGCTATATGGTAGGTTCTCATTAGTTATCTGTTTTATACCTAGTAGTGTATATATGTCAACCCCAATCTCCCAGTTCTTTATACTATGCCCTGCTCTCTGTCCCCTCTATCTTATCCTATAAGGCATGTTTGGTTTGACGAGGAAGAGAAAGTCTTCTGAGAACATGGAAACCAAAGTCACTACTCCCAAGAGAGGAGGGCTAAATAAAAGAATTTAAGATATCAACATGGACACCTGAGAGAGTGCATGATGTGGGCACCTAGCAGAGTGCTTGGTGTAGCATCGGGGCTCAATGTATGGTAATATTGATGGAGGACAAGGAGGAACCAAGAGTCAGGCTTAGCCTGGGTGGTTAAACCGTTGGCCAAGTAGAAAAATTTTTCTTTTCCTTTGAATGAAGTTTTTAGGGTTCTGTATGTGTTGTCATTTCAAAGAAATGGAGGGAAGCATACACAATTGAGGTCATGCCAGAGATAGGGTTTTTGGAGGAATGGAAAAGAAATACACCTTCAAGATCTGAGGGTTGGAGGCACAGTCTTCAAACCCCGCCCCCCCTGCAATAGAGTGCTTTCTTATTCCATCAGTCATCATGCATGAAGGACAAAGCATTTCAAAAAGTAGGGGCTTCAAAGGTTTAGGATATATATTTTCTTTACAGCTGCTAGTTTTGTCATTTATTTCTGTTAAACGTGTAAAGCTGGCTCTGTGTTAAGTGCTTGCCAGGGAGAAAGTGATGAGGAAGTGGTTCCTCATCTTTTTTCAGCCGCTGCAGATCACAAGGGGCTATTCATCAACATTACAATCTGAGTTTTCACATCATTTTGTAAAAAGTTTCACTTTTTTCTCATGACATACTGAAAGGATTTGGGGGCACACATCATGACCTTGAACATTTTTTGAAAGAAAAAAATAGACATTTGAAATTAAGGAAAACCTTAAGTATTTAGAGGTAGCTGATTTTGATCAGATTGTTGCCTGGAGAATTTCTACTAAATAGCATAGCTGTAGAAAGAGGCAGTCAAGCGTGAAACCTCAGGTAACACTGACTAGAAGATCAAATAAAAGTTGTTTGTTTTTCAAAGTATCACATTACTTAAGGTATCTTAATATGTCTGATCCATACCTAAGTCCGTCTTACCAAAGTTGTGACTAAAAAATTAGCTAAATATCTTCACTCTACATTTTGAACATTTCTAGGGTAAAATTTTGGTCCCTTTCCTTTATATCTTGGTAGAAAATTATTGGTAGAAAATTTTTATTTCAAAATATACCTGTAAGTATTTCAGGGTTTCTGATTGTAAAAAGTAAGGCATTATTTTCACCTTTGCAAAAGAAAAATATAAATAATCATCGAACTCATTTTGCAAACTACACAACAGTATAAAAAAGAAACATAATCACCATCCAAAGATAGCAATTTTGTATATTTCCTACAGGGCTGCCTTTGGAACTGGAGAAGAATGATATGTTTCTGGTTGTTGTTTTTTTTGCGGTATGCGGGCCTCTCACTGTTGTGGCCTCTCCCGTTGCAGAGCACAGGCTCCGGACGTGCAGGCTCAGCGGCCATGGCTCACAGGCCCAGCTGCTCCGCGGCTTGTGGGATCTTCCTGGACCGGGGCATGAACCCGTGTCCCCTGCATCGGCAGGCTGACTCTCAACCACTGCGCCACAAGGGAAGCCCGAGAATGATATGTTTTGATAGGACTTTTGTTTAGGCTGCCAAGATCAGGACTATTGCCTTTAAGAGGATTGTTAGAAAATCCACGGCAATGGATCTACAGTGTAAGCCTGTATTTCCCAAGCAAAGGAAAACAATGATTCTCTCCACCCTTATAAAGTAATAACACCGTGTCTAGAAAATAAACTGCTCAAAAGATGTTTGTGAACAATTGCTTAAAAATATGTGCCTTGGGAAGGAAGGAAGGAATGAAAGAAGGAAGGGAGGGAGGATGGAAGGGAGGGAGGGAGGGAATCCTCCTCGGCTGTGTGGCTGACAGGGTCTTGGTGCTCAGGCTGGGTGTCAGGCCTGAGCCTCTGAGGTGGGAGAGCAGAGTTCAGGACATTGGACCACTAGAGACCTCCTGGCTACATGTAATATCAAATCAATGAGAGCTCTCCCAGAGAGCTCCATCTCAATGCTAAGGCCCACCTCCACTGAACGACCAGCAAGCTCCAGTGCTGGACACCCCATGCCAAACAACTAACAAGACAGGAACACAATCCTACCCATTAGCAGAGGCTGCCTAAAATCATAATAATCTAACAGACCCCAAAACACACCACCGGATGTGATCCTGCCCACCAGAAAGACAAGATCCAGCCACACCCACCAGAACATAGGCACCAATCCCCTCCACCGGGAAGCCTACACAACCCACTGAACCAACCTTACCCACGGGGGCAGACGCCAAAAACAATGGGAAATACGAACCTGCAGCCTGCGAAAAAGAGACCACAAACCAGTAAGTTAAGCAAAATGAGAAAACAGAGAAATTTGCAACAGAGGCAGGAGCAAGGTAAAAACCCACCAGACCAAACAAATGCAGAGGAAATAGGCAATCTACCTGAAAAAGAATTCAGAGGAATGATAGTAAAGATGATCCAAAATCTTGGAAATAGAATGGAGAAAATACAAGAAATGTTTAACAAGGATCTAGAAGAACTAAAGGGCGAACAAACAATGATGAACAACACAATAAATGAAATTAAAAATTCTCTAGAAGGAATCAATAACAGAATAACTGAGGCAGAAGAACGGATAAGGGACCTGGAAGATAAAATAGTGGAAATAACTACCACAGAGCAGAATAAAGCAAAAAGAATGACAAGAATTGAGGACAGTCTCAGAGACTTCTGGGACAACATTAAACACACCAACATTCGAATTATAGGGGTCCCAGAAGAAGAAGAGAGAAAGAAAGGGACTGAGAAAATATTTGAAGACATTATAGTTGAAAACTTCCCTAATATGGGAAAGGAAATAGTGAATCAAGTCCAGGAAGCGCAGAGCATCCCATACAGGATAAATCCAAGGAGAAACATGCCAAGACACATATTAATCAAACTATCAAAAATTAAACACGAAGAAAAAATATTAAAAGCAGCAAGGGAAAAACAACAAATAACATACAAGGGAATCCCCATAAGGTTAACAGCTGATCTTTCAGTAGAAACTCTGCAAGCCAGAAGGGAGTGGCAGGACATCTTTAAAGTGATGAAAGGGAAAAACCTACAACCAAGATTAATCTACCCAGCGAGGATCTCATTCAGATTCAGTGGAGAAATTACAACCTTTACAGACCAGCAAAAGTTAAGAGAATTCAGCACCACCAAACCAGCTTTACAACAAATGCTGAAGGAACTTCTCTAGGCAGGAAACACAAGAGAAGGAAAAGACCTACAATAACAAACCCAAAACAGTTAAGAAAATGTCAGTAGGAACATAGATATTGATAATTACCTTAAATGTAAATGGATTAAATGCTCCAACCAAAAGACATAGACTGACTGAATAGATACAAAAACAAGACCCATATATATGCTGCCTACAAGAGACACACCTCAGACCTAGGGACACATACAGACTGAAAGTGAGAGGATGGAAAAAGATATTCCATGCAAATGGAAATCAAAAGAAAGCTGGAGTAGCAATTCTCATATCAGACAATATAGACTTTAAAATAAAGACTATTACAAGAGACAAAGAAGGGCGTTACATGATGATCAAGGGATCAATCCAAGAGGAAGATATAACAATTGTAAATATTTATTCACCCAACATAGGAGCACCTCAATATGTAAGGCAAATGCTAACAGCCATAAAATGGGAAATTGACAGTAACACAATAGTAGTAAGGGACTTTTTAACACCCCACTTTCACCAATGGACAGATCACCTGAAATGAAAATAAATAAGGAAACGCAAGCTTTAAATGGTACATTAAACAAGATGGACTTAATTGATATTTATAGGACATTCCAGCCAAAAAGAACAGAATACACTTTCTTCTCAAGTGCTTCTGCAGCATTCTTCAAAATAGATCATATCTTGGGTCACAAATCGAGCCTTGGTAAATGTAAGAAAATGGAAGTCATATCAAGTATCATTTCTGACCACAGTGCTCTAAGAGTAGATATCATACAGGAGAAAAACTGTAAAAAATACAAACAAATGGAGGCTAAACCATACACTACTAAATAACCAAGAGATCACTGAAGAAGTCAAAGAAGAAATCAAGAAATACCTAGAAACAAATGACAATGAAAACATGACAACCCAAAGCCTATGGGATGCAGCCAAAGCAGTTCTAAAAGGGAAGTTTATAGCAATACAGTTCTACCTTAAGAAACAAGAAACACCTCAAATAAACAACCTAACCTTATACCTAAAGCAATTAGAGAAAGAAGAACAAAAATAACCCAAAGTTAGAAGAAGGAAAGAAATCATAAAGATCAGATCAGAAATAAATGAAAAAGAAATGAAGGAAATGATAGCAAAGATCAATAAAACTAAAAGCTGGTTCTTTGAGAAGATAAACAAGATTGATAATCCACTAACCAGACTCATCAAGAAAAAAAGGGAGAAGACTCAAATCAACAGAATTAGAAATGAAAAAGGAGAAGTAGCAACTGACACAGCAGAAATACAAAGGATCATGGGAGATTACTGTAAGCAACTATATACCAATAAAATAGACAATCTGGAATAAATGTGCAAATTCTTAGAAAAGCACAACCTTCTGAGACTGAACCAGGAAGAAATAGAAAATATAAACAGACCAATCACAAGTACTGAAATTGAAACTGTGATTAAAAATCTTCCAACAAACAAAAGCCCAGGACCAGATGACTTCACAGGCAAATTCTATCAAATGTTTAGAGAAGAGCTAATACCTACCCCTCTCAAACTCTTCCAAGATATAGCAGAGGGAGAAACACTCCCAAAGTCATTCTACAAGGCCACCATCACCCTCATACCAAAACCAGACAAAGATGTCACAAAAAATGAAAACTACAGACCAATATCACTGATGAACATGGATGCAGAAATCCTCAACAAAATACTAGCAACCAGAATCCAACAGCACATTAAAAGGATCATACACCACAATCAACTGGGTTTTATCCCAGGAATGCAAGGAATCTTCAATATATGCAAATCAATCAATGTGATACACCTTATTAACAAATTGAAGGATAAAAACCATATGATAATCTCAATAGATGCAGAAAAAGCTTTTCATAAAATTCAACAGCATTTATGATAAAAACTCTCCAGAAAGTAGACATAGAGGGAATTTACCTCAGCATAATAAAGGCCATATATGACAAACCCACAGCCAACATCATTCTCAATGGTGAAAAACTGAAACTATTTTCCACTGAAGTGAGGAACAAGACAAGGTTTCTTACTCTCACCAATATTATTCAACATAGTTTTGGAAGTTTTAGCCACAGCAATCAGAGAAGAAAGAGAAATAAAAGGAATCCAAATAGGAAAGAAGTAAAGCTGTCACTGTTTGCAGATGACATGATTCTATACATAGAGAATCCTAAAGATGCTACCAGAAAACTACTAGAACTAATCAATGAGTTTGGTGAAGTAGCAGGATACAACATTAATGCACAGAAATCTCTTGCATTCCTATATACTAATGATGAAATATCTGAAAGAGAAATTAAGGAAACACTCCCATTTACCACTGCAACAAAAAGAATAAAATACCTAGGAATGAACCTACCTAAGGAGACAAAAGACCCATATGCAGAAAACTATAAGACACTGATGAAAGAAATTAAAGATGATACAAACAAATGGAGAGCTATACCATGTTCTTAGATTGGAAGAATCAACATTGTGAAAATGACTATACTACCCAAAGCAATCTACAGATTCAATGCAATCCCTATCAAACTACCAATGGCATTTTTCACAGAACTAGAAGAAAAATTTTCACAATTTGTATGGAAACACAAAAGAATCAGGCTCCTGAACCTCAGACTATAGTACAAAGCTACAGTAATTAAGACAGTATGGTGCTGGCACAAAAGCAGATATATCGATCAATGGAACACATATAAAGCCAAGAAATGAAACCACGCAACTATGGTCAACTAATCTATGACAAAGGAGGTAAGGATATACAATGGAGAAAAGACAGTCTCTTCAATAAGTGGTGCTGGGAAAACTGGACAGCTACATATAAAAACATGAAATTAGAACACTCCCTAACACCATACACAAAAATAAACTCAAAATGGATTAAAGGGGTTTCCCTGGTGGCGCAGTGGTTGAGAATCTGCCTGCTAATGCAGGGGACATGGGTTCGAGCCCTGGTCTGGGAGGATCCCACATGCTGCAGAGCCACTAGGCCTGTGAGCCACAACTACTGAGCCTGCACGTCTGGAGCCTGTGCTCCGCAACAAGAGAGGCCACGATAGTGAGAGGCCTGTGCACTGTGATGAAGAGTGGCCCCCGCTTGCCACAACTAGAGAAGCCCTCTCACAGAAACGAAGACCCAACACAGCAAAAATAAATTAATTAATTAATAAACTCCTACCCCCAACATCTTAAATAGAAATGGATTAAAGACATAAATGTAAGACCACACACTATAAAACTCTTAGAGGAAAACTTAGGCAGAACACTCTATGACAAATCACAGCAAGATCCTTTTTGACCTACCTCCTAGAGAAATGGAAATAAAAACAATAACAAATGGGACGTAATGAAACTTAAAAGCTTTTGCACAACAAAGGAAACCATAAAGAAGATAAAAAGACACTGCTCAGAATGGGAGAAAATATTTGCAAATGAAACGACTGACAAAGGATTAAATCTCCAAAATATACAAGCAGCTCATGCAGCTCAATATCAAAAAAACAACCGAATCCAAAAATGGGCAGAAGACCTAAATAGACATTTTTCCAAAGAAGATATACAGAATGCCAACAAACACATGAAAGGATGATCAACATCACTAATCATTAGAGAAATGCAAATCAAAACTACAATGAGGTATCACCTCACACCGGTCAGAATGGCCACCGTCAAAAGGTCTACAAACAATAAATGCTGGAGAGGGTGTGGAGAAAAGGGAAACTTCTTGCACTGTTGGTGGGAATGTGAATTCATACAGCCACTATGGAGAACAGTATGGAGGTTCCTTAAAAATCTAAAAATAGAACTACCGTATGGCCCAGCAATCCCACTACTGGGCATATACCCTGAGAAAACCATAATTCAGAAAGAGTCATGTAACACAATGTTCACTGCTCACTATTTACAGTAGCTAGGACATGGAAGCAACGTAAGTGTCCATCGACAGACAAATGGATAAAGAAGATTGGCACATATATACAGTGTTATATTACTCAGCCATAAAAAGAAACGAAATTGAACTCTTTGTAGAGAGGTGGGTGGACCAGGGTCTGTCATAGAGAGTGAAGTAAGTCAGAAAGAGAAAAGCAAATACTGTATGCTAACACGTATATATGGAATCTAAAAAAAAAATGGTTATGAAGAACCTAGGGGCAGGACAGGAATAGGGATGCAGACATAGAGAATAGACTTGAGGACAGGGGGAGGGGAAGGGTAAGCTGTGATGAAGTGACCGAGTGGCATTGACATATAAACACTAGCAAATGTAAAATAGATAGCTAGTGGGAAGCAGCCATGTAGCACAGGGAGATCAGCTCAGTGCTTTGTGACCACCTAGAGGGGTAGAATAGGGAGTGTGGGAAGGAGACGCAAGAGGGAGGAGATATGGGGATATATGTAAGTACAGCTGATTCACTTTGTTATACAGCAGAAACTAACACAACATTGTAGAGCAATTATACGCCAATAAAGATGTTTAAAAAAATGTGCCTTTTTAAAGTTACCTACCATATTATTCAATCTGAAATTTCAGCATGATTTTTTTTTCTGGGATTTTTTTTTATTAATAAACTTTATATTTTAAGAGCTGTTTTCATAGAAAAAAAAAGATGAACAACTAACTCTTCACATTATAGGTAATGTACAAAATGACTTCAGATTTTCCAAACTCAATCTGCATGATTTTGCATGTTCATTGTTTGTAGATGACTCCTTGGTGACCGAACGGCAACCTCTCCCCTCCTAATGTGGCCTGGGTTCCCAGACTCCTTAGCCTCATTTTTCTTTAAGGGAAGATGCAGCATGAGACAATTTTCATACTTCAGTCTAAGGATACTCAGGGATTTCAGGTGTGCATTTCCATTTCTAGACATAGTCTGTTAATTACACCCTGTTTTAAAATAAGTTCCTGTCTACCCTTCTTTTCAAAGAATCTTTTAACTCAGGCATTAAGTTGCACAGCCTCGTTTTCAACAGTTCTTTAGATAGGTATTCGTTTTACTAATTCCTTGCTCCACATTATTTCTTGTTTCCATATCCGTCTTCCTTGGATTCATGTTTCATTTGCTAGACTACGTTTACGGTGGCTCTTTGCACGTCTGAAAAGTTTAAATTGTATAGTTTCTGTGTAGTACCTATTAAGGATGCCTCAGAACAGGTGTTTCATAGCTTATGTTGACTGGAAGCATTGAGATTTTTGAAGCCAGACTTTATTTCACTATTAAGATGAAACATTTTTTGTGATCCAAGAACCCCCATTCGTTCAAATGGGCTTCACACAAATAATTACCAGGAATATACATTTACCTTATTTTAATAGATGGAGTATCAGTTATACTTTCTCGCTCTGTTCTATTGTACTGCTGAGTTACAGACAAAGAGAAATAGGAAATTAAACATGGTTCACCTAAAGTCTTAAAAGCTTCTCAAAAAATGCAGGATATGGGAAGCTGTATATTTATCCCTTCTACTCTATTGCCCTTACCCCCATCATAGGTAAATTAGATCATAGTTATCAATATATATATATATAAGATAAGAAGATAGCACATCCTATGCTTGTGAACCAGTATCACTACTGAGATTTGTATGGCCAAAATTACCTTTGCTAGCAGTGTATGGAAAATGAGGTTTGGGTAAGAACAAATGCTAAAGTAAGGAGTGAATAGCAACACTTTTGAAATAAGACTTCCTAAAGTAAGTGCTTTGCATTTATGACTGGAAATTTCCACTCTCCCTGTCCCTCCACCCTACCCTAGTTATCTGTACTCAAAATTCATTGCTAGGGATCCCAACCTGTAGTATGAAGGTATTTAAAGAAACCATATAGACGAGCTCTGGAAATATAGAGTCACATTTAAAAGAAAAATCTCTTATTGGAGTTTGGTGACATTAGAATTTGCTGGCTACGGAAAATGAATACCATGGCCTTTCCCTTCATATCCTGGAGTAACTGTGCCATGCCCACCGGAATTCCTCCTTGAGAACTTGAAATGAGATTTGATTTCAGTCTCCACAATGTACACATGGTGGATCTACAAATGGCTGCTAAGCCTTTTGATGTTCATGAAGAGGAAGGAGCGGGGAGCTGTTTCCTGGAAGCGTATGGGGCACTAGGGAGCATTAAAGAAAGAAACAATGGCAAAGGAAATGTCAGCCTTCTGCATTCATTACGTTCCTGTGAACAATGAATTTCATGAGTTTTGGGTCCTTGAATGGACATGTTACAGGTTCCAATCCTGTTTCCAGCACTGTCTTGGGGACCACACATAACATTTAGATTTATACTTGAAAAAATAATCAACGTTGTACCTCCTTCCCCAAGTCACCTAAAGGGGATACTGGGTTATTTTAATTACAGACAATATGAAAAGCCTTTTGGAACATTTGTAGTTTGAAGATGTATTAAAAGGCATGATTGTGTCAAATCTTACTCTTCCCACCCCTCAGTTCCTCATGTTAATTTTCTCCGTCTTAAGAATAGAGAATACTAGAAAAACGTAAAGAAGAAAATAATAACCCTCTATCTTTATACATTAACTTCTCTGTGACTTTCAATATGTATTCTTATAGTCATATAAATAGGTATGTATTGTTCTGCTCTTAAGGTAAGAATTAAGAGTTTTGTAAGTTATAACAAATGGGATTGATTTAAAAATTTTTAAGCATAGTTATTCAAATAGAAGTCATTTGTGGATTTTATTTCCCACAAAACTTTGTTTCTGCCAAACAACTACCCTAATTTTTATTTTTTCTGACCTCAAGGCTCAGTAATACTTTACAAATTTTTTAATGGATTATGTACGACTCACATTTCACATGTTTTATCCAGTGCATATCATCCAAACCCTTAGATTGCTCCAGAGTTGCAGAAAGAGAAATCATGGTGATCTGGACACCTTACTCAGAAATTTATCCGTGAACTGTTCAACTGACAAAGTCCCAATCAGAGTCTAATCTGCTCTTAAGCTTATTACCTCAGGGCTTTCAGTGCTGAATATGGTTGAACAGCAAGTAATAAACTAGCAGATATCTACCACCTATAATTTCCAAAGAACTATGTTAGAAACAAAAAGTAGAAGTCATGGTTCATATAACCAAAAAGGAATGACTCCTCATCCCTGTCATGTTTTTATTTATTTTATTTTTATTTTTTTGCGGTACGCGGGCCTCTCACTGTTGTGGCCTCTCCCGTTGTGGAGCACAGGCTCCGGACGCGCAGGCTCAGCGGCCATGGCTCACGGGCCCAGCCGCTCCGCGGCATGTGGGATCCTCCCAGACCGGGGCACGAACCCGCGTCCCCCGCATCGGCAGGTGGACTCTCAACCACTGCGCCACCAGGGAAGCCCCCTTGTCATGTTTTTAGAGAGGTATCTTAGGAGGATTCTTCCGTATTCAACCTCCACTGTGACACTTAGTGTTAATTAAACCATTCAGGAATGAGAGTTATTTAAATTTCAGGTATCCCCAGACCTGGCTCATTTTCCCCTGCTCCCCTCACATCTTAATTTAGAGCTGTGCATCATGTTTCTCATTTCCCTTCCTGTTTTTTTTAATAATTACCAGTCCCTTAAGAAGAACATAAATGAGGGCAAGAGAGTGTTTGTTGGGTATTAAGCCCTTAGTCATACTCTATATTAGCATGTGCTTAGCACGTTAAAAATATTATGTAATCTTTACCTCTTGCTTTGATATTGGTATTGCTGATATCTATCTAATACCTATTCACCCTCAGAATCCCATTCTCCCCTTTTTCCTGGGCACATGGCCTCTGTTGCTGATCACATTTGTCAGTTTCTCATGCTCTTCCCCTTACATCCTATTGGTGAGAACGAGTCACATGATCAATGGGAGTGAGGTGAGGAGCAAAACCTTTGCGTGTGTGACTTATTTATAGAAAATTGCTCGTCCTGGGCTTCCTCTTTTCCGCCTTCCTGCAGGCTGGCTGGATTTGCTGAGACCCAGCTGTGCCCTTGTAAAGGTGGAAGAGGGGCTAGAAGATGGAAGGAATCCGTGCTCCTAAATGGCTCGGAGGAGTAGAACCGCCCACCCAGCTTAGAATGCCCACCTTAAAATGGTTCCACAAGAAGGAGAGACACAAACCTCTAATTTAAGTCACTGCCTTTTTTTTTTTAAGCATTGTATTTTGAGGTCTCTTTCTTTCAGCAGCTTAGTCCTTACCTCAACTAAGAAAGATTTCTTAATTTCATTTTATAGATCAAGAAAAGAGAGGCTCACAGGGGTAAGTCACTTACATATTAGGATTTTTCCAGCTTCCCCTTTTGCTCAGCAGAGCATATTTCTACTGAGCCCCATTGGAATAGGAACAGAAGAAAACCCAAAACCATGTGGGCCCATGGACCAGAGAACACTCAGCCCCTATAAGATCTAAGTCAGAACTCTTTATTCTCTCTATTTCTGGATCTCAAATGAGCACCCTTTCTTTCAATGGTTCTCCTCCAGAGGTTTGCTTTCTTGGAACTGCCCGTCCTCACTGCAAGTTCAAAAAAGAGCTTTCAGGGTTGTAGGTCATGTGACATCACCTCAGTTGATCTCAACACCTCTGACAAATGGCAGCAGAAGAAAGGACTCTTTCCACGTGAGTTCCTCATCTGTCCCCGTCTCTTAGGGAGGATATTATTCCTTACTGAAAAAAAAAAAAAAAAAGCTATCATCTTGTTCTACAAAGGCCAAATAAATATAATTAACACCAAATTTGTTCTGCTGACCAAACAGCACAGTCGTAAAAAGATAATCTTCCTGAAATAAATGACGAGGCCTCCTTGATAAGTCAATAAGGCAAAAACCTTGAGAGTAAATCAAGACAAAGGGGAAACCAGATGGAAGAAATCAAACAGGCAAAGCAGGTGCATTGGCTTGTGTTTGGGAAGATAAAACACAGCATGAGGCATCGCACATTTACACAAAAAGCAAGATCTGTAACCTTTGTCAGGCTTTGAACTGAGCTAAATGCATGACTTAGAAGAGCTGGTAGCTGGGAACTAGTTGAACTAAGAGTGTCAAGACCAATTCTGAAGATGTTTTCTCATACTTAGCCTGTTTTCCTGTGCTCCGAGGATTGCCGAACAGCCAGTGGCAGATGGCCCTTCCGCTAAGTGTGTTTTAAGTGATGTGAGGGATTGTGTGATGGACCATTTCCCCAGAGTAGCAGGAAGAAAAAATTCTTGTAAAAATGCCTCTGCTATGCGGGGTGGCTGTAAAACATGCAGGGGGTGAACAGACCTTTGACAAGACCGCACTGGGCCCAACAGTGCTGAATGACTTCAACACGCATCTGTGGGCATTCAACAGGGACAAAAGCGTAAATACTAAACCACGGCACGACCTGGAATACATACCTTAGGCAACATAATCTCTTATCCAGCAACACTACTTCCTTTTCCAGAGAAGGCCTCCTTGCCGTTGTGGAGGTAGATTTAGATATCACACTTAATTCCATTTTGGCAGCGTTCATTAGGCCAGACATAACTGCCTCCTTCATTTTGGGCCTCTGAGAATGCTTCAGAAGTTGTAGTCCAAGCATGCAAACACACACACTGAAGAGTGCCAGGAGTCTGATTTCCAATAGTTTCTGGCTAAGAGCCTTTCCTAATTTCTCACACAAAAATATGAACACTGAGAAAAGCCACCCAAAATTTGAATTTTCAGAATCTGGGAGCTCTTAACATCCAACCGCAAGATGGGCAGAATTGTATTGAAAAATGCAATTGAGACCCACCAATGCCAGATCTTTGCAACAGAGCAAGCTGCCCAGCTGGAAGAAAAGTGGAGAAATCCCCAAACCATTTGCCTTTTGGCTCCAAAATCTCAGAACTATACCAGCAAGAAAATTGAGCAGCTGTCTCGCTCTCCTGCACAGGTGTCCGGCCTTACGTAGTACACTACAGCTAATACAGCTTTTCCTATGCAAATTAGAGACTGATGCTTCTAGAGAACAACTTGAGAAGGGTGTGGAGGAAGGGTTGCCAGATTTAGCAGATACAAATACAGGGCCCAGTTAAATTTGAATTTCATGTAAACTTCAAATAATGTTTTAATATAACTATGTCCCAAAGAATAAACGGAAACAACATAATTTTTTTTTTTTTTTTTTTTTTTGCGGTACGCGGGCCTCTCACTGTTGTGGCCTCTCCCGTTGCGGAGCACAGGCTCCGGACACGCAGGCTCAGCAGCCATGGCTCACGGGCCCAGCCTGTCCGCAGCACGTGGGATCTTCCCGGACCGGGGCACGAACCCGTGTTCCCTGCGTCGGCAGGCGGACTCTCAACCACCGCGCCACCACGGAAGCCCCAACAACATAATTTTTTAGTGTAAGTATGTCCCCAATAGTTGTGGGACATACTTACACTAAAAAATTATTTGTAGTTCTATCTGAAATTCAAACTTAACTGGGCATCCTGTGCTTAATCACGGAGACATAGATCCTACAAATAAAGGTGTGGAAGGCGAGGCAAAGCCACAAGAAGCCCTTATAAGCATGCTAGCTGGATGTTAGAAATTTACATTTATTTAATCTGTTCAGAACAGCATAGCCTGGGAAGGATAATACCCCAAATCAGCCCAGCACAGATGAGAATTACTACAATGAAGACTGCCTCTTAGAAACCAAGAATTGGGCTAAATTCTTGTACATTCACTGTATATTCTTGTATATTCAAATTCTTGTATATTCACTGACCTGCCTTCCAGTTGGTCTATAGCTAGATTCCAACAGACGCTGAATGTCATGAAAGGAAATCCACATTCCCATCAACGGGCAAACACTGGCGGAGTGGCAAGCTCTAGACAGAGCTTGTTTCATTAAGAATAAATAAAGGAGAAAAGACAAAACAAAACAAGGGAAAACATATCAGAGAAAGTAACTACTAGCCGAAGAACATAGTATTTTTATACTTCTTGACATAGTCCGTTTGCACTCCATGAGACAAGAGGCAAAAGTCATAAAGATGAATTGAGAAGCAAGGTATGTGAGATAAAGAGATTTTAGGAGTTCAGAATTAAGTATAGTAGGAGTACTAGAAGTGTTATTGGCGTCATGAAGGCGTTAATGTGTAACATTGATTCAGAGTTTAGATAGGAGATGCTATCAGAACTTATAAAAAAAGTCAAAGGCGAAAAACATGAAGAGATGATAGCTAGAAAGGATGGAGAACCCTGCAAGTTTCAAGAATAAACAAACAATCCAAATTAAAAAGGAAAAAGAAAAGTCTGCATCAGACTTGCCTTCTGCAAATATAAATGCCAGGAGAGAGTGTGGAGAAATAGCTATAAAATTTGAGTAAAAATTGGTCTCCCAATGTCCACATTTACCTAAATTACTCTTCTTGTGTAAAGAAATAAGACATTCTCATATGTGAAAGATTTGGAGAACGTATCCCATATGCATGTTTCTTGAAAGTAAATTTCATTGAGAAGTTCAACGTGTGTTCAAGAAATTAATCAAATTAAGAATCCAAAACTAGGTAAGTCTTGGAGAAAGTGCCTTGATGCTTTCCATAATCATCTGAGGAACAGCAGTGTTCATGCTGGTGAAGCAGTGTGGTTTACAGCAGCGGTTCGCAAATGTGGAAATGCATGGGAATTACCAGGGGAACATTTAAAACCACAAGCAATTAAGTCCCATTTCAGATTAATTAAATCAGAAATTCAGAGCAGGAGGTGTGAAAGTGGGTATTTAATGCTTTAAAAGCTTCACATTTGAGTTTAATATGTAGCCAGGGTTGAGACCCATCATTTAGATAGAGAACAAGCATGAGATTGGAAGGTCTGGGTTTAAACTCTTTGCCTGTGACTTGTGGAGCAAGTGGTGACTATAAGCAAATGGCTCAATCTATCTAGACTTAGTTTATTAATTTTTTAAAAGAGCTTTGATAGTAATGTGGTAAGAACAATAATCCCTGTCCCATATATTGATCATTAACATAAAACTGGAAAATATATGTGCCATTCGCCAAAGTGGGCTTATACAGTTTCTAGCCACAGCACAATATTTTCTGTCTTTTCTGGGAATGGCAGGGTGCATGTGCTGTTTTTTTTGTGTGTGTTATCATAAAGAAGGGTTTTGTAGTTTAGTCAGCCTTTCTCCCACAAACCACTAAATTTTATGTAATTTCAAACACATTTCAGTTCTACAGAGAGCAGCAGCTCATTTGCCAGCCTTGAAAGGACCTCTGAAATTTGGTCCCTCTCATTTATTTCAATGCAAACCAATCACTCTGCTCTCCTCACTGAATCCTCGCCCAGCGCTAGATGGACTTGATCCCGCCCTACTCCCTCCTATCCTGAATCATTCGCTCCCTGCTCACTAGTTCCCACGCCTGCCACCTCCTCAAGGCCCACCTCATCTTTCATCTCCGCTGCTCTTTCCTGATGACCCCAGCTCTCAGGGACCTTCCGTAACACCCATGTAAACTTAGTCATATTTTCCAACACCTACCTTATAAAATTTAGTACTCTATTAATTATAATTTTGCATGTATTTGCCCTAAGTAAACTTTAATTTCCTGTGAGGGGTGTAGGAAGAAGACAGAGTGATGTGGAAAGAATACTTAATAACATACAAAATGCTCATGATATGGTATTGAAGCAAAAAAAAAGTTGGACACTAAATTGAATATACAATATTGACTCAATTATGGAAAACTGCATAAAGCCAAGACTGGAAAAATAAGGTGTTGGCATTGGGTATCTCTCAGTGGTCAGATTATGAGGAAATTTTATATGTTTTCTTCATACTTTTCTTTATTTCCCATGAGCTGTATTTATTAATTCTATAATAAGTCAAAATATGTTTTATAAAGAAAATGAACCGTGACACAAAATGGCATATTAACAGAATCAAACTTTTCAGAAAACATGTATTATAAAAGTTTGAGAAGAGTGTACAAAAATGTTAATAGCATACACCAAAAAAGATATATGGATGGCAAATAGGTACACGATAAGCTTGCTGAATGTCACTGTTTGTCAAGCAAATGCAAATTAAAGTCACAAGGAAATATCATTGCACGTATCAGAACATGACTAAATTAAAATGTCTGACAACACCTAATAACAGCCAGAATTGTACATCTATATTCAATGTTGGCAGCAATACCTATAATAGAAAGAAACTGGAACTAAATTATCTAACCCTATAGAAACTGTCAGAAATTCATTGTACCACTTCAAAACAGAATAATTTACAGCCAACAGAAGTTATGTTGCAAGAGAATTTTAAATAAGTTAAAAGCTTATAATAAAATATTGAGAAAATATGTCAGACATCAGCAATAGTCAATCTTTGGTGGTGGTAGAAGATAGCTAATTTTTTTCTTCATGCTTTTCCAAATGTTAGCGTATATTATGTCCATTAGAAGAAAAAGCAAACATTTTAATATAATGACTTGTTTCTGGAATACAGATAGAATCACTTCAGCAGGGGAATTCAGTGACCCTTGCTGCTGATTTGTGAATGACTTGTGTTTCTAGGACAATAGCTTTTCTTTCTTTTTTTTTTAACATCTTTATTGGAGTATAATTGCTTTCCAGTGGTGTGTTAGTTCTGCTTTATAACAAAGTGAATCAGCTGTACATATACATATAGCCCCATATCCCTTCCCTCTTGCATCTCCCTCCCTCCCACCCTCCCTATCCCACCCCTCTAGGTGGTCACAAAGCACCCAGCTGATCTCCCTGTGCTATGCGGCTGCTTCCCACTAGCTATCAGTTTTACATTTGGTAGTGTATATATGTCCATGCCACTCTCTCACTTTGTCACAGCTTACCCTTCCCCCTCCCCGTATCCTCAAGTCCATTCTCTAGTAGGTCTGCATCTTTGTTCCCATCCTGCCCCTAGGTTCTTCATGACCATTATTTTTTAAGATTCCATATATATGTGTTAGCATGCGGTATTTGTTTTTCTCTTTCTGACTTCACTCTGTATGACAGACTCTAGGTCTATCCACCTCACTACGAATTACTCAATTTCGTTTCTTTTTATGGCTGAGTAATATTCCATTGTATATATGTGCCACATCTTCTTTATCCATTCATCTGTCGATGGACATTTAGGTTACTTCCGTGTCCTGGCTATTATAAATAGACCAAAGAAGATATACAGATTGCCAACAAACACATGAAAGAATGCTCAACATCATTAATCATTAGAGAAATGCACATCAAAACTACAATGAGGTATCGCCTCACACCAGTCAGAATGGCCATCATCAAAAAATCTACAAACAATAAATCCTGGCGAGGGTGTGGAGAAAAGGGAACCCTCTTACACTCTTGGTGGGAATGTAAATTGATACAGCCACTATGGAGAACAGTATGGAGGTTCCTTAAAAAACTAAAGATAGAACTATCATATGACCCACTACTGGGCATATACCCTGAGAAAACCATAATTCAAAAAGAGCAATAGCTTTTCTTGATATATTGTGTATTTTTGATTTAACTACCGGTCAGTTTGTATTCTATATGGGAGTAGTGCCCAAAATGTGGTGTGTATCCCTGGCAGCCTCTGGATTCAAAACCTATTTTCATAATAATACTAAGACATTATTTGCCTTTTTCATAGTGTGAGATTTGCACTGAAAGTACAAAAGGAATAGCGGATAAAAACGTCTGGTGCCTTAGCGTGAATCAAGGTAGTGGCACAAAACTGTACCAGTTTTTACTGCATTTTTGGATACCACATACGCACTGCAAAAAAAAGGAAAAAGGAGCAAAATATTTAGTTCAGAGTGTCCATGAGGAAGCAACATATATTACTTTATTAAATCTTAGTCCTTGAGTTCATGTTTTTATAGTATTCTCTATGACACAATAGAAAATAAACCTAAAGTATACTGAGCATGATGACTGTTTTAAGAGAAAGAACTTGGGCTATTATTGATTGAAATTCTGAGCTGGACTATTAGTTTTTTCATTTTTACTTGAAAGAATGACTGACAGAAGGCTATGGTTTTCCTGATCTGGATTTTCAACATTTTCTTGAAAATGATCACAGTGAGCCTGTTACTTCAAGGAAAGCAATAAGCAGTATTTGTTGTCGGGGATAAAAATCTGAGCTTTCTGGGGAAAATTAGAATTTTGGAAAACTGCTATCCACCATATGAGCTTAACAGCTTCCCAATACTTAAAGACTTTCCTGATAAAATTAATTTAGTATTACAGAATGTGATTTTTTTTAATGTTACACGATGAACGGGTCGACATTTGGAAGAGCTATGTAACTCATTGAAGCAATATTTTCTGAATAACCAGAGCATGAGGATACAAAGTTATGCTTGGGTAAAAGATCTATTCACAGTGCAGGAGAGACCAATGGCCTTTAAAGGAACAGAGTAGGAAAAGTTCACTGAGAAAGTTTCAGATTCCATACTGCAATTTTTAAGACGCTATTATTAAAATATCCTTCCCTTTTCCAACCATGAATATGAGCTGGGGTTTTCTTTATATACGTCAACCAAAATAACATATTACAACAGATTGAATGCAGAAGCCTATATGATAATCCACTTAAGTTATTCTCAATAAATTCCTGAGTTGGGTTTATGAAGCCCTGAGTTTAAAAGCCCCACACTCACTGTTTCAGATAAATTAGGATTACTATCAATTTTCTGGTACCTATATTCAACAAAACAAAGGAAACGGCCTTTTTGCACGAGATTATCTTAATGAGACATTTCCTCTATTGCCTTACATATTGGAAAGAAACAATTGTAACTGTTTATTTTTTGGAAACTATCCTAATGTAACTGACCCCAATACCAAATATACATTATTCCAGTGTATCAGTTAGGATGGTGTTTAGCAACAGGTAAAATAAAACCAAAATTACAGCGAAAGAGATTTATTTTTTCTTACATAAAGAGAAGTTATGATAGATCCTCTAAAGCTGGTGCAGTGGTTCCACAATGTGGTTGATGTCCTAGGCTTGTGGCATCTTTCTGCCTTGCCTTCCTTAGCCTATGATTTTAATCTTCATGTTTGCAAGAGGGCCACTCTACTACACATGCTCCAGGCAGGGAGAAGGAGGCAAGGGAACAGAGAGCATCAGAGCTGTTAATTAGCTTTTCACTTCATTGGCCTGAACAGTGCCATGTGACTACTCACAGTTGAAAGAAATGCTGAGAAAGTGAGTTTTAACTTTTACTGTCCTGTGGCAGTTGTGGACAGGGGAGAGATGGGTTTGAAACACAGGCTGGATCAGGCAAGTGTCTGGGTATCTAGTAAGAATAGAAGTAATGGAAAGAAAAAGAATAGACACTGACGAGCGCCAGGAAAAATTGAAGTAGGCATATACTTCCTCCTGGGTGAAATGAGGGACAGTAGGATTGACAGGTTGGCCAATGTGCTGTTAAGTATACAAACATACTCTGTTGAGAAGGAAAGAGTAAATGCAGAACTTACATTCTTAAAAAGAAGGAGGGCTTCCCTGGTGGCGCAGTGGTTGAGAGTCCGCCTGTTGATGCAGGGGACACGGGTTCGTGCCCCGGTCCGGGAAGATCCCACATGCCGCGGAGTGGCTGGGCCCGTGAGCCATGGCCACTGAGCCTGCGCGTCCGGAGCCTGTGCTCCGCAACGGGAGAGGCCACAACAGTGAAGGGTCCGCGTGCCGCAAAACAAAAAAAAAAAAAAAAAAGAAGGAGAAAAAGAGTCAGCCTTTAATTTTCCTTGTAGGAAAAAAAAAATCGTTTTAGGATAAATAACCTAATTACAGAATAGAAAATTTAGCAGGTGCAAAACTTCTTCATTTATGTGGCCCACAGCATGCAAGGAAGCTAAAAGAAGGAAACACCAAATGATGTCTGTGAGACAGTCCTTACTAGAAACAATTATCTGAAGATGACACCACAGATCCAGAATCAGTAAGGAAGCCTTCATTCCTTCCACATTCACTGTTTATCGAGCACAATTATGTGTCTGGCTCTCTGTAGCTGGCACGAAGCAATGAGTAAGGTATGGGTTTTCATCTCAGGGAACTCAACATCCTGGAGAAGTTTGCTCTGAATTTTTCCCCATTATTTTATTTACAGGTGGTTTGATGAACCAACTGATATAAAACTGTATAAAAAATGTCTTGTTCTGACATCAAGAACATGGCCTTTATTTTATGTACTTTATAGTATAAAATACACTTTGCTCTGCAATTAGGGCACCAAGTACATAATAAATGACTTAGTGACTCATTGAATAAGAGCCTGGAGATAATTTTCTTGAAGCCAAATTCTTAGGAATTATTTTAAAGTCAGGAGGAGAGAAGAGAGCCATATAGCTTTGCTCAGAACAGGTTATTAATTGTTCCTGCACGAAGAGGGGGGATTTGAAGAACAAAGATTAGGCTGGAAGTTTCTTTCAGCTGAAAGAGCTGACTAAATTTTATCTTCTCTTTTGGAGGAAGATGAGGAATACATAGATAAAAAATACTTAATATTTGAAGATCAAAGTTGGATAATTTCTTAAGCTTTCCAAAATTTCAGTGGTAGAAAATAATTATATATATATATATATAATGTTTTATCATATGCTGTTTTTTAAATATTGTTTTTAAATTTTTTTTAGCCAAAATTTATTTGAAGCAGCTGTTAAACTTCTTGATGAGTTTTTCTGGTTTGAAGTCTGCTGTTAGTCCCAAATAAAACCAAATACTTACTTAGATATTTTTAACACTTTACCAAGATTAAATACACCAAACCATAACACTTTTGTGGGTTTGAAATTCTAAATTCTGCTTTCAACACTACTTTGAAATGTTTTATTTGGGGAGAAAGGAGATAAAGAAATTTCCAAGTTTATGTGGCCGTTAGGGGAAGTCAGAAGGATAGATCCAGTTTAGCCATGCCTCTATTTAAATCTCCAGCCCTTTTCAACCCAAAGAGGCCCTCTAGTAAGTCAATTCTGCTTCTGTATAACTTTGGACACAACATTTTAGCATTCAGTCCTTTATACAAGTTATAATACTGGAATATCATTGCACACATGAACGTCTTTATTATGAGAAATCTGTGCTTGTTTTGGGGAGGGGGAAGATCAATTAAGTATTATATTGGGGAACCATTATGAATCTCAATTCTCTGCTTAGTTTTAAGTCTAAGCTAATATGATTTCTGGTTCTGGATCTGTTACTCTAATGAAACAATTACTTCTACACCTGCAACTTTATTTTCTTTACTCTTGTTAGTTCTATTAAAAGTTCATACCTCTATAATAAAATTTAAAGTTTAATTTTTAAAAATCATTTTGCTTGCATGTAAAAGCCAAGGTAATTTTAGTATAGATATCAAGCATTAGTATAATGAATACAATTTCTGAATATAAGGAAAAAGAGAAGGGGGGGAAATACAGGCCCGGAGCGCAGAAGATCTGACCTTTGTCCCAGTTCTGCCATCAATCAATTGTTAATCTTCCTTAAACTCCCTTTATGTTTTCATATTGAGACAAAATATAAGTGTTCGTGTATTTCTCAAATTCCACAAATCTCCTAAGTATTAGAGAACAGTATATTCTGTTTACTATTTATGTATCTTTATATCTTTCCAGGATACTAGCACCCCAATGTTACAACATCATGGAGTACCTTACAGTTTACAAACTTACATATCATATACATTATTAGATTATCATTTATTATCTCTTTAGGCATATCTTCTAGGCAGACTTAATTGTAAGGACTAGAAGAAATTGTTTAATGGGAAATCCTTCCATTGAATAAAAAGCAAGATTTGCACTTCCAGAATCTCATCTAGTATTTTTGTAAAATATATAACCTATCACATCTAAGTTAAAAGCATACTTAATACTCAGTAAAAATGTTCAGCTCTTTATGAAACTAAAAGGAAGTTACACGCTACAGGTTGGAAAGCAAATGTAAACATTTTGCAAAAATCATACCAGTGACCCCACCCTTTTTCATTAACTTCATATCGAAATAAAATTTTATCCAGGACCCTGCTTCAGGCAACATCTGTTCCATATTTACTATTATCAATCCTTTCAGTTTTCTTAAAACCTACTTCTAAAGATAAACTTGATTTCATAGGACTCTAATTTCCAACATTATAAAGCAAAGCTTTCTTTGTTGAATCCATCATCTACAGTACTTAGATTACGGAAGTGTTTTTAATAAAAAACTTCATAGGAGGTATTTAGATCATTACTAATTTCAGAATATACCAGTGAGAACTATATTAGCATTTTCTCTTCATTGTTGTTCACAAAGCGATTGTGATGGTTTTATCATGTCCACGATGGTTTATTGTTTTTCTACTGACTTTTTTCCCGAGTTTTAGACTAACGTGGTATTTCTCATCCAAAACCCTCTCAGGTAATTAAACTGTTGTAACTGCCCTCTGGGGCATCTTTATTTCATCTCTAACAGCTCATGCAAGAAACACACACACGCAAACTCATTCACAAATATGCACACACACCTGTCATTCCATGGCTCTCACAGTCCTTTCCACTTATAAATATTACTCTATTCCTTCCATTCATGTATTCAGTAAACAGTTATTGAGTACGTTTTATACACTGGGCACTATGCTAAGTGTTGTGGACCTAAAGGTAAATATTACATGTTTTTCTGCCCTTAAGCAGAGTGCAATCCAGTGACTAATACAGGCATGTAAGCATTACAATGCATAGTGATCAGGTGCTGTGAAGTGAAGTAAGTGCAAAGATAAATCTGAGTTGGAAGGATAACTAGGAACAAAATTTAAAAATCGAAAATAAGAGTGAAGGCAGGAGCCTGGCGCTACCGTATTTGAAAACATTGTAGAGTTGGGACCTAGCATTCTCTTGATCCTCAAGGGAAACCTGGTTATTCTCCCACACTGTGTGTACCCCATACAAAAGGTGATTATCAAAGCCTCCTAGCTTCCCAACACAACTCATCCATTCTCATTCCTCAGATTCAAACCATTCATTCCCATTCCTCAGACGAAAACCTCTCTTACTTTGGGGCTCTTGCCATCTGGTTACCATCTCCTACCTTCCATCTAGCTCTTGTTCACCAACACCCTTGTCACTCCTCCACTTTCATCAAGGGTCTTAGACTCTGATCACTTTTTTTTTTCTTGACACTTTCCGTGGCAATTTCAATGTCAGGGCAGACGACCCCATCCAACCAACTTTCTTAACAGTTCCCTGATCTCTTCAATGCCAGAGACCCGCACCACATACAACAGACTCCACCTGGACTTCAACAGCATCCTTCCATTTTCCTGTTCTGGATTTTTAAACTCTTGGCAGTACCTTCCTTTTCCTCACATTTCTCTCAATCCCTTATTTTCAGCACTCCCCTTATTTGGCCACATCAAGAACACCAACACTTTTACTCTCCTTTTCTCTCCATCCTTCCACCCTCTCTTCTGTTTCTGACTTGCATCTGCCTAAACCCCAGAGGCTCATTAATGTATCACTTGAGCCCAGGTGTGCCCGTTGCGGCACCTTCCAAGGAAAATACAAAGCTTAGCTCATTCCAGACCTTTCTTCTACTCTTACACCTGAGAATCTTGACACAACTGGAGAGAAGGAACAAACGGATGTGATGATATATTCATGGTCTCCAACTTGCTGCAGACCCTTGTTCTCTTTCCCAGACTCACAGAAATCACTTTAAACTTCTGCCAGTCTCCTTAATGCCCTGACTTGCTGTTTTACCTGTTAGTTTCAACAGATGACTGAAATCCGAATTCACGAGAAAACAGTGACCATCAAACCTGTTTGCCTTTTTGACCTTCCTTTCGGTCAAGATCTGTATGTATCATAAACTGTCCCTTCAGTTTTAGTGGGAAGAGAGACACCCACCTCTGACGAAAGCTATTCTCTCCACCTTCACGTGGTTCGCATTTCCACCTGTAGCCTCAGTCACCTGATTCATCAATTGTCTTCTCTCTTCCGTAGTTAGCCTTTCCTTTTCAGCACATTAACATTCAAATTTCTCTAAGAAAAAAAACAAGACCTTTTTCTGATTCTGTTTCCTACTCCAGCTACTTTTCTCCTTTCTCTTCCTTTCACACCTAAGTGCCCCCCCCACAAAAAAGGAACATACACGCTCAGCTTCCATTTCCTCACATTCCACCCATGCTTTGTCAATCATTTATTATAAAATATTCCATATGTATAAAATAATATGCATATATAAGATATAATAATTAAATGTCTCCACAGCTCAGCTTAGGAAATATAATATTACCAGTGCCTTTAAAATTAATTTGTTTTCCCTTCCAATCCATGCCCCTCCCCTATAAAGGCAGTCATGAATTTTTGCTTATCTTTCATTCGTTTCTTCATTTATACCTACCTAAACAATACATGGTAGGGTCTTACCTGCTTTAGTTTTACGTAAATTTTATTATATTGTTGGTATTCTTCTGTATCTTGTTTTCTTGCTGTTTTTGCTCCATATTGGCTCTGTTCAATTTATAGTTATATTGACAAACCAGGTGACTGTGGTTAGTAATGCGTTACATCATGAGAATTTACTATGAATAGAAATTGTTTTCAGTTGTTGCTGTTATTACCTTGAGCCTCATGAAACTGCAGCTTTTGTAGATTAAAAATATGTGATTATCAGGATTTAGTATGATTTAACCTATACAAACAACTGTGCTGCCAACATTCCTGTACATGTTTTCTTATGCCATGCGTGAGCATTTCTCGAGGTCAAGGTAGAAGTGGAATTCATTGTTCCAACAGAATAAACATCTCCGTATTTACTTAAGAATGTCAAATGGTTTTTCAAAATTATGGTTCCGGTTGACATCGCCACCATTAATGTTTAAATGTCCTCACTGGTTCATATTCTCAACGACACATAGTGTAAGAGGAAAAAATTTGCAAGTCTGAGATATGTAACATTACACTTCACTATGTCTTGAACTATTTTTTGTATTAAGACTGCTTTTTTAAGAGAAGTTTCAGGTTCAAGCAAAATCGAGGGGAAGGTACAGAGGTTTCCCATGTACTCCCTGCCCACACACATGCATCATCACAGCCCCCCACCCCCATCCATCATCAACGCTTCACACCAGAGTGGTGCATGTGCTGTAACTGATGGATCTACACGGACACATCATAACCACAGAAAGCCTGTAGTTTACGGTTCACTCTGTGGGTTTGGATAAATGTGTAATGACAGGTATCCATCATTACGGTTTCATTACAGCGCCCTGAAACTCCTATGTGCCCCATCTGTTCATTCCTCCCCTCTCCCAGCACCTGGCAATCACCTCTCTTTTTACTGTCTCCATAGTTTTGCATCTTCCAGAGTATTATATGTTTGGAATCATACAATATGTAGCCTTTTCAGATTGGCCTCTTTCAGTTAGTAATATTAATTAATAAATTAATTAAATTATTAATTTAAATTTCCTGCTTTTTGTTTTCATGGCTTGATAGCTCATTTCTTTGTAGCACTGAATAATATTCCGTTGTCTGGATGTACCACAGTTCATCCATTCACCTACTGAAGGACATCCTGGTTTCTCCCAAGTTTTGGCAATTATGAATAAAGCTGCTATAAGCATGTGCATGCAGATTTTTGTGTGGAGATAAGGATTTGACCCCTTGGGTAAATACCAAGGAGTGAGATTCCTGAATCGTATCATAGGAGTAGGTTTAGTTTTATAAGAAACAAGCAAATTGTCTTCCAAAGAGGCTGTACTGTTTTACATTCCCACCGGCAATGAATGAGAGTTTCTGTTTTTGCATATCATTGCTGGGGCGTTTGGTGTTGTTAGTGTTCCAGATTTTGGCCAGTCTGATAGGTGTGTAGAGGTATCTTGTTTTAATTTGCATTTGCCTGATGGCAAATAATGTGGAGCATCTTCTCATATGCTTATTTTCCATCTGTATACCTTCTTTGGTGAAGAGTCTGTTAAGGTCTTTGGCCCATTTTAAGTGGTTGTTTACTTTCTTATTGTTGAGTAATTAGGTCTCAGTCTTTCAGGAGCCTATATCTCTGGACTGTGAACTTCACTAGTGTTTCTGGTTTTTTCTACCCCTTTAGGTGGGACAGGATGACTAGAGCAGGCTGGAGTTGATATTTTGCTACTCTCTCATGGAAGGTACAGCTGACTGCAGTTGAGATTTCCCTTCCCCCCAGGTCAATTAGGTCCTGATTATACCCCAGCAGGTTAGGCTCTGGTTAATTAGTTTCCCCTGAGGTCAGGCCTTGTTAAGAAGCACAAAGGTGCTCTGGTTTATTTTAAAGTGGCTTTCCTCCCCCTGCCAGAAGCACGTCGGGACTTTTCTCCCACATTTAGTGTGGAATCTGGCTGAGCTCATGGAAGTGAGTCTCACAGTTTGGTGGAGTCCCTTTATGACTGGGGTCCCAGGGATTTTTTAACGCTCGGAGCTGTGCACACTGAGCCCTCATCAGTTCCACAATTATGGCTCAGGCCTTCCTACCTTGGCAGTGGTTCCCACGGGTGATTCTGCTAGTGAGTCTCTGCTCGGGTAAGTGACAACAAGCGTTCTTCCCTACTCTGTCTCTCCAGTCTTGGGGGCAGTGGTTTCCCCTCTGTCCTCCTTTCTTTTACCGACCCAAGAATTTTTAATTTTTCAGTCAAGTTCAGCCTTACTTGTTGTTAGGATGGAGTGATGTCTTCCAAGCTCTTTGTATCAAAACCAGCTTTTATTATGTGTTTAATTTTTATTTTCCTAATTAGTAATGAGGTTATCTTTTCATATTTTTAATGGCCACTTGTGTTTTCTCTTTGCTTTACGTTTATGCCCTTTTTTTCCTCTTTAAAATTTGTTGGGTAAGACTTGTCTACGAGTTTTGGATACTAATTGTTTCCCAGTGATACTGATTGCAAATATATCTTTCCAGTTGTGGCATATTTTTCCTCCTTGATTTTTGCGGTGTCTTTTTTTTTTTTTTGTGGTACGCGGGCCTCTCACTGCTGTGGCCCCTCCCGTCGTGGAGCACAGGCTCCGGGCGCGCAGGCTCAGCGGCCATGGCTCACGGGCCCAGCCGCTACGCGGCATGCGGGATCCTCCCGGACTGGAGCACGAACCTGCGTCCCCCGCATCGGCAGGCGGACCCCCAACCACTGCGCCACCAGGGAAGCCCTTGTGGTGTCTTTTGATGAACGTCGTAATGTTCTCAGTGTTAATGGAGTCAAACTCACCAGTTACTTTCTTTACTTGTTGTTGTTAAAGAATTCCTTTTTCCTCCTCTACAACCATAAAGATAGTTTCCTATTTTGCTATGTAGAATTGTTAAAGTTTTGACTTTTATGCTTTATCTTTAAATCCATTTAGAACTGATTTTTGTGTAAGACGTGAAGTAGGAATGCATTTTCAGTTTTTAAAAATACAGGTACCGATTTCCAGAGCACCATCTATTGCATAGTTCATCTTGTACTCATACATATCTGTGCTGAATCTGTCATCTCTCAAGTTTCCTTAAAAGCTTTGGTCTAATTCAGGCCTTTCTTCACTTCCACTGGTTTATTTGTCTATTTCTGGACCAAAGAAGCTAAGACACCTGTGACAGCTAGTACCTATACTTCATTTTTTAGTTCTTGACTCTAACCCTTCTCTTTAAATCTTCAAATCAGTCTTTTAAATTTCAAGGGATATTCAGTTTAGATTTTGGAAGAAATTTCATTGACTCTGTATATCAATTTAGGAAAAACTGATATATTTAAAATATTAATCTTGTTATTTATATCTCTCAATTTAGGTTTTTTTAAAAGTATAAATTTCTCCATGAAAAGATTGATCTTTTGGGCTTCCCTGGTGGCGCAGTGGCTGGGAGTCCGCCTGCCGATGCAGGGGACACGGGTTCGTGCCCCGGTCCGGGAAGATCCCACATGCCGCGGAGCGGCTGGGCCCGTGAGCCATGGCCGCTGAGCCTGCACTTCCGGAGCCTGTGCTCCGCAACGGGAGAGGCCACAACAGTGAGAGGCCCGTGTACTGCAAAAAAAAAAAAAAAAAAAAAAGATCTTTTGTTAAATTGATTCCTAATTATATATGTTTTTATAGTTTTTAAAATTTATATTTTGTTTTTAACTTTTGTTTATTGATCTTATGTGGTCACTGAGCTAAGCTCTTTTATTTGAATACTTTGTAGCTTTCTTTTGGGTTTGACTGTCTTCAGTGAATGAGATTTCTTCTGTACTTTTTCTATCCTTACATATTTTTCATTTTCTTATTTTCTTGTGCTTTCTGGGATCCTCAGTTCAATGTTAATGTGTGTGGTAATAGTAGGTATCTTTTGTTTCTCTCTTTAAAGAGAATGGTTTTTCCATTTACCAATGACTATGATGTTTCCTGTGAAATTATTATACTCTTTTGCCAATTAGGAAAGTTTCCTTCAATTCCTAGCTTGCTAAGAGTTTCTAATATGAATGACTGTTGTGTCTCTTTTATCTGTAAAAACTGAAATGATTTTATGGGTTTTTAGCATTTTTCAGTTAATTTATATTAATAGTTTTTAAAATGTTATCTAGCTTTTTATTTCTTGGATAGAGCCAACTTAGTAATATGTGTGTGTGTCTCTGTGTGTGTGTGTTTAATATATTGCTGGATTTAGTTTGCTAATATTCTATATAGGACTTTTGCATCTGTGTTCATAATTGAGACCTATAATTTTTCCTTTGAAACTTTCATTATTGGCTTTTGGAACCAAGATTATAATACCTTATAAAACAAGTCAAGGAGGAGTGTGTCATTGTTTTTTGCTTTCTGGAAGAATTTATGTGGTGTTGGATTTGTTTGCTCCTTAAATACCTAGTGGAATTTGTTGTCAAACTGTGGACTTGAGTTTTTTTGGTGAGAAGATGACAGTTTAATTTCTTCAATGGTTATAGGATCACGCAGGTTTTCTAGTTCTTTCATAAATCAATTATTTTGAGAAATAATTTTCTAGAAATGCACCCATTTCATCGAAGTTGTCATAATCTGAAGTTGTCATAATCTAAAATTGTCTATAACATTCTGCTCTGTTTCTTCTGTAGCTATGTTTCCTTTAACTTTGCTAACATTGTTTGTATCTTTCCTCTTTTTTCTTGATCAATTTTATCAGAGACATCTGGATTTTGTTTTTAAAAAAATACTTGTTTTTATTGATTTTAATTATTTTCTACTTTATTAATTTTTATTATTTTTGTTAAGTTTCTAATATTTGGGTTTATTTTGTCACTGTTTTTCTAAATTTAATTAGGTGCTTAATTTGTTAATTATCAGCCTTCCTAACATATTACATAAGACTACACATTTTTCTCTATGAACTATTTTATCCATATGCTATGTGATATAATTTTTCATGATCTAAAATTTTCTAATATCCATTTTGATTGCTTTGTTATTTATAAGTATTTTCAAATTTCTAAACAAGAGTCATTTCATGATCTTCAAACTTTATTGTGGCTAGAGAATGTGACCCATATCGTATCAAATATTTCATATTTGTTAAAACTAGTTTTATAGTTTATTACATGGTTTCTGTACATTTATATAGGCAATACGCATCAAGTGTGCTTGAAAATTATGTGTTGTCTCTAATTGTTTCATACTTTACATAATGCAATTCGTTCAAGCATGTTATTTATATTCTCAAAGTCTTTGGTATCTTACTGATTTTTTTTGGGGGGGGAGGGGTCAATTTGATCTATCCATTGTCAAGCAATATGTCTCAAAATCACCAACTGACTATGATCTGTGACTCTCTCCTAATTTTTACTATATACCTTTTGAATTGTGAAATTTGGTGCATGGGATATTTTTATTATTAGGTAGTGTGAACCTCTAACCGAAATACTGCTTTATACCTTAAGGACTATTTTATCTGACATGTGTATAGCCACGTTAAATTTTGTTCATCATTTCATTTAAAAAGATGTTTGTGTGCTTATATTTTAGATTCCTGATATATTTTGGTTAATTTCTACCATCTTATTTTGTTCTTTGTATTCATGCTTAATACAGTTTAAAATTAATCTGTATCTTTTTGAACTTTATACAAGGACTTTAGCATGCTTTAACTCGAATCATGCTCTTTCTGACTTACTGTTTTAGCTTTATCTTGTTTTTTTGTCCCAGCTTCTTTGTGCAGTACACACCCTAAGGTGACCCCCCATGAGTCATGCCTTTGCATAATTCTCTCCCCTTTAGTGTTGGCAGAACTTATGCCTTGCTTCTAACTGATAGAATATTGTAAAAATAATGGGATGTCACTCCCTTGATAAGATTACATTATATGGCAAAGGTGATGGGGATGTCATTTCAGTTATTGTGTTATGTTATATGCACTGGGGAGAGACTCTCCTTACTGGGTTGAAGAAATTAGCTGCCTTATTGTGAGGGAGTGTATGGAATGGGATGGCCTCTAGGAACTAAGGGTGGCCCCTAGCTGGCAGCCAGTTAAAGGTCTAGACCCTCAGTAACAGAGCCTCGGGGAAATTACTCTGCTAAAAATATGAATGCTTGAAAGTAGATTATTCCTCAGTGGCCCCTCCAAATGAGAACACAGCTTGATATCTGCCTTGATTGCAGACCTGTGATACCCATTAAGCTGGGTCCTAACTCATGATCCTTGGAAACTTAGGGACCAACACATATGTGTTGTTTTAAGCCACTGAATTTGTGGTATGTCTTTACACAGCAACAGAAAACTAATACATTCTCAAATTAGACTTCATTGTTATTGTTTTATAGAGTTAATATCTGTTTAGATTCACTTACATTTACCACTTCATTTGCTTACCTTTTCTTCTTGAACTCGGTAGGTTTTCTGAAATCATTTTCCTTTTTCTTGAAGTATATATTTTAGAAGTTTCTGTAGGGAGGAGCTGCTTGTAGGAAATTTGATTTAGTTGTATCTCAAAGTTTCATTATACTACCATACCACACTTCTACGTCTGTAGCTATGAATAATTTTTTCATAATTTTGATATTATCTCACAGTTTTTGTGCTTCCATTGTTGTCATTTAGAATTCAGTTATCTTTCTAATTTTTTGTTTGGACATAATGTTTTTCTCTCTGGGTTTTTAAAAGTTCTTTGGCTTTTGTGTTCTGTAGCTGGGTTAAGATTGGGATTCTTTTGCTTCCTGAATCTGAGGATTCAAATCATCTAGAATTCTGAGATTTCCCTGAGATTTTGCCTTCCAAAATAATGTCTCTCCTATTTTTCTGCTATTTCTTTCTGGAATTCCCATTTGACTTGTGTTACATCTATCACTGTATCCTTTATGTCTCTCGATTGATTGTATATTCCATCTGTGTCTCTCTGTGCTGTCTTGAGGCTAATTGCTTTATGTCTATATTTCTAGTTGAGTCACTCTTCAGTCACGTCTAATAGACTAAGTAGACACCTATTGTTTTAATTACCAATTTTTATTTCTGTATGTCCAACTTATTTTTGATTCCAACTGCTTATGTTTATAGTCACTTCTTCCTTATTCATACATTTGATTTTTTTGTATTGCTTTAAATGATTACATACTAATCTCATATTGTGAATGTGACAGTTGCAATATCAGAATTCTTTCTTGAGTTTGATTTTGTGTTTACTGTTTCTGCTGCTGTTTACTCCTACTCCTTGTTTCCTTGTTTATTTTGTACTCAAATTCTGAGGTGACATGAGGACTTCACATGTGGAGATTCTTTGAGGCTTGATTGGATGGTTGATTCATCTAGAGAAAGCTATCATTTGCTTTTGACAGGCACGTAGGGAAGCTTTAAGACTGGGGTTGCTTGAGTCTTTCTCAGACTATGCAGGCAGTGAGATGTGAGACCCTAGCCTGTATGAGGACTAGCTTGGGCTCATGAAATCCCAGGGGTATTTTGTTTGTTTCTTCATCCAACGCATATTTTATTTATTTTGAAATTTTTTCTAATTCACACTTTCACTGAAGATGCAGTTCTTTACAGGTCCCAGAACTGAATTCCAGCTCTCCTGCCAAAGCAGACCTGAGTTTGTCAAGATCAAAACCAAGCTCTAGGTTTCTGGAATTAATAGATGATTTTGGTGCTTATAACTCTTTGAGTTGATTCTCCCCAGAACTTTTGGCCTCTGATGATTCTGGTAGTTTCTCTTACTCTTTCCGACTCAGTCATGTGTTAAATATGTTTTTAATTTTGTATCTACTAGGATACAAAATTAGGAGCTAGGGTAAGCAGCAGAACCATTTTCAGGATGTTTACTCTGCCAGTATTGTTGGAAAAGGAAGTTTCTGTCTACTCTTCACCTTCCTGTAACCAAGGTTTGCCCTTAGCACTTTATAGAATCTATCCTTGCTCAGGTCACCAGTGACATCATAATTCCTAAATAAAGTGAATGCTCATCGATCTTTTCTCACTTTGCAGCCTCTGAAACTATTGTTCACTTTCTCCATGAATTTTCTTTCATGTATTATCTCCCTCATATTACATATTACATGACATGCACATATGCCTCCCTCATATTACATAGGCATGCACACTGACACATGCTAATTTGGAACTTGCCACTGCCAACTCCTAGGATGGTATTTTCACACTGTCTAGTATCCTAATAAGGGCTATAAGAAATATTACCAAACCAAGGACATTTTCCTAACCCTGGGTATGTTCAATGGGCTATTGGCCATACATTTCAACACTTCTATTTCTTTTTGCAAGAACTGCTTGTCTCTCAAGGCTGCTCTGTCATTCATCTCTTCCAAAAATGCACCAGCCCATCTTAGAAGCTGCTTGTTACTTAAAATCCTATCACTTCCTGATTTTATTGCATCCTGCCATGCAGTTGATTGTTTTGCTTTGAATTACCAGTGAATAAACGGCTAGGTGCTGGTTTTAACGGGAACCTTCCAATTCCTTAAAGTGGTAAAAGTCAACTTCAGTAAAGCTCCTGTTGGAATGATTGGGGTGGAAGTTCCAGAGTCATAGGTCACTTCACCAGCAGAACAACAGGTTGAGGTCTGATTTTTCAGCTGTGTTCCTGAGTCAGGAGGCAGGGTCATTAGTGACTCTTTAGCAATGGCTATTAAAGAGGATCACGTGGTGCCACTCTGAACATCCCAATGATACGTACCTCTCCGTGTTTTGTAGTAAAATGTCCTTTTAAATAAAAATCTATAAATTATGTTAATCAAGTGATATTTAATTGGGAATGTTACTTTTTATCAAACTCAGGGAGTGTCACTGAACATCAGATAGATGGTAAGATCTGAACTTACTGCTTTAGCAGTTGGGGAAAAAACAGGTAAAGCCTGTGCTCTGGACCAGAAGCACAGAGAGCCAGTTTCCCCTTCTGTTCTAGCTCTGGAGTTGCAGGCTCCTTCCCCAGCTCCTCATTCACTCTGTCCTCTAAATAGTACTCTTCCCACAGTGTGTGTGCTCTCAGTCGTCATCTCTTCTCACTCCACCTGAGCTCCTTATATGCAGTTCTGGCCACCAGATTTACTTTCATGACTGCCACACGTGTGCGATTAGCTCCGATAGCCATCTGAGTTTAAGGTACACTTTCAAATTCTTCCTGGTTATCTCATTTAGAGGCACCTAAAATTCAGCATGACTGAACTTGAACTCTCTCCCTACTTGTCAGCTGTCAGTTCTCATCACACCAACACTTATAAAATCTCTTACTAGTTCACGCCTTTCAAATTGCTCCATAGAATTAAAGAAAGCCTAAATATGGCTAAGGAATAACCCATCCTGCTTAATCGATACTTGTAATTTTGCCCTCAACTTCAGTAGTTTCTGATGCGAGAGCTGTTCCATTCTTCACCTCTGAGTAAAGAAGTTAAACTTGTTTTTGCAGTTTCTAAGTTTCCCTTAACCTTGAGGATTTACTATCACCTCTGGGTTTACAGCTAAGCTCCTCATGACGGATACTGCTAAAAGCTTCATTTTAATAAAACATCGATGTATGTATAAAAGAAATCATCTCACTAGAATTGCTTAATTTGAAGAAAAAGATTTAATGATAAAGACAGAAGCCAGTATTAAATCTCTAAGTAATGTAGGCAATAGGCAGGAAGAAAAATAACCCCAAACCACTGGCTTCCCAGAACCCAACATCTCTCTCACTTCCTGCTTGAGGTAAAGGAAAGCAGAGAGACTTCATTCCTTACGTTGCCATGGTCACAAGATAAATATGAGCTGTTATTATTTTTAAATCAATAAAGAACTTTCCACTGCTCCTTTCGCAGCTGAATGCACCTACCACTTCCCGCTCCTAACTCCAGTCAACGGTTCTCACATCTTCTGAGAAAAATAGGTGGAGGATATTTCTGCAATCCTCTGCTGCTGAGGTTGCCCACATTCAGGTAAAATCGTGGGAAACGCCTGGACCACTAAAAACCTATTCCTGAAAGACAGAAGTAGAAAAAAAAATTTACACATATAAAAAAAGAGAAGTTGAGGTGCTGTGGGCGAGGCCTGCAACTCGATGAACTTCCTCTCAAGATAAAATAAAATTGAAGTGCCTGCTGCTGTATTGGCAGAAACCAAGACCAGTCTTTTTATAGGCACCTCAGAGAGTATCTTCAGGATTGCCAAGTGTTTAAATATTTTCAGCTTAAGCACCTGGAGCAACAGGAAGGGTGTAGGCAACCGTGTTAGCAGAGCCCTTTGGAAAGGAAGCTGGGTGAGCTCTTCAGGACTGCTTATCATTTCCCTTTTTTGAAGATAGGAAGAATTTAGTGACCTTTCCATGATGCTTTATTTGAATCCCATGTGAGAGCACAATAACAATATGATCACATTTCTTTTCTATTTTTTATATTTTAAGGTCTACCTTAGGAGAAACTGAGCTAAGAAGAAAATAGTAGAAAATAGCTTTAGAAAACAAGCATGATCGTCAGTCTCACAGTTCACTCTTGCTGCTGAGATGGGGGTTGAGTTTGGTATCCAGGTTACTGGGTCTTATTTCTATGTGTCTTAAATTTTGGGGGGTAGATGTTGAGTAACAGGTGAGAGAGAGGGAGGGAGGATAGGAATTCAAAATAGTTCATTACAGTGTGATCTGATTTGGACTGGAAAGGACAGATGGTTACTAAATAGAAAACCAGAATAGTTAGAATAGCTGCCTCGGTGCAGAGAGAGAAGATAGGAGACATCTTGGTCTGGGTTAAGAAAGAGTTTGGGTCAAACTGAGGAATGGGAAGGCAGCTGTCTTTCTGGTGAGACAACTACAGGAGCGATGGGAAAAGAGAATTAAAAAGTAATTCTCTGCATCATGATCAAATGTCCCTTGGACACTTTTTTCAAGATGCTTCCATAGACAATTAAACTGCTTTTCAGCTGTGGTTTGTAGGTACCCCTTGGTTTGCTGTGCGATACTGAGATGGGCTACAGGGAAGAAGCAAAAAGTTCTAGCTGTTCACATAATTTGCAACTGTCCCATCACAGCAGGGATTACATTCTCCTTAAGAATAACCTAACATACTTGGAAGTCACATCAACACTTTAGGCCCTGACAGTACAGGGTTAAATAACTTAATTCTTTGATCATAATAATTTGTTACGTTACTTCTTGTTATACTAATGTTTACTATTATCGGGTGAATATAATAAATAAGGAGTTGTGTTAAGTGCTATGCATGAGATAGTTTGATTACCTCTATGAACTCTAGGAGTTCGGTGCTATTTTTATCCTTATTTAAAGGTTGAAGGTACTGAGACACAGAGATTTAACGACTTGCCCAGTCACACAGCAAATAAGTGGCTAAGCCACGATTTGAATGGAAGCTGCCTGCCCTCTAAGCCTGAGATATTTTTCCCCCCAAATTTATTTATTTATTTGTTTGCTTGCTTGTTTATTTATTTAAGCTCTGCCTCAAAGCACCTGCTTGATTTATATTAATCTGAAAATGGAACCATCGACACAATTTTGTATTTAGAGTTTAAAAGCACATACTTAGACTTTTAAAAGCACAGTCATGGGTGATATATCCTAAAGTCCTGTCTTTGAATTGACTGGACTAGTTTTCCACTGGGAAAACTATATTGCTGTCCTTTGCAGGGAAAATGATGCTTGGATCATGTCACTCGAGCTTCCTCCTAAAGAGATGTGTCCAGAGAGGGATTTGAAGTTGGAAAATGTTTCCTTTTCCTTAAGGTTATTCCATGCACCCTTCTAATTAAATGGGAAGATTTTATGCTGCGAGATTCACTTCCTGCTTTTCCCAAATCTAAGGGATCCTGGAGATGACCAAAACAGGATCTGACACCAGAATAGACTCCCCGTCATTCATCATCTTTGAACATCACGTGTCATGGAATGTGACATAAGTTACCCTCAAGATACCATGAAATGGACCAAAAAGACACACGGAGTTCTATTTCTAGCTTCTCATTCCACAGTTTCAAAACTTGGCTTTTGTAGATCTGCAGGTGGACTTGGAAAACAATATCATGTTCTTCCAGGTGGCGAAGAAAATGAATGAATATGTAAAAGAAAAAAGGCATTTCTTTAGGTCTTGACATTTCAGGGACTGCCTATCTTTCCATTCACGCACACACGCACACCTTCCAGCTTCTACTCTAAGTCTCCACAATGAGATGTATATCATATGCATACACATGTACACATACACAAACACTTATACATATCATAAAACTTTGTTTCAGTCACTCTTCTTCTTAACCTAAAGCTTTAAACAATACTATTGATGACTTCTAAACTGCAAACTTCTAGCAGTCTAAGAATGTGGAGTTCTGCAAAGCCCCTCAGTGGACACCACAACACGAATAAAAACTGTACTTTGAACAATTGCCTCTCAAAAAATATGACCACACACGTTATTCATATGGGTTACCTGACAACATGTAATGAGAAGAAATAGTAAGGCAACCTGATTAGCCTTAGAAAGGTGAGAAAGGTGTATGGCTGCCCCAAGAAATATATTCACCTGCATGCAATGTGGGTTTCTTTATGGAAAGCACACTGAGAGGAAATGAATAATTGTACTGATCTCGGGTGACCTCGGCCTACAGCGGCTTGAAGCAGGGTTTCGACCCGACCAGAGATAGAGGTCCGGCAGCGGCAGTGAGAGCGTTGAATCCTAGCTACCAGACCACCAGGGACCAGTGGCCAGTGAACAAGGCCCTGGCCTGTCAGCTGTGTAGAAATGAATTTCCACATAGAGACGGAAAGTAGTGAAACAAGTAATGTGTTTATTAGGAGGAAAAAGTACAGTACGTGTGGATAGACCCATGGGCGGGCTAAGAGAGAGAGAGTCACGCCCTCGTGGCAGTTTGAATCACTTTTACAGGGCATTTATTCTGGGTTGCCTTTGACCAATCATCTTGCTTTGCTGGGTTCTGGGTCCGTACTTGATATATCTCAGCGTCCTCCCCTGGGTGCCTGTGCATCTCTTAGCCAAGATGGATTCCAGTGAAGAGGCCTATGGGTAGTTGACATCACTTACTATGGGGTGGCACCTCCTCTCCTTTGATCTCCAGGGAGCCTTTCTGTGCATGTGTAGTCAGGGAGGTCTCCTTGACTTTGAAAATGAGGAATATGTGGTCTTTTATCTGGGCAGGGCCCAGCCTCCTCCATCATCCTGCTTTTATGGAATTTCTGTCCACAGGGGAGAAACTGTTCAGCCTGGAGCCCATCTATCTCCTGCCTCAGTACCTTGAATTGTATATATGAGTATATGACACGTAAATACAAATAATGCATAAAAGTCAGCCTACCCTGGTTATAAGAAAATTATAGGTTTATTTTGAAAAAGGAGAAGTTTCTGGAAACTAAGCCCTAAAATTCTTTTGCCTGCTTTCCTCTCTTCTAAGTACTTTTTGACATGATTATTTGCCATTTTTAAATGTTCAAACACAAAGGTATTTTCTTTAAGGACTTGGAAAGTGTTTTAACACCCTGACTGCAGAAGATATAGGTCACATCCACGTATACGTGCACACATACACAAACGCACGTATACACATACGTACACACATACACACACACACATCTTCCAGCTTTGACTCTGTCTCCCTGCCTTCACTACATACCACTCAACAGCCAGAGTAATTTCTTAAAAATATATAAATTGTTGGGCTTCCCTGGTGGCGCAGTGGTTGAGAGTCCGCCCGCCGATGCAGGGGACACGGGTTCATGCCCCGGTCCGGGAAGATCCCACATGCCACGGAGCAGCTGGGCCCGTGAGCCATGGCCGCTGAGCCTGCGCATCCGGAGCCTGTGCTCCAAAGCGGGAGAGGCCACAACAGTGAGAGGCCCGTGTACCGCAAAAAAAAAAAAAAAAAAAAAAAAATATATATATATAAATTGTATCTTGTCGATCCCATGCTCTCCTTGACTTCCAGTTTTACTTGGATAAAAGACAAAGTCTTCTCTCTGGCCATCAAGGTCTGGCATGATTTAGCTGTTAACCTCTTCAGGTCTTACTATTCTATCAAACCCTTTGCTTTGTGATCTCCCACCACTGAGGTCACCTTGCTGTTTCTACCACAGGCCAAGCTTGTTTTCACCTCTGAGCCTTTCGTCAGCCTGAAATGTTCTCTCTCTCTCTCTTTTTTTTTTTCTTTTGTGATACTCGGGCTTCTCACTGTTGCGGCCTCTCCCGTTGCAGAGCACAGGCTCCGGACGCACAGGCTCAGCGGCCATGGCTCACGGGCCCAACCACTCCGCGGCATGTGGGGTCTTCCCGGACTGGGGCACGAACCCGTGTCCCCTGCATCGGCAGGCGGACTCTCAACCACTGCGCCAACAGGGAAGTCCTGAAATCTTCTCTTTTTATGGCTGGCTCCTCCTCATTTTTCCTGGTTACTTTTTTGGAGAAGTCATCCGTGGCCATCCAATTTGAAGTCTCTCCCTACTGTTCTCTCATGATATCCTCTTCTCATTTTTGCTTGTACTTGTTAAAGTCGGTCTCTTTTGCTAGAATATCAGTTAAAAGAAGGCAGGAATGATATCTTCTTTATTTTCCATGTATATTCAGAACCTAGCACATTGATACATGTGTGTATAGGCACAGGCAATTATTAATCAATCAACTTCCTTGCAAATAAAAATTGTTTCTGGCTTCTAATGCCCCTCCATTTTCACCTCATACTGTCTCCAGTTATCTCACAAAAAACTGTGAAGTTTTAGTGAACTTTACAGTCAAGTGAGACAATACAAGACGTCTAACATAACTGTTGGTGGACCTACAAGACAGAAAAACAACTGGTTAACTAAGGAGATTACGTTGTTACTAGCAATGTAACTTTTTCTGGAAGGATTCCAACCCGAAATTGTGGTCAGTCTCATTGTGATTTTCTGAGATATGGTGGACAGGGTCAGCCCAGACCTCAAAACTCCGATTTTATTGTACTGCAATGACTACTTTGAACTTTGATTGTATCATCCATATTGACTCCCCAACTTATTCTGGTAATGGGCAAGTAGAAAACAAAACCAGTCCACCTGATACTTTGTATAGACCAAGGAGCAAGTTGGCCAAATTCTTCATTGTTGACTAGTCATTACGGTGGCGTATTGACCCTGCCTTTAGCTTTAGACATTCTGCAAAGTAGTCACTCAAACTGTCATATTTCAAAATGGTCACGTTGTTGATGGCTGCTACTTACTAAAGCACAGGAAAGAACATCTGTCTGTTAATACAGTTCTGAAGAATCTTAGAGAATGTTTCCATCATTTCATTGAAAAATGTGAATTGGATCACTTTACATATTTCAGCTGCCATATTGATTCACAAATAGGAATAAATTTCTCTTTACGGTACAAACATCTTTGATTGAGCTTTTGGGAAATGAAAAATAACTCTTGATGCACCTTAGATCCATCCTCTGAATGGCTTCTCTTTCCTTAACACCGTCTTCTAGCTGTTCCTCAGTAGACAGCTGCTACTGTTGATAACTTTCCTGCCATTACTAGTTCAACAGTACTTGCTTATCATCTCGTGGTAAGCCTACTTTTCAGACTAATGGCGCAAGTATTAAGAAAAACATTTTCTTCTAAAAATGTATAGATAAATTGACAGTGTACAAACCTTAGAGAAACTTACGCAGAATCTTTAGGCAAGCTTTGGACCACTGCTTGTTAAGCTACATTTGGTGACAGAAAACTATCATCATCTTTCTTTACTTTTTATTTTATTTCTTTCATCATCTTTCTTTAGATGGTCAAGTAAAATTCCCAAATTATTGTTCAAATATGTGTATGTTATGCATTTCAGTTTTTAAAATTCACACACATAGGATTAAGCTTGTAGCTGGGCAGTAAAGCAAAAACCAAGTTACTAACTCCGACACACTGTATTTTGAAAAACAAAGGACAAACCAATAGTCAGTGTGTTGGATCCATAAGCAATACATTTTATATGTATTACCAAGAAAAACTATTACAAAACTTGTAATTCCAGGTCAATTAGGAAGAAATTTGGCAGCTGAGAAACATTCTCACAGTTTTGGCTTTTGGCACAATACTTTTCAAATGTCAGTGATTGCTGCTTTTTTTAACCCAAGGGCATAGAAACATGCTTTAGTTCTTTGAATTTATAAAAAAAAAAAAAGTGGAAAGAAAAATAGGAGTTTATTAGTATTGGATGCTTTCATGCTTATGTAACCAAAAAATCTGGCTGAAGTGCTTTGGCAAGTATGCAATGCATCATATAGTGTAATAACTTATGGTGTTTGGAAGAAAAATAAAAGCTGCTAAGATATTGTGGTTTTGAACTTGGCAAAAGAGTTGTAGAATGAAATTGGCCCATGCACTTTCATAAGAACTTTGACAATGGATAACAGACTTTCCAGTATTATATATAATGAGGTGGTAAGCAACTTCCTACGTTGAATCCCACTGTAACCTTTTTAGTTTCCATATATTAAGAGAGTCTTAACTGGAAATTATTTTATAGAGAAGGGTCCCTGGAACATCAATAAATGAACCTTTTGAATATAGTTCAAGAAAGTCGTAGTTTATCTTATATTTAAGAGGGATTGCCATATAGCAATATTTTAATTTAACATCAAATGTTTAGTGAATACCTCCTATGTGCTAGTAGCTATAGAGGATACAAATATTAGTAAGAAAAGACAGGCCCTGCCTCTGTAGAATTTATGTTTTATGGTCTCCCATGTAGGCATATAGCCATAACAGTTCTATAGGCAGAAAAATGTAGGTTTATAAGAGAGGTAAAATAATTCTATGTTTCAGGTAGTGGGTGAGGAAAAGGCTTTGCTGGTGTCACTCTCTAATCTCTAGGGAAGAGCTGACTATTCCCATTCTCACAACCAACACCAGAACATGAATCAAAAAATAAGATCCCTTTCTCCAAAGACAGAAAAATAATATGAGAACGAGTATAGGATGAAGAAAAGGAAATCCTCAAATATGCTTATTTAAGATATTACAATAATGACTGGAGCATTCATTCATTTCATGGGAGGATAAAAGAGTTTAAGTTTCCTCTTTGTGGTGCTTTCTTCCTTGAATTCTGATACGGCTGATGTGGTCGTTAGGGGAGTGTCCAGGGTTCTGAAGCAGCATCCATTATAGGGCTTCCTGGAAAAGGAGGCACCTCTTACTCTTGGCATTGTAATAAAGGGATAAGGACAGTGGGTGAATTACAAATGACCCAGCTCTGTGTGCTAGAGCAGGAGAGAGCTGAAGATTTGTTACTAATCCTTAGATGGCAGTCGGGAACCTATCACTTTTTTGGAGTAAATCCCATGAAAATAACCCTTAGAAATAAGCAGAGGTGTTGTCATAGGCCACTGGCAGCTCATAAAGGATTTTAGGACTTGGCATTCCCAGCTGTTTCTTCTTTACGAGCTTTATGAAAGGTATTTTGAAGTTAACCTTGAAAGTCACAAAGGATTTCAAATGGCAGACATAAGAAGAACATTCTAGAGAAAGGAAATAGTGCAAATACAGGTATGCAGAAGAATGGGGTAGGTTGGGGATGGGGTAGCAGAGCTGACAAAAAGATGTAAGTAAGCGTTTCAAGAGAGGCAGTGCTGGAGAGAGAGGTTGGGGTCATATTGAAAGCTAGGATGAGAAAGCTGTGGTAAATTTAGCAAGAGTTAGCATGTCTCCAGCATTTCTACTTGAACATACGACCAACATGCCTTTCATATGTTCTCTAGGAAGATGCCTTTTTTCTTTTTTCCTTCTGTCCCTTTGAATTTGCTCCATAGACTTCACCCTTCCATTCCTGGATGGAATCTTATATAGATCTGGTAACTTACCCAGGTAATAAATAAGTAGTCTCTTTTTCCAATTATTGAAACGCCTTGTTCAGTGTAATTTCAAAACCCAAAGCTGTCATCCAATTTACAACTGCTCTTCTTTATTGGGCTGGAAATCTTTTTAAAAAAATATATACTTATCTATTTTCATTCAGGGTGTCATTTCTTGGTTATCGAGGTATAATATAGATATAACAAATTTCACTGTGTTTCACTGTTCAGTTAATGAGTTTTAACAAATTTATATTGTCTTGTAACAACACTGTGATCAAGATTATAGAACATTTCCACGCTAACAAAAAGCTTTCTGTCCGTCCTTTGCAGTCTCTTCCCTCTCCCAGTCTTTGCCAGCCACTGATCTGATTTCTGTCCCTATAGTTTTGCCTTTTCTAGATTGTCATATAAATGAAATCATGGAGTATGTATTTTTGGGTTGGGTTTTTTCCTCTAGCATAATGCTTTGGATGTTCATCCAAGCTGTTGCATATATCAGTACAGTCTTTTCGTTGCTGAGTGCTATTGTATGATGTACCTCAATTAGTTATCCGTTTAAGGTTGATGAATATTTGAATTGTACCCAGTTTTTGACTGTTACGAAATAAAGCTGTTATGAACATTCACATACAGGTCTTTACGTAGAAACGTTTTCAGTTCTCTTGGTTTAATACCTAGAAGTGGAATTGCTTCCACTTCTAGTCATATAATGAGTCATATAATGGTCATATAATGGGTCATGTAATGAGTATGTTCTTAATTTATATAAGAAACTGCTGAAATATTTCCCAAAGTGGCTTTACCAGTTTGCAGTCTTATCAGCAGGGTATGAGAATTTTCCATTTTAGCGATTGTAGTGGACGTGTTCTGAATGTTGTTTGAAGTTATCTATTCTAGTGATGTCCTTGCCCGGTTTTGGTATAACGTGTATGCTAGCCTCATAAAATGATTGAGTCATAAAATGACGGAGGAGGAATGCATTCTCTTCTATTTTCTGGAAGAGTTTACTTCTCCCTTAAGTGTTTGGTAGAATTCACCGGTGAAGCCATCTGAGCCTGGCTGTTTTCTCCAGGGAAAAAACATGTTTTTCCTTTCAGTTTTACTGAGATAAAATTGACATACAACACTGTATAAGTTTAGGGTGTACAGCATAATGACTTGACGTACATATATTGCAAAATGATTACCACAGTAAGTTTATTTAACATCTGTCATGTCATACACTAAAAAAACAAAAAATACCAAAACTTTTCCTCTTGTGATGAAAACTTTTAGAATCTACTCTCTTAGAAACTTTCAAATAGATCATACAGCAGTGTTAGCTATAGTCATCATATTGTATATCCCCAATACTGACTTATCTTCTAACAAGAAATCTGTACATTTTGACCAGCTACATCCAAATTTCCATGGACTGGGAATCTTGCAGTGGGGAATAGGGAATAGTTGGCCGCTTCTCTCCCTTGAAACAGCTCCTCCCTTACTTTCTAGCTGCATTTTCTGGTGGTCAAAGAAAGGCAGAGAGAAGAGGGAAGTGAAGGGAAGTCTTTCTTGATTGGCACAGTTAATAGGGCACTGGTATGTGGTAGATGACAAAAGCTGACTCACCTGTGGGTGACTTTCGAGAGTTCCTTGGACCCTGTGCGTCCGTCTCCTCCCAGACCTTCCACTGCCTTTACCTGGAGCCTGCTCAGTTTCAGTAATGGATGTTTGTTGTACTCACAGCCAGAAGCCCTCTTCCTTTTCAAGAGATCTTGCCATCAGCTCCCCTCCTAGCCCATGAAAAACGTGCATCCTTTATATACCGTTGGTCGAAGGGGAGCCTTTTATTTATTCCCTTCTCAGAATGCTGCCAGTGTATTGCTCTGGATTATTTTTAGACAGTTCCGTAGCCCCACACTCCAAGGGAAATATGACAAGTTCTTCAAGTGGTTCTTTCAAAGCTCCCTTCATTGATTTGAGACAAATGGGAAGACTCCCATTTCCCCTCCCACATGGGAGATAATACATAACACATTTACTACAAAGTTATTACTACCTTCTTCTTGATGCAAGGATTTGTTCTGTATAAGCTGGATGTGGGTAATCAGTTGAACAATGTGGCATGTTGCATAGGTGGTCTTGCACCTCCATTTAGGATCCTGAGCTGCTTGGAACTTAACTGGTTTTAGGGGCCTCTGCTGAAATTTGATCATAGGGAAGGTCTAATTTGACAACCTATTCCATACATAAACAGGAGATCCAGTGTTTATGAATGGTTTATCTAAAGGTCCACTTGTGAGTTACTTTTTGGAACATTGAAATCATGTTGTGTAAAAACCATGTATAGTCATCATACGTGAGGTTCAGAGAGGACCTCAAAGACCTGTGTTTATGTGAGTCACAGTTACTGATATTTAGCATATTAAAACAAACTTAAAACAAAAGAGTACACAAGCACGTGTCACATTAGACATCAGAGCGATGACATCGTCACGTGTCATGTAGCCTCTGGAAAACTCCAGTGTGTGCTTGAGTGAAAACAAGTGAAAATGGCATATAGCATCTTGGCATTATTATGAAAATAGTTTTGACAGCATGCAGCCCTTGAAAGGATCTCAAAACCCCACCGGGGGTCCCTGGGCCGTGCTTTGATACTTGCTTGTCTAGAGTGAGGAGGGAGTTAGGAAAGAAGCATTGTGTTCAGTGCTCTCAAGTGCGGAATTCGCACTGGGAGTTAGGAAAGAAGCATTGTGTTCAGTGCTCTCAAGTGCGGAATTCAGAAAATGATTGAGAAGAATGGGTAATGGGAATAAGGCAACCCACACATAATGCTCTGAACATGCTATATCGTTGGAATAAAGGCGTGTTGTCTTCATTCGTGAAGTAAATATTTGATGCCAAGCATTGGAAATACAATGCTTATCTGTAGATTAGACAGAGACCTTGCTCCCACAGAATGTGTATTCTGCTTTATAGAGGCAGATAACATAGTAAACAAAAGCACACGTTAATTGGAAAATCATGAGACCTTCAAAAGAAAACGTATTTTGGATAAAACATGAATAGAGAAATCTAAGGTTGAATTGATGCTTCAGAAGATGGTTCAGTATTCAGAAAGATTATGGTATCATTTCAGGATACATTAATACCAATACAAATGTGTTTTTCTTCGCGTAGTGGTGGAGGAGGAAACAATAGGCCTGAGTACGCTGCTCAGAAGGCTTCTGGTCCTCATTCAGCTCCGAAGTCAGGGCAAGACTTCAGAGGAAACAAGATGGAGAAAGAATTTGTGTCATTTAAAATCACAAATTTACTTAGAAACCAATCCCTGATTACAGATAAGGGGGGTAAGGGCACATGGAAAGGATGAAACATACTCTGTCACATGTGCTATGAGAATGCTTTTTTTTTTTTTTTTTTTTTTCCTGCTACGCGGGCCTCTCACTGTTGTGGCCTCTCCCGTTGCGGAGCACAGGCTCCGGACGCGCAGGCTTAGCGGCCATGGCTCACGGGCCCAGCCGCTCCGCGGCATGTGGGATCCTCCCGGACCGGGGCATGAGCCTATGTCCCCGGCATTGGCAGGCGGACTCCCAACCACTGCGCCACCAGGGAAGCCCGAGAATGCTTTTTTTGTATCTATGAAAAGCTTTGCCTAGTAATTAACGGTGGCAATTGTTCTGCCATTGAGAACTTTCTTTGACAAAGACTTTAGATTGGCAGTCATTCAGCAAATTTCACACCTGAATTGATCTTTTATCTGCTGTACTTCGAAGTACATAGTCTTTATGTATTGGTGTAGGTGTCATAGGTATGCATTTGGGAGTGTGTTTTCTGTGGAAGTATTTCCATAATTATTTACACCATTTTTCTTCATTATTAAAGTTAATCAGATCTGTCTGGCTATCGAATTTAAAATCCTGATTAGAGTTATAATAAATCTGTTCTCTGCTACATTCTTTTTTTTTTTTTTTGCGGTACATGGGCCTCTCGCTGCTGTGGCCTCTCCCGTTGCGGAGCACAGGCTCCAGACGCGCAGGCTCGGCAGCCATGGCTCACAGGCCCAGCCGCTCCGCGGCATGTGGGATCTTCCCGAACCGGGGCACAAACCCGCGTCCCCTGAATCGACAGGCGGACTCTCAACCACTGCACCACCAGGGAAGCCCTCTCCTACATTCTTAGGAGTTTATGTATCATTTCTACCTCAGATTTTAAATATTTTGGGATTTTTGTTTTGTTTTGTTTTTGTTTTTTGATGAGTAGTGAGGTTTATCCTTTATTTGTGTACCCAGAATTATTAAACCATTGTTGGCAAAATATTTTGCCTTGCATGACTTTTTACAGTAAAAAAATTTAGGTAGACTATTTGGAGAAGACCTGGTAGAAATACTTAAGGGCTTAAAATAGTGATCAAAAGTTTCTTAGGTATATATGATATTTGTATAAAATACAGATTTTATTCCATTTCTTCTTGGCAAAAACCTGTGACATTCAATAAGACACTGTGCCAGCACCGACTCTTGGCTTGATGACTTTAGTTTCTTCAAATCACCCCCAATGGCATAAAATTTAAGTCCCAGGCCAATTGTAATAGGCTTTTTTGTTGTACCTGGATTTTGTAAGACTCTCTGTTGAGCCCTCCACAGTGCACATATGTGATAAAGACAGAGCTCTTGCTATTAAGTGCTTAAATATTTAGAGAAAATAAATGTTTTTCTTACATTTTGATCATTTTCTAAACCATGCTGCCAAATCAATAAATTGATTAGAGGTTGAATAAGAATTATTAGAAAACCTATTATATCTACTTTTTTAAAGTGAAAGAAAATAGACATGAATATTTCATAAGTCTCTGAAGAAGCAAGGGCTTCCTGGATTTAAAAAGGGTAGAAGAAATCACAGTTAAAAAAGCAAAAGATAAAAATCTTAAACTTTTATATTTCTGGAAATAACTGAAATAGATTATATCTATGTTTAACAGTTTGGCTAAGTAATTTCAGTGGGAATATTATGTTACTTCTTTTCTAGACCTGTTTATTCAAGCTGATAAGAAAAATAGTAAGACGTCTGATAAATTAGTGGTCAAAGAACTGGAATGGACTTCACAACAGAAGATACAAAAAGGCAATTTGCATAAAAGTATTTATCTCTACTAGCAATGGAAGGGACATAAATATATATAAAGATAGGTTCGTGAAATTAACCAATTAAAGTTATAAAAAACTCAGTGTTAGTGATATGTGCTCACTAGAGTACTGTTTAGTGACTGTATCCAGGAACCATAATTTTAAAAACTTTTTTGGTAAACAACTTAGTAATATGCATTATAAATCTTCAAATAATCATATCTTTTGATCCAGTAGTTCACTTGGATTGTTACTTTATCTTAAAAAAAAGTCTTGGGCACCAAAATGGTAGTTACAGTGCCGTTTTACATGACAAAAATAAAGGCAACTTAAATGTCAATATCAAGAAAATGGTTAAGCAAATTATGGCACATCAACATGACGGAACACTTTGCTTCTACTTCAAAAGGATGCTTGCTTCTTTTAGAAAGCAGTGTTCTCTGAAGCCTGACATTTTTCAAATCCCCACTTAGTAGCCATGTGTCCTTGGGCAAGTGTCATAAGCTCATAACAGACAATGATTGTGTTAGTTTAAAAAAGGGGAAATTATTGAAGCATTTGATGTAATTTAATAATAAAGGGCATGATATCTATCCTCATGAAGTTAAGAATTCAACAGAGGACTAAAGTTAAGAACAGGAAGAACTATCATTTAGGGCAGAATGTAATTAATAATTACTAGCACAGAGAAAGTAGGGGATTGATTTAGCAGAGGACAGTTGAGATACTTCCCAGGGAAGTAGCATTTGGCTAAGGCCTGGCTTAATTAGATTTAAGTACATGGGAAGATCTACACTTTTCAAACGGTGACAACAGTGAGGACAAAATCAAGAATGTAAAAGGAACAGTTGCCGACAAGTCACTCGGCCGGTTGGAACATACAAAACTACGAAAACATACAAACTACGAAAAAAATTGAAAAAGCTGTTTGGAATCCATAGTGGAAGGTCTGAAATATCTTCTGAAAGCAATTGGGTATATTCAGGTTGGCAGGTTTATATCTGCCATCTATTTAGAGAAGGATATAGATGAGGTTTAACTCTCACTGAAATATTATCTTCTACCTAAAAATATTAAACCATAAAACAAACAACATTGCCGCAGCCCTTTGATTCTTCACAATGAATAAATTCTTAGCTTGCTTACATTAGTAGCTAAGGTCCTCTGGGGTCTGCTTGCGCGCAGCTTCCCCACCCCTCTCTGTGTTTACCTACACTTTCAGGCCTACCGTCCATCTCCTGAACAAATACTCTTCCCCACATTTCCAACTTTGGTCAAGAAACCCTTTTGTCATCCTGCTTATCTTTTTGACTGCAATGCTGATTTATTTCCACACTCAGCTCAGTTTTTTTAGTTCCACCTCTGCCAGGGCAGTCCTCTGTGACTCTCTGTGCTTGTTCTCTCCTAAGACACATACATTTAGTCTGTTGTGTACTGCCTTGAGATCCCTCAATATTCTTACCATGAGCATATGTCTAGGGCCTGGTATTCGTTTTTAGGAGTTAAAAGTATATTTGGGTTCAGGGTCATTTGCGATGCTTCATAGTGTCCTCCGTGGACAATCATTTACACCCAGTCAGTGTTCAACTCATTTTTTTCAGTGCTTATTTCTTTGACCCTGTCAATAAATTACTGAGCAGCGCTCTGGATATACAAGAAGAGCTAACGTTATGGATCCCATTCTGTTTCTGCTCAGGTCTGTCAAGAAATAGACTTAATTTTCTCATGAAATCCATGTAATTTTCAGATGTCATTAGTGTTTCTGCAATTCTCATGAAGAGTTTTAGATACTTAGCCATCGTTTCCAAATACCGTAGCCAAACCGAATTGGTTTCTAGCCCAAGATTATTTCTCCTTGTATAATTTCTAGATGTTAATGAACATGAGATCTATATTTAGAATATTACTGGATTTAAATGCATTGGATAATATTTACAGTTTAAAGCAGTCCATTTGGAGACAGTTAAATTCAGCTTCAGTTTTGCAACTAATAAAAAAAGATGTATAAAACCGAGAAAAGGTCTAGTTGATAGTGGGAGGATACTCAATTATAGTCATGTCATGATAAATGCCCTGAGAAGTCACACTGAGACTTATGGCTGATCAGTTTTCCTTGTATCCTTGACACAAGCATGCACATGAAATATTTGTAATTTCAACACAGTTTCACATTAAAAATAGCACTGGCAAGGAGTTTTAAATGACAGAACTCAGAGATTGGCAAGGGTGTAATAAATGAGTACTTTCCTACATCACTAGTGAGGGTGTTGATTTGTTCCATATTCGGCAGCATAATTGAATACATGTTGCCAGAGGCTTTAAAAAGAGCATACCCTTTAATATAGCCGTCTTACTTCTAGGAATTTTTCCTAAGGAAATAATTCTGGATGTGCACGCAGATGTAGCTATCAAGATGCTTGTTGTGGTGACCATTTTTGTAATGTGTAGAATATCAAATCACTATGTTGAACACCAGGAACGAGCATAGTGCTGGAGGTCAGTCATACTTTAGAAACAAACAAACTCGTAGAAAAAGACATCAGATATGTGGTTACCAGAGGTGGGGGGGGGAGGGGAGAGGGAACTGAATAAAAGTGGTCAGAAGGTAGAAACGTGCAGTTACAAGAGGAAAGAAGTAATGTACTTCATGTACATTAGGGCTGTAATGTACGACATGATAAATGTACTTAGCACTGCTGTACGTTATGTATGAAAGTTAAGAGAGTAAACCCTAGGAGTTCTCATCACAGGGAGAAAATATTTTTTCTTTTATTTTGTGTCTATATGAGATGATGGATGTTCATTCAACCCACTGTCTTAACCATTTCAGGGTGTATGTAAGTCAAATGATTGTGTTGTACACCTTAAACTTATACAGCGCCGTATGTCAATTATATCGCAACAAAACTGGGAGAAAAAATGATTCGAAGTGGAAAAAAAATTTAATAATGTAATACGGAAAACACTGAATTGTACACTTGAAATGGAGGAATTGTATATTTTATTGAGAGACTAGACATAGATAGGTAAGTGAATTATGTCTCAGTAAAGCTGTTTAAAAACAAAAACAACTGCTGTTTGGAAAACCATGGCCCATGGGCCAAATCTGGGCTACCGTCTGTTTTTGTAAATAAAATTCTATTGAAACAACAACAACACGAACAACAAAACACATAAAAACAGCAAGAAAAAAAGATGCTTATCACTGCATGGTTAACATAGTGAAAAATTGGAAATGACCAAAATGTCCTGCATTTGAAACCATGAAATTTTAGAATGATTGATAAAAATAATTTCTGACACACCCATACACCCCTGTATACACAGAGCCACTGGATATAGCCACCACATGACGTTTTGGGAAAATATTTTCTGACATGGAAAAATGTTCGTGGTATGGTCAGTTCCAATTAACAGACCTACAAATACTTCCTGAAAAACAAAAAAGTGCTTGACATTGGTTGTAGGCTCAGCTGTTATAAAAATGTCGAGAGACATACTACGACCACAAACAAAGGAATTTCAGGTACTGCTATGGACTATAAAGAAAAATAAAATTAGGGTGATGTGATAAAGAGTGACAGGGAGGCTGGGGAGGGGCTGTTTTGTCTAGACCTGTCAGGGAAGGCCTCTCTACAGAGGTGACATTTGAATTGAAACCTGAATGAGGCAGGCACACGTAGATCTGGGGAAGAACATTTTAAGCAGAAGAAACAGCAGTGGAGAGACCTTTGGACAGGAACGAGCTTATAAGCTCTATAAATATGTGTATCAGAATGCTAACTAATAATGGTTATTTCCTACTGGCGAGATTACAGATTAGTTTTTACTTTATTGTATTTGCTTACCTGTAACAGTCTAACATTTCTGTGATCAACATGGATTTTTAATAAGAAAAATGAAAGGTAATCTAATAATAAAATACCACTTTCATCTACGTGCTTTAGGTGGCAGTTTCCCAAAATGATTGCCCACAGTAACAAAGATAAGGTGTTACTCTAGAAAGTAAGTAGGGCATGCTTTGCCAACTGTATGACCGAAACGGCCTATGTTACAGGTCATTCTTATCTTGTTGTTTTCTTTGATTGGGAAGTAATTCATTTAACCTAGTTAAGATAGTCTGTGGAAGCCTAAGGGTAGTGTAGAGTTGCACATTTGCCTAAGAAGCTAGGTCTGGACTTAACCTGATGGCCGTACATAGATTGGGGCAAATTTATTTTGGCTCAGTGATACGATAAACAAAATGCAACTCCCTTACCTAGTGTTAAAATCAAATAGGAGTGGGGCAGCAATCTTTCACACGTGACTGCCAGTAACACAAATCCACACTTAGATGCAAACATGCTAAACATCATCTTCTGTAGAGGACTTATATAGTACCGATTGCCAGGGAAGAAAAATAAGACATCTGCTTTCTATTGATTCTGTAGGGAGCAGCTCACTGAATCATCACATTTCTTCCTAGTGAAATAAGCACTTTGGTCTTTGGTCCATTTTCTGATAAGGGGTTAATAAATAATCCAAAGGAAAATACACTCACACTGTACAGCGATTCCGAATTTCTTTTTATTTAAATCAGTTTGACTAAATCTCTAAACACTGGTTGTTTGCTGCGGCAGCAGAGAGAAATGTGATAGAACCACACAGCTGGTTAATTCACTAAAGATGCAGAAGGTCTATGGAGAAGGGAACTACTCCTTTGCAAATAATGTAAAGTTAACAATGCAAACGTTCTTTGGCAAAAGGAGAAGGCTTTGACCTCTACTGGGCTAAATTTTTATAAGCAGTTGTACCACAAAATTGAAATTAAGTTATGTGTGGGATTTGGAGTAAGTACACGTTTGGGGATACAGAAGAAGGGAAGGATGGATGTTTTGGAGGAAGTCCAGGGGAAAAACACTTTGTGTAAAATTTTGCTTTAGTTTGGCTCTGCCTAAGGGATTTTTAGGATTTATTTGATCTCTGAAGTTCTATCAGACTTTACCTTTTAATGAAAAGCAGGTTAGACTTAGAGTCATAAGGGGCTCACTTAGTAGAAACTTTAATTAAAATGGAAGGTTTGTAAGCATATTTATATTAAACTTTTCAGTCTTCTCATTTTTCTTTCAGCTGCATCTATTGTTAAAATGTTTTTCAATTTCTCTGAAGAAATGAGGCTATGGTGTAAACCAGTTTATAAAGCAGACAGAGCTGCCTACTTTCTGTAGACCAAAGGACCTGACAAAGTCTTGGTAGGACAGACAATAAAGAATAGTGTTTGCTTGGATTACATGGAAATCAAATAAAAATGTATCAGATTAATATCTTGAATAATGGAAGAGACAGAACATTTGGTATTATTTTGAGGTGCTAAAAAGGGTTATTGTAGTTATTACATTTTTAAATGAAAAAGATTGGCCCTTCAGAGGCATGATAAAAATATGGCGTTTTTCAAATAATGGAAATTTCATGGATATCATAGAATCATTAAACAAATTGATGATTTGGATATATTGTTACAAAGGTTGATGAGAAAAAGTCAAGTTTCAAAAAACAATATTATTTACCCCAAAAAACTCGTTAGAATTAATCAAAATAATTGGAAAATGTAAACCAGATGAAGTAGTAAATAGAATAAATTAAACGTGAAATATGAGTCCGTTATGGCAGATTCTGTCCTGAATGTGACCAGCACCAATCAATTGGTGCTTATTGCATGCAGCTATTAAAATGAACAATCCTGTGAGCCTTTTTAACTTTTTCTTTTTTTGCCAACTAAAACCCCTCTGTGACTCTACTCAACCAAGGAGCTCTGGACAATTTCACCTGCAGTCGAAAGACTCACAGCATTTATGATGAGTCTTTTGATAGTAATGAAAGGTATAGACAACGTTCTTTTAAACACATAAATAAATACACAGAAGGTGTCCAGGAGCAGCTCATTCTCTAAATTTCATTAAAGGGAGAGCCACCTCCAGGGCAACCTGAAATTGTAGACTATTTATATATTGTTGCAACAGTTACATATTTATGTCTTCTTTTCACGTTTGTCTTAAAAGGGGAGTATTTAAGCGCACATGCCAAATTAGATTTTCCTTTAAAGAATTTAAACATAATGAGGTGGTTTTCCCATTGCAAAGTTTTTTAGGCCTTGGAAGAGGTACGATGATACCTTTTTTCTTTTTTTTTTTTAATTGAGATATAATTGACAGAAACATGATTGTTTCAGTTATACAACATAATGATTCGATATGTGTATATATTGTGAAATGATCGCCACAATAAGTCTAGCTCGTATCCGTTATCATACCTAGTTACAATATTTTTCTTGTGATGAGAACTTTAAGAATATTTTAAAAAACAGGGAACCTCGAACTCAAACAAGATACAACATTTATTTAAAAAGTTAATAAAGCTCAAATACACCATTTTAAACTGTAAGTTGTAAAGATACTTAGAACATTTCGATAAAACAGATGAGAAACTACAGACTCCTTTTTTTGAACTATCTTATTTGGTCATCTTGAGATTTATTAAGGAACTAAGGGAGAATGTCAATAAAATCTTTGAAATTATAACAAAAGCAATAAAGTCTAATAGTAAAGTCAAGATAAATTATTCCGACACCTAGAAAGATATTGTAACAAAAGGTTTTCATGGGTAAACTGCAGTTATGTCTCTAAATTCTAAAAGGCTGTGAAGGACTAAGGATGCTACTGGCTTGCGGAAAGCCCTCAGGACAGTCACACATAGTCCATGACTTGTGATTGCAGAAATGCACTAAGAATCCAGGCATTGGTGTCAGGCAGTGGACCAAATATTAGTAAAGCGTATCTTGTTTTCTATTCACGTAAACAGTACATTTAAATCTAAGTTCTGATATTAACTCCCTTTGCTCTGTTGGATCCTTCAGTGCATTTCCTGGGAGTCAAGAACAATGCTTAGAGACTAATGCTCTTAGGTGTTTTCATGCTTTAAAATTCTAAGATCAGGTCACTGTAACATGTCAGTCCATGACTGATTCGTTAGACTCTGATCCAAATAATGTTAATTTTTCCTCTGGCTAACATTCCTTCTGTGACTAATCAATTTTTCCTTAATATGAATACTTAACATTAGCCTCATATTAACCCTTTGGTCTCGGGGGAAGAAAAATAAGATGTTTGACTCTTTTGCATGTAATTTACCTAAACACTTCTCACTTTTCCCCATGTTAAAATATTTGGGGATATAGTAACTTATAATTAATAGAAAGACATTATTAATGGAAATATACCACCCATACTGAAAACTGCACTGGAAGAAAGTGCTTTGGGATAAATCTTGGGTTAGAGGTTTTAGCATAAATCCTAAGAGCTGTGTGATTAAAAATAGGAAAACACAGTCTGTTAGACATGCTGCCCAGCAATTCTCAGAACCGTCTAGTAATCTACTGACCACATTGTTAGAACCACGAGATGGGTGCTCATTCAACTGAACTTTGTGATTCAAGTTAATATAGCTAAATAAATTATGTTTCTGTAAATGTCCTTTTCAGTTTGTCATGTTAGACAGGCAGTGGTGGACGCATGTAGATATCTAAAAGTATACACGCCTTAATGTTTGGTAGAGAGAAGGTAAGAGTACTTCATTATTTGATAAACTTGGCTAACTTTCTTTTAAATTACCTTTTTAAACTTGACAGTTTTAACATGCACTTCAAGGTCGTATAGGTGCGGTCCAAATTCCATGGTATTTTAAATCAACCTATAACATTATGCATTACTGCAGATGTAACTGCGATTTAACAGCCATTAGATAAAAATCTTTTGCCTTAAATGCTTGTCATTTTGAGTACGATTTTGATTGTGAGTGCACCTCAAAAAATTTCACACTCATCACCAGGATCATCCCCCGACCCTCCCGTGAAATTTCCCTTTCTATGAGAGTCATAGAAAGTCTCAGATGACATGTCACTGCATGTAATACTTGGCTGCAGAAGGGGTAGAAATTTAACTCTTAATATTTAGCAGTTTTCATTGCTCAATGTTAAACCTACCTTCCAGTTTAAGGAGATCCACTGTTTTGTGATGTTAATCCCCCAAGTGGATAATTATTTATTTTATAGTTTGAGGCACAAGATCAAGAAATTTAAAAAGAGAGCCATGAAGAGGTAGAATATGCTCTGCTACGTATAACCCTGTTATTATTATTTTTTTTTTTACTTTGGGAAAAGTATCAAATATTCCCCCAGATATTAGAGAACAGCAAATAGCAGTTAAGGAAACACCCTTTGCACCACCAATATAAAAACTAAAGATGCATCAATTCTGGAAATGACAACCAATTGAAAGGTATTCCCAGGTCCTTGGAAGAGCAGCGCCATGAGAGGGGTGGGAGGAAAATAATCTTCGTTGGGAAAACATATGCACATCCACACACACGTGGACATCTACACAGTAACCATAATCCACTCGTTCCTCCACACATGTGTATATTGGTACCTCTGAATGTTCTCATTGCTAAGTTTAGCTGTGTATTTTATATGGGCCTATTGATTTAGCTATTTTTCTAAGTCAACAATTTATACAGAGCTCTTCACTCTGTCTGAAACACACAAGCCAAAGCTCTAGAACACATTCACAATTAATAGGTTTCATGCACTTTTGTTTCCAAGCAACTGAGTTGTGCCTTGACTGAAATTCATTTTAATTTGTCTCAAACCTGTAATTACAGCTATTACAAGTGAAGTAAGTGTAACAAGGAAGAATTTTGCCGTGCCTGTAAAAATTCAGTTAAAAGTTTTATGATGTTTTTGAGAAAGGGAGTCATTAAAAAATGCTTTTGAATTAAGTGTGGATGGGAAAGTTGTTAGAGATCAGGGAAGAAAATGTTAAGATTCTACAGAGATTCTGCACTCTGCTTTCTTTACAAGTGTCTCTGAGTTCTCAATCCATTTTTTTAAAATGGGACTAGTACAGATATGATATAAGAACGACAGTGACAAGCTCCATCAGTAGATCTTTTTCTAAAGACAAGGGCTTGGCTCTATGTCAAAAGATCAATTAAAAGATGCACAATTTTTATGTTTTTAGTTAAAATAAAATTTTTAAGGTGTGTATACATCATATTTTCATAAAACCCTGCATTTAATTGCATTTTTCAACTAATCAATTACCTATTAGCCTGGATCTCGTAGAAAAGTGCTTCTAATGTAATTAACTTATGCTGGTACCATTCCACAAAGTACTTGAATCACCTTGCAAAAAGACAGTCTTATAAAATTATATAAAATTTATGTATGTAAAACATACATAAATATTATATAAAAGTATAAAGCAAAAGCTGAGATTTTTAAGGAGGAAAGGGAAAAAAGGGAGAGAAAATAATAAAGCCAGTTTTATTTAGTTCTTGAGATTTGGGTCACATTAGTTTTCTAATGGCCAAAGCACAGAGAGAGATTGACCACAAGATTCACAGCATCCAAATTAAAATGAAAGAAAAATGAAAACAGACTAGTTGCTTAGGGGAAGCACAGCTTTTCCTGGTATTGAGAAAAATCTGATAAATAGCAGGTCAATCTGGCACGGTTGTTTGGATACTAAAATATACCTGAAATGAAATACGTTTACAAAGTGCTTGAAAAACCCGAGAGGACTTTATTACGTGGCGGTATTTCAGTGTAAACGTCCAAGATAACCCTATATGAATACCAGTTCATTTCTGAATCTTTAAACATTACCAGAAACAGTTCATGGCTTGTATGGATTATCTCATTATTTGTCACTGCAACCACAGAGGGTAGGTGGCCTCATAGCGCCATTTTAAAGACAAGAATCTGAGGCCCAGAGGCCAGGGTGAGAGGGCTGGCCAGCAGGAGACCAAGCCCCAGGATGCCATACCCCTGCCCATCATAATGCTGACATTTACCTCCTCAAGTATTTTTAGTCCGTTCCACTGAACCTAGTCCTTGGACAGCTTCCTTGAGCTACTTTTGCTTGTATTTATAATCAAAGCTGCTGGCACATTAGAATCACCTAGGCAGTTTTAAAAAATACTTCAGGGCTTCACCCCCACCCCTTGCCCCAGAGATTCTGATTCAGTCTGGGGTTGGGACTTGGCATTAGTATTTTTTTAAATCACCCTATGTTGAGTACCTGTGGAAGTGGGACAAGCATTTCCTTATTCTTAGTGAGAAATGATGCTTTGCAAAGTAAGTGTCCTCATCCTCGTATTCTGGGGTTACTGTCACCTCTGGACATGACATAATCCTTCCCACTCTAAGCACAGATGATTGGGCTAACACAACTGACGTCACTTCAGTCTCCTCTTTGGTGAGCTTTGCCGATATCTAGGAATAATTTTCTTAGAACCACCTTTTACCTGTCTTGGATTCATCGGGCATGACCTTAGGAAGGGAGGGGAAAGCTGCTTGTTACAAACCACAAAGGATCCGTCACAATTCTCCTCTACCTCTTCCCCACCCTGCTTCTCTATCCTGTCCTTAAATACCCTGGGGATCGGGGTGATTGTAGACGGCCTATTCTGCTTCCTAGTCTGTGCCTATTTTGGGCAGCTCTCATTATAACTGATAGACTTATAACACCTCACTTTTCCAGCGTTATGGCTTTAGTCACAATTCTAGGTTAACACAAAAGTTTCATTTCCCATCCCATTATGTTAATTTTTAGTCAACTTTGAAGACTTTTCTGGTGATTTATTGCTGTGTAACAAACCACCTCAAAACTTAGCGGCATAGCTCACGAAAAGCCTCTCAACATCACTAATTATTAGGGAAATGCAAATAAAATCCACAATGAGGTATCATCTCACACCAGTCAGAATGGGCATCGTCAGAAAATCTACAAACAACAAATGCTGGAGAGGGTGTGGAGAAAAAAAGGGAACCCTCTTGCACTGTTGGTGGGAATGTAAATTGATACAGCCACTATGGAGAACACTATGGAGGGTCCTTAAGAAACTAAAACTAGAACTACCATATGACCCAGCAATCCCACTACTGGGCATATACCCTGAGAAAACCATAATTCAAAAAGAGTCATGTACCACAGTGTTCATTGTAGCACTATTTAAAATAGCCAGGTCATGGAAGCAACCTAAATGCTCACCGACAGACGAATGGATAAAGATGTGTACATATATACAATGGAATATTACTCAGCCATAAAAAGAAACGAAATTGGGTCATTTGCAGAGAGGTAAATGGATCTAGAGACTGTCATACAGAGAGAAGTAAGTCAGGAAGAGAAAAACAAATATCGTATATTAATGCATATATGTGGAACCTAGAAAAATGGTACAGATGAACTGGTTTGCAGGGCAGAAATAGACACACAGATGTAGAGAAACAGATGTATGGGCACCAAGGGGGAAGAGTGGTGGTGGTGGTGGTGTGATGAACTGGGAGATTGGGATTGACATGTATACACTAATATGTATAAAATAGATAACTAATAAGAACCTGCTGTATAAAAAGTAAATAAAATTAGAAAAAAATTTAGTGGCATAAAACACCACTGTCTCATAACCCCCTCAGATTTGATGGGTCAGGGATCTGGACAGGGATGGCTCCATCGTATGGGCTCAAACCTCTGCAGGTGACTTGAATGGCAGTGGGCAGAAATCATCTGGAGGCTTCTTCCCTCGGGTCTCTGGGGCCTGGGCTGGAATGATGTGAAGGCTAGCTGCAGCTGGGACCATCACTGGTACCTTACACGTGGGCTGTCCTTGTGGCCTGGGCTTCCTCACACCTTTGCAGCTCTGCCTTATGTGGCAGCTCAGGGCTCTGAGAGCAAAAGTTCTACCTGATGTTCAATGACCTTTCCGGCTGTGGATAGTCACTCTGTATCACTTCTGCTGAACTCTATTGACTGAAGCAGACACAAACCTGCTCAGAATCCAGAGGAGGAGACCAACACCCCACAGGTGCTTTTGGACTCAAGAATAAAATCTATCTTTATGTCTCCCTCAAAGTGCATAATGCCTACCTTAATAGGAAGTATTTAAATATTTGTTGAACGAGTACAGCTGATGTCCCATAGTTTATGATGATTTTTTACATCTATTGGAAGACAATAGAACTGAATTCTTTAAAGTACACTTTCTTAGCAAGCAAAATGTCTAAGGAGCTCACTCAGGTAATCAGAGCAGAGTACTTACTGAAAAGATGTCTACATTCCAAAAGATATCTAATTCCAAACTCTTTTTTTTCAGAAATGTATAGCATTGGTTATAAACGGGGTCTGGGTAAAAAGAATGGTTCAAATCAAACTAATCTATCTAGAAAATAACTCAGAGCCAAGGTTGTATGGTATTGTTACAGAGCAATGTGTTTTATAAATAGAGCCAAGTTCTGCGTTTTTGGATCATTTTTTAGTTTTCATTTCCATGGAACAAGCCACAGTTACAGGGCGTCTCAATAATCTTCTCAGGAAGCCTCACTCCTGGGTTTAATACAACACTGAAAAGTCCCAGATGTACATTGGATTAAAATTAATCACTCAGTGAATTTTTTCCAGACCTATTTCTTATTTACTTAAACCGGTTTAGGTAATTAGTTGGATGCCTACCAATTCTTAACTAAGTTTAGTTTGAAGTTTGTTTCAGCATTGTGATAAAATGAATAATAGCCCCCCAAATGCCCAAACTCTAATCCCCAGAACCTGTGAATACGTTACTTTACATGATAAGAGACTTTGTAGGTGTGATTAAATTAAGGATCTTGGGATGGGGAAATTAGCCTGGATTATCGGAGTGGGCCCAGTGTAATCATGAAAGTCCTTATAAGAAGCAGGCAGAAGATCAGATGAGTGGTAGTAAACAGAAGCAAGAGGTTGGAGTGATGTGAAGAAATCATGAACCAAAGAATGCAGGTAGCCACTAGAAATTGACAAAGGCAAGAAAATCGTTTCTTCTCCTGTTCCAGAAGCAACCAGCCCTGTCCACACCTTGGCTTTAGCCCAGTGAGACTGATTTTTAGATCTGTGACCTCTAGAACGATAGGATAATAAATTTGTGGTGTTTTAAGCCATTAAGTTTATGGCAATTTGTTATAGCAGCAATAGGAAACTAATAAAAAACATGCAGGACACACAGCTATACCTTCCGTTAGATTGGTCTGAATATTGGTGTTAATATTTGATTCCTACACCATCTACTTCATCACTGTAAAAACATAATCTGTTGTCGGTTTAGATTTCATTGATGACTTGAGAAAATAGTATCATGTCCATCTTTGAGAAAACTTTTAAAAGTTCAGAATTAAAAATCAGAAAAAAAGAAATACTAGGGTTTTATGTATAAACATGATTAATACAATGAACACTTCTGTATGTTATATAAGAAAATTGTTAAGAGAGTAAATCCTAAGAGTCCTCATCACAAGAAAAAATATTTTTTCTTTAATTCTGTATCTGTATAAGACGATGGGTATTCACTAAACTTAGGTGGTAACCCTTTCATGTTGTAAGTCAAATCATTCTGCCTTAAACTTACACAGTGCTGTATGTCAGTTATATCTCGGTATAACTGGGAGGGAAAAATATTTAATATGAAGAATGAATGAATGAATAAGTAAATACATAGATAAAACTCGTTATTGTGATTCAAAAAAAAATAAAATAAAAATCAGATAAAGGGTGGCTCATCATTTTCCCAAAGGATGTCTTGTTTAATCAAAGGCAGGTTTATTTCATCAGTCTTAAATATTGAGCCATCCTAAAACTTTTCAAAAGTGAGTCAACTTAGAAAATTGCAATTTGCTTCCCAATTTTGGGAGCACATCTACTGCATAAAGGAGTCAAGCGAGCAAGGAAGTGATAAATAAAGATAAAATTAGAAATTTTTTAAAAATGAAAGTAATATTTTTGAGCACAGAGAACTCTAAAACATGTTTGACATTATTAGCCTTAATGCTTTCCTTTTGTTCCCCGATAGCGCCCAAATATATCGAGTTGTAAACACGAAGATAAATTCTGTGGAGGTGCCTAGATTAGCATCTGGCACATGGTAGGCGTATAAGTAATATTATTTGAGTGCGAATAGAGGTGGCGTGAAAGCTGCAGGGCAGCAGATTGCTTATTGGAAGGCGATGAATGTCATCCCCCAGCTTAGAGCTGAGAGAGAGACCAGCCTTTTTCCTTTTTCTTTTCAGTAGAGGAGAGGGGAAATAGGGCCCCTTTAATCTGGCCCTGTGCCAGGGCCTTAAGCTATTCACATTATCTACCATAAATAACTCGTGTTGACACTGACACACTTCTAGGCCATCACGTTTTCAGAATGTTAGAGAAGCCATGAACATGAAATGAGTTTTTAAATACTTAACATATGTGTTTTACTTCAGCGCTCTCTTAACAGTGAGCTAACAAATCTAATAACAAGTGGTTCTTTTAGTAGACCATCGTTCAGCATCGGCCAGAAGGCGAACGTCTGATGAACTGCTCGCGCTCTCTCTCTCTCTCTCTCTCTCTCTCTCTCTCTCTCTCTCTCTCTCTCTCTCTCGTCAATAGAGTATTAGTAAAACATTTGTCACTATTACTGCAGCGAGAAAACCTCTCTCAGGATCCTGTGGTGCATGTTGTAAGCTGACCTACTGTGGCTGAGTATAAATACAAGCTGCTCCAGAGTTTAGCTAGCTAACTAGAGGGCTAAGAAGCTGTGCGCAGAGGGTGAGGAATGTTTTCTTGAAGTAATGTTTGTACATTTGCACCTTATAGAAGACGGAAGACATTTCGCACCCCAGCTGAATAGTCGCTGATCTGGGGACGTGTGGGCGCCCCCATACAGCTCTGGTCTCGCCTTTTCTAAGCTTGTACTGATGACAGTGGAGAAAGGTATTGACTCCTCCCCACTACCTATCACATCAGCAAAGACTCCATCTTGATCTGGAATCTGAGATTTTGCTTCACTGAAGTTTGTACCGTTGAAAAATGCAATATCGATAACCCCTTGACTTCACTGTTTGAACAGAAAGAAACGTGTCCGATAGTAATAACCGTGCTTCTGACTTAAGTTCAGTGTGTGACCCCAAGATGCAGGAAGAGCTGTAAGATTCCTTTCAGATGTAAAATTGTATAATTTTATGTTTTAAGCTAGTTGTCTTTTCCAACATAGTACTATTACTCGTTAAAGCAGTGGTTTCCAGCTGTGGGTGACCTTGCCTCCTACGGAACATTTGGTAATTTCTGGAGACATTTCTGGTTGTCGCAACTGGTGGTGTGGTGCTAGTGGCATCTAGTGGGTTGTAATGGACTGTTAGTGCCCCCCCCCCACCAAATTCGTATGTTCACATGCCTTATTCATTCACATACCTAATGTGATGGTATTTGGAGATGGGGCCTTTGGGAGGTAATTAGGTCATGAACCCCTATGATGAAATTACTGTCCTTATAAAAAGAGGAAGAGAGCTAGCTCTTTATCTGCTTTCACTAAGTGAAGATCTGAGAAGACGCCTCTCTCTAAACCAGGAAGAAGGCCTTTACCAAGAACTCAATCATGCTGGCACCCTGGTTGTGGTCTTCCAACCCCCCAGAACTATGAGAAATAAGTGCACCGTGTTTCAGCCACCCGTTCTAGGGTATTCTGTTATAGCAGCCTAAACTAAGACATGACCACAGCCCGGAGATGCTGCTAAACACCCTACAGTGCACGGGACAGCTTCCCACAACTAAGAATGCCCAGTCCCCAGATGGCATTAGTGCTGAAGTTGAGAAACCCGTGAATGAGAGCCCGCAGGAAAGAACAGAGTGGGTTAGGGAGGGGAACTTGTTATGAGCGAAAGCCAGCAGTTGTATTTCCTGGGAACGTTTTGCTGGTTGCCTACCTGCAATTTTGCAATGTTGATTATTACTTAAGAGGAAGCAGAACATGCTCCGAGTGAGTGGGAGACACAGGCGTGCACTTTCTGAATTATGAGCCTACTGTGCTAAGGATACTAAGAAATGCAATTTGTGTACTTACACAAATAGGAGACGTAAATTCATCCATCCTCTTAGTTTTACTTTTTTTTTTCTGAAAGGAGCCCTGACAAGAAATTCTGTTTGCCTTAGGCACAGCAAAATAATTTTCTAATGAGAACTCCTTACCTTACCAGGAGAGAATTAATTCTCAGTGGGAAGTCTTGCATACCTTTCTGCTGGAGGCTGAGGTCCATCCACACAAGGCCAGGGCGTTGCCTATAGACACTTGATATTCAAAAGTAGAGGCCAGCAACGTGGGCGCCACCTGGGAGCTTGTTAGCAGTGCGGAATCTCAGGCCCAGACTTGACCTACTGAACCGGAATTTGCATTGTGACAAGACGGGAGTGAGGTGGGGGGTAGATAGCTATGCATGTTCAAGATCAAGAAGTGCTGCTAGATCTTCATTCTATGGTAATCAAGCCCTAATTTTTGAGCCTGTGAATAAAATGCATTTTACTCTTTTTCGAAGTATATGGGCATTTGTTGATGACTAGTTCCGTTGTATTGGGCAAATTGGTTCACCTTTTGGGCTTCAGTAATCTCATTTTTGAAAAGAGGGAGTGACGATGAGAGGATCTCTAAGTTCTTTTCCACTTCTAACACTGTCAGAAATAGATTTTTTTTCCTCCAGTGTAAACATCATTTGTAACTGCCTGAGTTATCCTGGTGAATGTAAACTTAAGAAAGAGAAGGTCTCTGGCCAGTACATACCATAGATGCACATATGCATAGACCCTTGTCAATTAATAGTCACTGAATTTTTATGCAAAATATTCCACCCCCAACTTGGAAACTGAACCTACTGAAGTCAGGGGCTGCCTCTTGACTGACGCTTGGATCTGCTCTTTGCAGGAGCGTTCCTTGCCTCCCTGGTTAAATGAGCATCCTGTGTAAATGATCCATCACCAAGCACCGGCCTTGTGCGTACAAGCAGGCTCTACCTGGGTGTGCCATGTGGGCCCCTGTGCAATGTCTCCCTGCTCCGAATCACCCCACTTAAATCCCAAAGCAGAGGTCACCCAGCTCCCTTCTTGCAGTCTGCACCATTTGAAAACAGAAAGCCTGGGTGTAGGAAAATCTTTCAGCACAACTCACAAAGATGGAAAGTGTCTGCAGTTCAGCTTCTTTCAAGAGCTACCTCTGGAGTGTGATTTCGGGAGACGCTACTTTGGCTTTTTTGTTTTGCACAATTCAAGAGACCACAAGATCACAAATGCCAGCCCAATCACAGACACCACCGTACCTCTGAAACACAGGAGGGACTGCTGCAGTTCTTTTTCCTCTGGAAACGATGGAATAATTAAGTGGAAAAGTGAGATTTATTTTTACTATAAACCAGAACATAGAAAAAATATAATAGTTTATTATTGTCTAGTTAGCCAGTGTAAACTGCTCTACAATAGAGAGTTGAAAATAATATCACGTTTCTTCACTTCCCAAATTAAATTAGAACTGGACCCAGCTGCCAACCATCGGATGAGCAAAACATTCAGTTTCAGTGTCCTCTCCCAAGGTCAAGAACTCACAGGGCTGGTGCCTTGGCAGGTGATGAGGTGGGAGGCCTGGGATGGCATCTGGACTGTGGCTACTGCAGACCTAGCAGGGGTCCTCCTGTCTGCTCAGACACCATCTGCCTGGCCTTGCAGCCCATCCATGTGCAGCTTCCTGCCCAGGCCGGTGGGGTCTCCACAGATGGAGTTAGTCCACTTCCACTGTCTCATGAGAAGGAGGTCAGACCTTAGAAAAGGCCAGCTCTTCCGTGCCTCAAGAAGGAAAAAATGTATCTTTCTTTGATTCCTTGACACAACCCAGTCTGCCTTCTATCAAAATGGTAAAAATTATAAAATGATTATTAATACTTGGTGCATTTTTAAACACTGTAGCAGGATTTACATTGCTACAGTCTTTTCAGAGGGCAATTTGGCTGTTATCTTAAAATATTTTCAATGTACATATACTTCACTGTACTAAGAATTTATCAAACAGAAATATCTCCAAAAGTGTATGAAGATGTACATAGAAAGATGATTATTTCTTCTTTGTTTGTAAAATAGTTACAAAAAATTGTAAACCTAAATTTCCATTAATGGGGGAAGATTGAATAATTCGTGGCATATGCATATAGTAAATCACTACCCAAATTCCTAGTGAGGAAAAATTGAGTTTTATATACAATCATTCAGTAGAAAATGTGGTAAGTGAAAAAGCTTCATACACCCACGCACACATACGAAACACTGAAACGATTGCATATAGAGTATGAAAATACATATATCCGTGCAGCAGGCCATTAAAAATGGCACCCTCTGGAGAATGGTTTGGAGAGATGAAGCTTTCACTTTCTGTTTTATGCATTCCTTTACTCTAAATGTTATGCAGTAGCAGGAACTACTTTTGCAAACATAGTTAATATTTGGATTTTTACATCTATAATCTGAAACAAATAATAAAGATGAAAAATTTTTGATTATATAATATTACCAATCCCACCACTGTTTTGTAATGAACATCCTATCAACCCTTACTCATTGTGCAAAATTTATTGTCTCAAAGGCCTCTCTTCTTGGTCTCTGTGTGAATAATTGGCTCCCTTCTGATTGACCCTCTCTGCTAGATGATCTGTTACAGCTAGGTACCACACAGCTATTCACTAATTTCAGGGGTGCTGTTGGGAAAGAGAAAGATAGGAATCAGGTAGGACCTCTCAGAAACCACCATTTAATTTCATTTCCTGGACCGTCTCCAACACAAAAAACTGTGTCCTTTTGGAAATCCTCCTTCTTCTATTAGTCGTTTTGAACCAAGGGTGTTTCCCTCCCTCCCCACCGCCCAATCCCTAGAGGCATTTGGCAATATCTGGAGACATTTTTGGTTTTCACACCTGGAGGTGGGACTGTTACTGTCATCTAGTGGGTAGAGGCCAGGAATGCTGCTAAGCATCGTGCAACACACAGGCCAGCCCTTCCCACAAGGAAGAATTGTCCCAGAATGTCAATAGTACCATGAGTGAGAAACCCTGCTCCGCATCAAGATAGAATGGGCATTTTTTTAAAGCTGCTAGGGAGACTCTATGCCTGCCTCAAAAGGTTAGCTTCTACCATTCACACCTATCTTTTCATCATAGCTTTTTTGAGGTATAATTTACAAATAAAATTTTAAGATATTTATAGTGTACAATATTAGGATTTGAGATATATATATATACATATATATGTGTGTGTGTGTGTATATATATAGATAGATAGATAGATATAGAGAGGGGAAAGATTTCCCCCAAATTAATTAACATAGCCATATTTACCCCCCTCCCTCTTTTGTAGTGAGACCATTTAAGTTCTACTCTCTTAGCAAATAGCGATTATACCATGCAGAATTATCAACAATAGCCATCATGTTATACATTAGATCCTTAGACCTTACTCTTCTTATAGCTGAAATTTTGTACCCTTTAACCAACCCCTCCTTATTTCCCCCATACCTCATCCATTGGCAACCTCTTTTCTACTCTCTTCTTCCTCCCTCCCTCCCTCTCCCTGTCTCTCTCTTTCCTTCTCTCTCCCTCTCTCTCTCTCTCCCTCTCTCTCTCCCTCTTTCTCTCTCTCTTTCTCTCTCTCTCTCTTTTTCTTTCTTTCTTTCTCTCTTTCCTTTTCTCTTTCTCTCTCTCTTTCTCTTTTTCTTCAACATTTAAGTGCTGTCATGCAGTTTTTGTCTTTCTCTGTTTGGCTTGAACTTAGCATAATACCCCCCAGGTTCATCCATGTTGTTGCAAATGACAAGATTTTCTTTTTTTTTTAAGGCTGAATAACATTCCATTGTATGTATATACCACATTTTCTTGATCCATAGATTTGTCAATGAACACAGGTTGTTTCCATACCTGGGCTATTGTGATCAATGCTGCAGTGAACAAGGGAGTACGGATATCTCTTTGAGATAATGGTCTCATATCCTTTGGATAAATACCCACGAGGAGGCTTGCTGGATACTATGGTGGTTCTGTTTTTCTTGAGGAATCTCATACTATTTTCCATAAAGCTGTACCAGTTTACATTCCCAATAACAGTATAAATGATTCCCTTTTCCCCACATCCTTGCCAGAATTTTTTATATCTTTTTGATAATAACTATCCTAAAAGGTGTGCAGTGATATCTCATTGTGGTTTTCATTTGCATCTCCATGATGATTAGTGATGTTGAGCATCTTTTTATGTGCATATTGGTCAATTGTACGTCTTAGGAAAAAACATCTATTTGGGTCCTTTCTCCATTTTTTAATCGAGTAATTTGTTTTTTTCACTACTGGTTTGTGTGTGTTCTTTGTATAGTTCGGATATTAACCTTTTACTAGATATGGGGTTTGCCTTTTCATTTTGTTGATTGTTTCCTTTGCTGAGCAGAAGCTTTTTGGTTTGCTGCAGTCCCACTTGTTGATTTTTACTTTTGTTGCCTTGGCTTTTAGTTTCAAACCCAAAAAATCATTGCCAAGGCCAAAGTCAAGGGGCTTACCACTTGTGTTTTCTTTTAGGATTTTAAAGGTTTCAGATCTTAATTTCAAGTCTTGAATCCATTTTGAGTTGTTTTTTGTGTATGGTGTAGGATAGGGGTCCAGTTTCATTCTTTTGCATGTGGTTGTCCAGTTTTCCCAGCACCATGTATTGAAGAGACTCTTCTTTTCCCATTGAGTGTTTTGGATCCCTTGTAAAATATTACTTGACCATATATGAAAGGGTTTATTTCTGGGCTGTCTATCCTGTTCCATTCATCTGTATGGCTGGTTTTATACCAATACCATACTGTTTTAGTTACAATAGCTTTATAATGTAGTTTGAAATCAGGAAGTGTGATGCCTCCAGCTTTGTATTTAGTTCCCAGGATTGCTTTGGCTATTTGGGGTCTCTTCTGGTTCCATATATATTTGATGGTTGTTTTTTTCTATTTCTGTGAAAAATGCCATTTGAATGTTGATAGATATTGCATTGAATCTGGAGATTGCTTTGGGTAGTATGGACTTTTAAACAATATTCTTCCAATCCATGAGCACAGAATATCTTTGTACTTATTTGTGTCTTTGTCAGTTTTTTTCATCAATATCTTATAGTTCCTAGTGTATAGATCTTTAACCACCTTGGTTAAATTTATTCCTAGGTAGTGTATTTCTTTTGTGTGTGTGTGTGATGCTATTATAAATGGGACTGTTTTCTTAAATTCTCTTTCTGATAATTCATTGTTAGTATGCACAAACACAACTGGTTTTTGTATATTGAGTTTGTATCCTGCAACTTCACTAAATTCATTTATTAGTTCTAACCATTATTTGGTGGAGTCTTTTGAATGTTCTTTATGTAATATCACATCATCTGTAAATACAGAAAATTTTATTTTATCCTTTCTGATTTGGATGGCTTTTTTTTTTTTTTTTTTTTTTTTTTTGCCTGATTGCTCTGGCTAGGACTTGCAGTACTATGTTGAGTAGAAGTAACAAGAGTGAGCATCCTTGTCTTGTTCCAGATCTTAGAGGAAAAGTTTCAGCTTTTAACCATTGAGTATAATATTAGCTGTGGGCTTGTCATATATGGCCTTTATTATGTTGAGGTACATCCCCTCTCTAGCAAGATTCTTGAGATATTTCATCGTGAAAAGATTTTGAATTTTGTGAAATGCTTTCTCTGTGTTGATTGAGATGATTATATGATTTTTATTCTCCATTTTGTTAATGTGGTGTATCACAATAATTGATTTGTGCATGTTGAACCATCCTTGCATTTCTGGAGTAAATTCCACTTGATTATGGCATGTCATCCTTTTAATGTATTGCCAAATTCAGTTTGCTAATATTTTGATGATGATTTTTGCATCTATGTTTATTGGAGACATTGGCCTGTAATTTTCTTTTCTTGAAGTGTCTTTGGTTTGGGTATGAGGTTAATGCTACCCTCGTAAAATGAGTTTGGAAGTCTTCTCTCCTATTTTTTTGGAATAGTTTGAGAAGGATAGCTATTAATTCTTTTTTAAATGTTTGGTAAAATTGGCCAGTGAAGCTATCTGTTGGATGTTATTTGTTGGAAAGTTTTTGATTACAGATTTAACCTCCTTATAGCAATTAGTCTGTTCAGATTTTCAATATCTTCATGAATCAGTCTTGGTAATTTGTGTGTTTCTAAGAATATATCCATTTCTTATAGATTGTCCAATTTGTTGGCATATAATTGTTCATAGTAGTCTCTTATGATTCTTTGTATTTCTGTGGTATCAGTTATAATGTCCCCTCTTTCATGTCTAATTTTGTTTATTTGAGTCCTCTCTCTTTTTTTCCTTGGTTAGTCTGGCTAAAGGCTTGGAAATTTTGTTTATCCTTTCAAAGAACCAACTCTTAGTTTCATTGATCCTTCCTATTGTCTTTTTAGTCTCTGTTTCATTTATTTACACTCTTTGTATTTCCTTCCTTCTATGGACTTTGGGCTTAGTTCTTTTTTCTAGTTCCTTATGTCGTAAACTTAGGTTGTTTATTTGAGATCTTTCTTGTTTCTTAATCTAGGCATTTATCTCTATGAATTTTCTCAAAGAACTACTTTTGCTGCGCAGCATGAGTTTGGTATATTGTGCTTTCATTTTCAGTTATTTCAAGATATTTTTATTGCACTTTGATTTCATCTTTAACCCATTGATTGTTCAGAAGTGTATTGTTTAATGTCCACATATTTGTAAATGTTCCAGTTTTCTTCTTGTGACTTCTAGTTTCTTACCATTGTGGTTAGAAAAGATACTTGATATGGTTTCAATCTCCTTAAATTTATTAAGACTGAGAAGAATGTGTTCTGTGGCTTTTGAATGGAACGTACTATAAATGTCTGTTAGGTCCATCTGCTCTAACATAGCTTGGGTTCATTTTCTTATTGATTTTCAGTCTATGTGATCCATTCGCTGTTGAAAGTGGGCTATTGAAGTCCCCTAATATGATTGCATTGAAATTTATCTCTCTCTTCAGAGAAGTTAATATTTGCTTTAAATATTTAGGTGTTCCTCTGTTGGGTGCATAAATATTTATTAATGCAATGTCCTCCAGATGAATGGACCCCTTTATAATTATATAATAACCTTCTTTGTCTCTTGTTACAGTTTTTTTTGGTTAAAAGTCTGTTTTGGGCTTCCCTGGTGGCGCAGTGGTTGAGAGTCCGCCTGCCGATGCAGGGGACGCGGGTTCGTGCCCTGGTCCGGGAAGATCCCACATGCCGCGGAGCGGCTGGGCCCATGAGCCATGGCCGCTGAGCCTGCGCGTCCGGAGCCTGTGCTCCGCAACGGGAGAGGCCACAGCAGTGAGAGGCCCGCGTACCACAAAAAAAAAAAAAAAAAAGTCTGTTTTGTCTGATACAAGTATAGCTACCCCTGTTTCTTTCTGCTTCCATCTCCATGGAATATATTTTTCCATCCCTTCAGTTTCAGCCTATGTGTGCCCTTAAAGCTAAAGTGAGTCACCTGTGGACAGTATGTAGTTGGGTCTTGTTTTTGTAACCATTCTGTCACTCTATGTCTCTTGATTGGAGGATTTAGTTCATTTCTATTTAAAGTAATTATTGACAGGTATGGACTTACTATTGCCATTTTGTCAATTGTTTTCTGGTTGTTCTATACATCCTCTCTTCTTTTCTTCCTCTTTTGTTCTCTTCCTTTGTGACTTGATGATTTTCTGTAGTGATATGCTTAGAATCCTTTTTCTTTATCATCTGTGTATCTACTATAAGTTTTTGCTTTGTGGTTATCATGAAGCTTACATAAAACATGTTATATTTGTAGCAGTCTATTTTAAGCCGATAACAACTTCAAATGCACACAAAAGCTCTAAATTTTAACTCTCCCTCCTTGCATTTTGTGTTTTGTTGTCAAAATTTACATATTTTTACTTTGTGTGTCCATTAACAAATTATTGTAATTAAGTTATTTTAATACGCTTGTCTTTTGCTCTTTATACTAGAGTTATAAGTGATTTACCCACCTCCTTTACCACATTAAAGTATTCTGAATTTAATTATATATTTACTTTTACCAATGAGTTTTATACTATCATCTTTTTTCATGTTACTAATTAACATCCTTTTGTTTCAGCTGACGAATCCCCGTTAACTTTTCTTGTAAGGCTGGTCTCGTGGCGTTGAACTCCTTTAGCTTGTGTTTGCTTGGAAAACTATTTTTCCTTCAATTCTGAAAGATACTTTTGCAGTGGAGTATTCTCATTGGCAGTTTCTTTCTTTCAGCATTTTGACTAAATCATGCCCCTCCCTTCTGGCTTGCAAACTTTCTGCTAAAAATTCTGATGATAGGGTTCCCTTGTATGTAAAAAGTTGCTTTTCTCTTGCTGCTTTTAAGGTTTTTTTTTTCTTGTTTTTAACTTTTGACAACTTAATTATGGTGTATCTCGTTGTGGCTCTCTTTGGATTTCCTCTTATTTGAAATTCTGTTGGTTTCCTGCACCTGAAAGTCTGTTTGTTTATCTAGGTTAGGGAAATTTTCAGTCATTACTTCTTTGAATAAGCTTTCTGCTCCTTTCTCTCTACTTCTGGGATCCCTTATAGTTTGAATATTCGCTGCTTGATGATGTCCCATAAGTCCCTTAAGCTATCTTCATTTTTTTCATGCATTTTTCCTTTCACTCCTCAATTGGATGAATTCTACTGCCTTGTCTTTTAGTTTGCTGATCTTCTCTTTTGGTTGATCTAGTCTGCTGTTACACCTCTCTATTGAATTTTTCAGTTCAATTATTATATCATTCTGCTCTGTGATTTCTCTTCGGTATTTCTTAATATTTTCTTTCTCTTTGTGGAAATTCTTCCTTTGTTCATGCATTGCTCTCCTGACCTTGATGAGCATCTTTACCAGCATTATTTTGAACTCTCTATCAGGTTAATTACTAAAGTTTGTGTCATTAAGATCTGTTTCTGGAGAATTATCTTGTTCTTTTATTTGAAACACATTCCTTTTTATTTATTTTCCTTGACTGTCTGTGTTGTTTTCTATGCATGAAATAGAGCAGCCACATTTCCCAGTCCTTACAGAGTGCTCTCATATAGGAGATGAACCTCATCAATCAGTCCAGCCTAAGACCCTGGTTTTCTTTCAAGACTTTGTAATTGACCAAGCTGCCCTCTTTGTTCTTAGTGACTTACAGTAGTTTAGGGTGTGCCAAGACCTGTCAGTGTCCTTAGAGAGAGGATCGCATTCAGTATCTAGAATGTGGACCCCCTTAGGTTGAAGGGACTGTATGTAGTTAAGTCCATTTCACAGAGAAACCGGAGATGGGTATTTTTCTTCCTGCTTCCTCTGTACTGGATCCAGGTGTATAGCTGTGGGGGTTACCTGTAATTGCCATAGTCCTGTTGGACCTGTGAAGGGAAGTCCCACTGGCTGTCAGTGCCAGACATACCAGGGACTTGCCCCTTGTGCAGCAGCTGCAAAAGCTGGGACACAGACATATGTACAAGCTTCTTCCAGGAAGATATTGGTGACTTGGAGCAGGCTACCAGGAGTCAATGAGAAAGGTGTTTGTTAGTTTCTCTGGTTTCCAGGAATTTCCAGCTAGCCCCTGTATGTGTGCTAAATCAAAAGGCCTAAATCTCAGGCAGCAGCTTTCAGAGTATGCAGATGGACTCCTTTTGGGGGAAAGACGAGGAGTTGGGCAATTTTGCTTGCTCCCTCTGTACTGAACCCTGGGAGAATAGCTCTATTGCAAGCACTTGCATATCCGTTAACAACTATTCCTTTTTTTGCTATAGTCTTACAGATACAAGCCTCATTGGCTTTAAGAAATAGATGTTTTAGGGGCCTATACCTCAACTGAGAGTTCTAAAAGTTTGGGTATTAAATGTTGGAGCAAACGCTTTGCTCCTAAAGGAGAATCCGGAAATGAGGAGTTCCCTTCCAATTGTATGGTGCTGTGCAGGGGTGGAGTTTATGGCATGTGTATATCTCAGCCTTTTCTACCCGTTTTGATGTGGGCAATTTTCTAATTTGCTTGATGTGTAGGAATTGTTCCCTAGTTTCAGATTTCTTTCAGAGGTAATTGCTCTTTGTGTAGCCATAGATTCAGTGTGTACATAGGAGGGGAATTCGGGAGCCTCCTATATTGCCATCTTGGTTGACCACTCTGTTCATAATTATCTTGGTCACACCTTTAGATACTCATGGATTTTTAACTGAAGCAATTAAGGAGGATTGAAGAATTTGGTTCCTTTAATGTGTATGCTAGCACTATTATAAAACCAGAAAAAAATTAGCTACCATGAACTTTGTTGACATGTATTCCAAATTGAACTATGAATGTTAAGTACTCACCCAGTATCAGTTATATCTGGTATCACTGCTTCTAGTAATCAAGAATTACTAGAACCTGAGTTATTTTTTTTCTTTTTCCACATTCTTTGTTTTGTTCTTTTATCAAATCTTTCCAAAAAGAAAAAATAAATCTGATTAAAATGAGAACATATAAAATAGTATAGCAGGAACAGGAAAAAAAAAAAGCAAGATAACAGCAGAGAAAATATAAATTAGAGGGAGAGGTTAACACAAGTTAGAGAGAGGTGAAAATATAACACAAATGTGCAGTCTGTAAGAGCATAAATCCTTGATCTAGTTGTGCCCTGACTCGGCTTTAAGCTTCCTGGTGTTCAGAATAAAAAGAGACTCAATTATAGTTTGATGAGGAGAAAACATGCTGTTTTCCTAGTTCTAATACTAAAAAACGCGTATGGATCTTTGCAAAGGGACTTAAATACAATCTCTACAGTAATTGCCATAATATATCTCATAAGACTGCTTTTCCTACTACCCCTCAACGAAAACTAAGATCAAAACCTTCCAAAATAAACTCGGTGAAACTCTTTCTGCATATAGTCAAAATAATGTGGCGCAACTACAGAGTTTTTCGATGGTCAAGCTTGATCAGAAGAAAAGCTTACAATATTGTTATAGGTGATATAGAGAAGAGCCCCTACAGTGGGTACTTGAGGTATAAAAATAACATTAAACTCCTCCACATAGTGAAAAGCTGGATTGGAGGAATCTGTGTGCTTAGGCAGAGAAATGGCAGATGATTTCAATGTGGATGGGTACGTCATAGGTATTCGAAAGCATATCTGTAGAATAAGGACTCTGAGCCATAGGAGCAATCCAAGAGAAGAACCTGGGATCTTTTACCATAGATCAAATTTTCTCAAAGTATTTTCCTTGGCCTACTAACATCACGTGATAAGGTCTGAAAAGGGTTCCAGTGTCAAATAAGTTTGGAAAATATTGCATACCAGTTCCATCTCTTGGAAAATTAGTAGTAGTATTACATGGTAGTACTACACAATACTACACAGCACAGTAATACATGAGAGACCTGTAATAAAGGAATCTGATTAACTTTTCTTTGCCTAGTGTTTCCCAAACTTATTTGATCATCAAATCCACGTTAACATTTGGTGTGACTAATATTCTATAAAACAGACGCTGAAAAATATCTCATAGTTTCTGATGACATTGACTCAATGTTATTAAGATTAAAATCACTTTAAAAAACATCACTGTGAGGAATGTCCTAGGAAACAAAACAGTAGACATTAACTCAAACTCTTGCACACCCACAGGCAAAATAGGATTCTGGTATATCTACTTTAAACAAGTATCAAGTGGACATATGGCTTCCTCAGAACCTCAGAAGGCTAATGAAAATGTATATATTGGATGTTTATAACATGGAAGGTAATCAGAAGTCAAAATTCTTTTCTATACTATAAAATCTGTTTGGTAAGTTGATTTTTAAATGAATTTTCAAATGCCGTAGGTTGTGAATTCAGGGAAAATATGGGAGTCTGTTTTCTTTGTTTTTCAAGTGAGGTATTCTCATAAAGTTTTAAAAGTCCAGTTTGCAGCTTAGGACTTTTCTTTGATACGTACACAAATGTACGACTGTATTTTGTCAATGGCCTTTGTGTAGAGGCACATGTTAATTTTCTGGGAACACTGAAGTTCTGTCAAGAGCAAAGAGCCATCCTGCATATCCTAGTTGATATGAATGTTCAGTGGGAAACAGTTTCATATCTCACTTGAATCAAGCCGAGAAACCTCCTAAACGATTGGTCAGTCAAATGACCAGAAAATTCTTAAATCTGGTTATATTAATTTCCTAGACCAATAAGGGGCATTTTAGGTAGAACAACATTGATTATCTCATATTCTAGCTTCAATTTCCTCCACTGTAGGAATTCCTCAGCAGTCTTTCCTCAGCAGATTCCACACACGTATTCCTGCCCTGCTATCTGAAGATGAACCCACAGTGTGGCATCTCAGCTTCAAGGGAAATTTTAACTGTTTGATGCATGTAGTTAAATCAGTGATGCAGTTCCTGTTGTATCCTATTGAAGACCAACCTGAAATATCCTTAAAAAAGTTTTTGAACTTGGAGGTCAGATGACTTGAGCACAGTTTTTGATGCTACCAGTTACTGGCTGTACGGTGTTGCATAATCTTCTTGGAGTCTTCCTTTTCCATAAAAACTCACCTTATTGTAGCATAGTCGTTGGTATCGATTCTGATAGTGGTTGTGAAATTTCTGGGTAAATAAAGCACTGACCAGATATATGCTTCCCTGCGTTCAGAAAAGAAAAGCTTTCTGACACTTCTGGGTCACTTATTCTCTTTTAATGGTCTTTTCTTTAGACCCACCAGTGTGAGACTGTCAAGGTCTAGGTAAAAATGTGTTCTTCCCCATATACAAGAAGCTTAGATGCATAGTTGCAAATAGCATGCTCAAAAAGGCTTTATTAATTTTAAAATAAGAACAAACACTTCAAGCTGGATAACTGGCACTGCTTGTGTCATGTCTAACTTACTGTAGTAAAACCATTCTTCTCCTAGGAATCAGGCCAATTTTGGGGGTTGTTTGCAAAGACCAGACACATTTATCAGGACCCTTCTTCAGAAACACATGTGGGCTGTAAGCAATGTATTTCCTGGCTTCTGACATGAGCTAAACATCTGGAAAAGGCAAAGTTGTAATGAAACTGTGCATTGGCTGTGTTCATCCACATTTCTTTGCAAAGGCAAGGCAAGGCTGGCGCCCGTAAGGCACCACTCTCATCTATAAAGTGGAGGTTCTTTTGCAGGCCCAGATGTATCTAAGGGTGGAGTGGAGGGATGGGGACCACTGCCAGACCTTCCTGGTCCTCTCCTGCAGAATGGTCAGGGAGAGGTACAGAGAACGGCTCTTCTATTCTTCTCTAGACATGATTTTAACAGAGGAGTGTTTTTTATCCTCAAACGCCTCCCTTGCCTTCTTAAAATCGATAACCAACGTATTAGTTTCCTATTGGTGGTAATTCCTAAATTACCACAAACTTAGTGGCTTAAAACAATGCAAATTAATTAGTTTACAGTACTGGAAGTCAGAAACCCTAAAATCAAGGTGTTGGCCGGGCTGCCTTCCTTCTGAAGGCACTAGGGGAGAATTGGTTTCCTTGCCTTTTCCAACTTTTAGAGGCTGCCTGCATTCCTTGGCCTGTGGCCCTCCATCTTCAAGGTCAGCAGCATAGTATATTCAAATCTTCTCTCTCTCTTTCTCTTTCTTTCTCTCTCTCATCTCTCCTGTCATCACATCTCCTCCTTTGACTCTGACCCTCGTGTCTTCTTCTTATAAGGCCTCTTGTGATTACATGGGTCCACCAAAGTAATAGAGGATAACCATTCCATCTCAAGCTCCTTCCCTTAGTAACATCTGTGAAGACCCTCTTGCCATCTAATCTGGGGATGAGAATATGCACATCTTTGGTAGGGGGTGGTGGGGGATGGGGCATTATTTTATCTACTGCCACCATGTTGGTTGTTTTGATTGCTTTTTAAAATAGTTTCATCATGTGTAAATTTGGGGCAATTATATTCATCTCCTGGAGATACAGAGTTCATGAGATAGGTTGGCTTCAGCATCACAGCAAAGTGCTTGGATGGTGGCCATTAGAAGATTTACTTTTTGTAAGTGCTGTCAATTCAGAGGTGCAAAGTCTAGATTCTGTACCCACTACCGACTATGTTACCTGAACAGGCCACTTTGCCTCTTTGGCCTCAGTGTTTGCATCTTTACGTGCGTCGCTTGAGTTTTCTCATCAGCTTGTGAATAATGACTCAAGTTGCAATAGGACTCCACCTATAAAAGAAAGCACTTACAAGCTTCTTACAGTGTCACCTACTTATTTGTAGGAGTGTTAAGGTGGTGTTTTGCATGTATCCACGCATCAGTTCTCCCAAGTGTTCCCACTCTGGGCCCTTTTTACTCAGGTCCAGAGAAGAAAGCAGATAATCTGTAGGATAGGAAATAGTTGAAGATATGACAACCTCAATGGGGAATATTAGAGGGGTCAAAAAGTAAAGGATTTCATCGACAGTGCAAATAATTTCAAGTTAGCAGTCTCAGAGAGAAGGATCATGAAAAAATGTCACAGCTCCAGAAAGGCAGACAAGATGGAAACCATTATTCAGTCATCATTCTTTCATCTTAAGGCTGCTTCTATACTGAGCCAATCTGTCTCCTGTAAATGCTCCCAAGTTTAATTGGCCAATACTTTCTCCAAAAGCACTCATGGATAGCATGTTTCTCTTCAACATTTTTTTCTACATCACTGCATTTACTGATTGCATCTTTATGAGGATAATTTATATCCCACCTAAAAAGAATTTGTGGCAGCTGACACGAAAACTTAAAAGCGGTGACGTCTAGAGGGAAGTAACAGATGAAGCAGGAAGAGTAGTCAGGCAGAAGCATAAAAAAATTTGCCAGAAATAAAGGCAGAGGGAAACTGTTGCACTAAGTACAAAACTGAATTCTGTGCTTCCTGGCAGAGCAAACAGGTAAATGAAAGAAACCATGCAGCACTTTGACAGAAGAGACAAGTCTTTTTTCTCAGTCTAAACTCTAACTTAGTTCTGCATCTCATTGGTGTCATTGAACAAAATAATGGACAGTGGACAGGGCCCTTAAGAGAAGTTTTTACCAAATTAGTTTGCCTTATAGTAATAATAATGGTGGTGATGGTGGTCATGTTTGGCCAGGAAAATCTTTTTCCTGTTGCTCGAGTTTCCATGAGGAAAGATGAGCACTCCTAGCCTCTTGCCTTATTCCTTAATTCTCCCCAGCGTAGAAAGCCTGGGTGGGTGACAGCCACTGTCCACTCTCCTCACATATGTGAAGCACACCTACCAGTGGCCCAGGCATGAGGAATTTGGTCTCTTTTTCCCTTTTTCTCTCTCTGGAATGGCAAGAGGCAGTGACATGGGAAAGTAGGCTGGCTCTACTCATTGAAAATATCCCGGAATAGTTTAAGGTCTGGATTCAAGACTGGGGAATGGAGTGGTCAATCCCCATTTGACTCTTCCAAGTTATAGTTTCTAGTAATGATGACATTTTCCCTGTTTACACTTTTTTCTTATTTCTCAATAGCTTCAAAATTCCAGTAGAATAGAGAAGTGATATTTATTTTTTTCTTGGTCCTTTCAGTTGCCCACCAAAATCTGTTTCTTCTTTTTCCACAGAAATAGAATTGTTGCTGGGCAGATGGTGGCAGCCAGGTGTGACCATAGGGCTAAGTTCATGGGTACCGAATGTGGGCAGAAGGAATGTATGCACCTTCTGACTTAAGCTCTCAAAGACCCTTGGCCTGGACAAGGTCCTTCCTTTCCTTTCTCCTGGTAGGAAGAAGCAGTGGCTGGAGCCTATTGAGGATAGAAGAGCTGCCCCACCAGCCTGGGTGGCATTCTGGAGCAGAGCCCACTCATATGAGACAAAAGTCTATTTTTGAAACAACTCATTCTTTGATCTCTTCATTATAGCAAGTTGGTCTTTAGCTAATACAGACTCCAAAAACAGTACAAGCTAACAATTCTTTAACACTTTTCTTGAGTTTTCTAAAAAACTTTTTTTATTGTATATTGGCGCATAGTTGATTAACAATGTTGTGTTAGTTTCAGGTGTACAGCACAGCGATTCAGTTATACATATACATGTACCTATTCTTTTTCATATTCTTTTCCCATTTAGGTTATTACAGAATATTGAGCAGAGTTCCCTGTGCTATATAGTAGGTCCTTGTTGGTTATCTATTTTAAATATAGCGGTGTGTACATGTCTATCTCAAACTCCCAATCCATCCCTCCCCCGCACCCTTTCTCACCCGGTAACCATAAGTTTGTTCTCTAAGTCTGTGAGTCTATTTCTGTTTTGTAAATAAGTTCATGTGGATCATTTTTTTTTAGATTCCACATATAAGCGATATCATACATTCGTCTTTCACTGCCTGACTTACTTCACTTAGTATGATCACCTCCAGGTCCATCCATGTTGCTGCAGATGGCATTATTTCATTCTTTTTAATGGCCGAGTAGTATTCCACTGTATATATGTACCACATCTTCTTTATCCATTCATTTGTCGATGGACATTTAGGTTGCATCCATGTCTTGGCTATTGTAAACAGCGCTGCAATGAACATTGGGGTGCATGTATCGTTTTGACCTATGTTTTTCTAGGGATGTAAGCCCAGGCGTGGGAATTGCTGGATCATATGGTATAGCTCTATTTTTAGTTCTTTAAGGAACCTCCACACTGTTCTCCATAGTGGCTGTACCAATATACATTCCCACAAACAGTGTAGGAGGATTCCCATTTCTCCACACCCTCTCCAGCATTTATTGTCTCTAAGACTTTTTGATGATGGCCGTTCTGACTGGTGTGAGGTGATATCTCGTTTTAGTTTTGATTTGCATTTCTCTAATAATTAGTGATGTTGAGCATCTTTTCATGTGCCTCTTGGCCATCTGTATGCCTTCTTTGGAGAAATGTCTTTTTAGGTCTTCTGCCCCTTTTTTGATTGGGTTGTTTGTTTGTTTTGCGGTACGCGGGCCTCTCACTGTTGTGGCCTCTCCCGTTGCGGAGCACAGGCTCCGGACACACAGGCTCAGCGGCCATGGCTCACGGGCCCAGCTGCTCCGCGGCATGTGGGATCTTCCCGGACCGGGGCACGAACCCATGTCCCCTGCATCGGCAGGCAGACTCTCAACCACTGCGCCACCAGGGAAGCCGGTTGTTTGCTTTTTGATATTGAGCTGCGTGAGCTGTTTGTAAATTTTGGAAACTAATCCCTTGTTGGTCGCATCATTTGCAATTATTTTCTCCCATTCTGTGGGTCGTCTTTTCGTTTTGTCTGTGGTTTCCTTTGCTGTGCAAAAGAGTTTAATTAGGGTCCCATTTGTTTGTTTTTATTGCCTTCACTTTAGGAGATGGCTCAAAAAAGATACTGCTGCGACTCACGTCAGAGTGCTCTGCCTATGTTTTCCTCTAAGAGTTTTATATTATCCAGTCATACATTTAGGCCTTTAATCCATTTTTAGTTTGTTTTCGTGTATGATGTTAAAAAATGTTCTCATCTCATTTTTTACATGTAGCTAACCAGTTTTTCCAGCACCATTTATTGAAGAGACTCTCTTTCCTCCATTGTATAGTCTTGCCTCCTTTGTTGTACATTAATTGACAATAGGTGCATGGGTTTATTTCTGGGCTTTCTATCCTGGTCCATTGATCTATATTTCTGTTTTTGTGCCAGTACCATACTGTTTTGGTGACTTTAGTATAGTCTGAAGTATAGTATAGTCTGAAGTCAGGGAGTCTGATTCCTGGCTCTGTTTTCTTTCTCAAGTTTGCTTTGGCTATTCAGGGACTTTTGTGTTCCCATACACATTTTAAGATTTTTTGTTCTAGTTCTGAGAAAAATGCCATTGGTAATTTGATAGGCATTGCACTGAATCTGTAGATTGCCTTGGGTAGTATAGTCATTTTGACAATTTGATTCTTCCTATCCAAGGACATGGTATATTTTTCCAACAGTTTGTGTCATCTTCAGTTTCTTTCATCAGCATCTTATAGTATTTGGAGTACAGGTCTTCTGTCTCCTTAGGTAGGTTTATTCCTAGATATTTTATTCTTTTTGATGCTATGGTAAATGGGATTGTTTCTTTAATTTCTCTTTCTGACATTTAATTGTTAGTATATAGAAGTGCAATGGATTTCTGTGTGTTAATCTTGTATCCTGCAACTTTACCAAATTCATTGATTAGCTCTAGTAGTTTTCTGGTGGCATCTTTAGGATTTTCTGTGTATAGTATCATGTCATCTGCAAACAGTGATAGTTTTACTTCTTCTTGTCCAATTTGGATTCCTTTTATTTCTTTTTCTTCTCTGATTGACATGGCTAGGACTTCCAAAACTATGATGAATAAAAGTGGCAAGAGTGGACCTCCTTGTCTTGTTCCTGATCTTAAAGGAAATGCTTCCAGCTTTTCACCATTGAGTATAATGTTTGTCATATATGGCCTTTATTATGTTGAGGTATGTTCCCTCTGTGCCCACTTTTTGGAGAGTTTTTATCGTAAATGGGTGTCAAATTTTGCCAAAGTCAAAAGCTTTTTCTGCATCTATTGAGATGATCATATGGTTTTTATTCTTCAAATTGTTGGTGTGGTGTATCACATTGATTGATTTGTGGATATTGGAAAATCCTTGTATCCCTGGGATAAATCCCACTTGATCATGGTGTATGATCCTTTTAATGTATTGTTGGATTCAGATTACTAGTATTTTATTGAGGATTTTTGCATCTATATTCATCAGTGATACTGGTCACTAATTTTCTTTTTTGTGGTATCATTGTCTGGTTTTGGTATCAGGGTAATGGTGGCCTCATAGAGTGAGTCTGGGAGAATTCCTTCCTCTGCAATTTTTTTTGGAAGAGTTTCAGGAGGATAGGTGTTACCTCTTCTCTAAACGTTTAATAGAATTCGCCCGTGAAGCTATCTGGTCCTGGAATTTTGTTTGTTGGGAGTTTTAAAGTCACAGTTTCAATTTCCGTACTTGTGATTGGTCCTCTTTAACACTTATTGTCATGTGCCAGTGTCTGTGCTGAGCACTTTGCATGTATTATGTCATTTGGGTCTCATGAAGAGCCTATAAGGTAAAGTCATTACATCTTCTTTTTCCAGAGGAAGGAATGAAGGCACAGAAGGTTAAATGAGCAATTTATACTACACATATGGCAAGGGAGCAGAGTCAGAGTTCAAACCCAGTGCCCCGTGCCCTGAATCTTAAACATCATGGTGTCTTTGCTCTTTACAAGGACTTGGAACAGAGACTTAAAGGCAGGGTTTCAGAGCTATTTCCATAGAAAGTCAGAATAATGTAACTTGAGGATAGAAAAGGCTTCAGGTTTGGCATGCTCCCCCTCTCAAATAACAGTCGTCTCTGTAGTCAAAACAGGAGGCAGTCAACAGAGGAAGGATGAACATTTTACTTGAAAGGGCAAGCAGAACCCATCAGGGTAAGTGCTGGAGACCGTTCTCCGAGGGTCTCTTGTGTTTCTGCATGTGTTGCAAGCAGAGGCACTGACTGCTTTTGTTGTGAACCATCTTTGCAAGGATGTTTGTATAGTGAACAGCCTTAGAAGATAGTGACAGTGTCTCCCTTCAGAGTAAAGGGTCAGGCATGTGTACTGCTGTCATGAAAGATTTGGGTTCCCTAAGGTCAGGGTTCCTTTCCTGTAACTGCATGTGGGGATGTTTGTCTTGCCTTGTGGGGAACCAACACAAATGCTGACACTGGTTGCTGCTACTGTTGCAAGTTATCAAGTGCCCTTTGACTCTGACCCAGGAATCACATGTCTTTCTGCAGCTGGTTAACCTGTTGGCTTGAATGTAGGGTAGAATCTCGGACCATTCACAGTTTACCTTGACAATAAGGTACATTTTTCTATCCCCTTTTAAGTGCAATGAAACACTCAATATTCAAAGGTAGCTGGTCTGGATTTTCTAGATGTCAGTTGGTTGAACAAGGAGGAAGGGAAGTGTCTACCCAGACAATGGAAATTAGCATGCTTGAAACAGATATTCATTTAGTCAGAATTCATGTCAACCTAATTCTGAAACACAGAGTTCCGTCTGAGTTCTAAATGTTACGGCAAAGTCCCCAAATTAGATTTCAGTACCCTAAAATGTCAACAAATATGTGGTTTAAAATTTTTTGAAGATACAACCTGATGGGGAAATGGAGTTGAGATACATTTTTAGACTTTCCACAAGCATTAGGATATCCAGCTCTGTTGGAAAGGAGGGTGAAACTATGATTCTGAATGGAAGGAAAACAAAAATTTCATACATAAAGATTAAAAAATAAAGTTATTTGAATATTTTGATTTCCCTAAGTGGGAAATAAAGCAAACTTCTTGTGCTGAGGAAAGAATACCAGAGCTCAAGATAGGTGAGATCATTTTATCAAGTAATTGTGAGACTTGCACGGGATAGTATCTGGGCCTTGTTTTTTCTTCAAGCATAAAACAGGGGGTATGAAATACATCTCAAAGCTCACATCTAACACGGAAGTTAATGGAATCATAGACTCTCTGAAATAGAAGGAAACAGTAGTGAATTATTTTCTCAGCATAAATTCTAAGTGGTGTTTCTGGAGAGAGGAAGATCATTACATTTCAGATCAGCCTATTTCATCTCCAGACATCTTTCAATAATAGAGTCTTCTTTATATTGAGGTAAAATGTGTTAACTTGTAACTTTTATCATTGATCCTGGATTAACTTCTGGACCATAAATGACAAGAATAATCTCTTCCCCCTCACCCTTGCTAGCATATCAGTTACTTGAAGGTGGGTCATCACATCAGAGATCACTCTATTCTAATCTATTAATCCCTGATCCCTATAAATTCTTCTATAAATGAGTTTGCGTTCCTTCCTACTTCTGGTTGGTCTTAAACTGTAAGCTGTTTCACGCAGGCCTGTGTACTTTAGACAGCAAAACAGAGTTCTGTCCATTGCTCTTCCTGAAAATGTTTGCTAGAGGTGGAAGAACTGGTATCAAAAACTGATCTCCAGGGGCTGTGGATGCTGTCCAAGGTGGTGGCAGTGGGGTTGGAGATGGGGAAAGGAAGCCAGGGCTGGTTCTGCTTCCTGGAATTTTAAGTCTAAGCTCACCAGCACAGGAAAGCTGATGGGGCAGACTTAAATTCTATCCAAGCACATGGTGATATCCTAAAGATCACATACCACGAGAGAAGGGCAGTTCACCTAATAAACGTGACTTGACTTGTCAGTTGGGAGCCAGAGGATCAGCTGGGATCACGCAAGGAACAGTGTAGCCTGGGCAGGCCTCCGTAGTCTAATAGTTAAATTGTAAGACTATCCTGGTGGTTTTCATATCATATCATCAGAGTAGCTTGTTAAAGATAAGATTCTCAGGCCTACAAATTGGATTCAGTGAGCATGGGGTGTCCACAAGTCTAATTTTCAATAGCTCTCTCCATAGACAGAGATGCAGATGGCCCATGGACACTCAGTAAAATACACTGTTTCTGGTTCTTTTGACATCAGAGACACCAAGTCCTGAGGGCCCCACCATAGGTCCCACCATGATGGAGTAAAATAGAGAACTATTCAGCTGGGTGCTTTAAGGTCAGCCTAGAATGGCCCCCTGTAGGCCCGGATGGCTAAATGTTTGTTGAATGAATGCTCCTCCCTGCTCCTCCTCTCTAACCACTCCCAAATCCTTGTTTGTTGAAACCATTTTTGTTTTCAATTTTGAAACTTCTCTCAATCCCTACAACCAGTCTCTCCCTACACGTTCCTGTCAGATCTTCGGTAGAAGTTCTTTTCCTTCCCATTCTGTCTTTTCTTACTGCAAGTTGGCAGATCATTCTTGCCGAGTTCCTAACTATAGTTTGAATCTAAAGTGTCTCAGATTATAAGTACAGAAGCAAAGAATTCCATTGTCCAGTGGGACTGACTACTGTGGTAATAGAGAGGGCCAGATGCGAGGATTCGGTTTGAGCTCCTAGAAGATGGAAGTGGAGGTGTTAACAAAAATGGTAGGAGAATCTCTAGACTCAGGAGGGAAAATGAGGCATTCAGTTTTGTTCAAAGACAATTTAAGGTGCTGGTAGGATATTTAAAAGAAAACTATACTATATTACATATTGTACAAAATACACCATTGGAAATCTGGGCCAGGAACTCAGAAGAGAGGTCTAGGTTACATATTGAGTTATTCACAGTGATTTGATTAGGTGAGATTATAAAGAGAGAGAGGTATAGGGGGAGGGTAGGAAAAAGGACACAGATCGAACCTTAAAAAAAAAAAAAAAGCCTATCTGCAGCAATATAGAAGGAGAGGGACCACGAGTAATCCAATCAGGAAACTAATTAGAGTACAGTATTACAGAAGCCAAGGTAAGAAAGTATCAAGGAAAGAAGATTTCTTGACTTAATAGAACATTTGTACATACAAATTGGTAGTAGTTAAATTCACACTGAAGATTTAAGCAATAAGAGGTCAGTGATGAAGAAAGCAAATCGTAGCAAGCTGCTCTATTCAGATGTAAAACAATAAAAATGAATGAGTGAATGGATGCATGGAAAAAGAAAAAAGAATGAAGTAGCAGTTTGATTTGTCCTTAGAAGAAAACGGATGATGCTTGCTGGAGAAATCAACACATTCAGTGACTGAAAATGCAAGAAGAAGGAGTTAAGGAAAATCTGAGAGGATAATTGATAGCAACATAAAAGTAAAAAAGGAGGAAACTGAAAATTATATCAGACTTTTTTGAGTCAAGTTGGAGATAACGTCACTGGAGAGACTGAGAAGGTGAAGATACCGTGGGTGGCTGGCAGTGGGGGTGGGATAGATAATAGAATGATGGGTTAACCAAGGCAGAAGTCTATTTATCTCTTGTATAAAAGAAGTCACAAGGTACACAGACAGGGTTTCTTTGGTGGTTCCAAACATGTGGCTCCACGTCATGAGGGACCCTGGCTCATCCTGTTTTCAATTCACCATCCTAGTTTATGGCTTCTATCTTCATGGTTCAAGAGAGCTGCTAGATCTCCATTGATCACACCCACGTGTGCTGGCTAGAAAGGAAAAGCAGAAAAGCAAAAACGGCTCCTTGCAGCTGCATTAGGTCTCTTTCAGCAGGCTTTTTGGGAAGTATCACAAAAGTTTTGCTCTCATGTATTTGGCCAGAACTTTTATCAGCTACACCTATTCACAAAGGAGGCTGGAAAATATAGTTTTGTTCCCTCATTGTGACCAGAGAAATGTCAGGGTTCTCTTACAAAGAAGGAAGGGAAGATGATGGTGGTGTTCGGTAACTGTCAGTTTCTGTCACAGACATGGTGAAACATCTGTGATGAGGCCATTATTCCAGTTTTGTCACTTTTTCTAGCAAAACTGGTTATCAGGAAAAGAAATGTTTTGGCCAGGGCTATGGACTGGAGTGGCAGTTTCCAATAAGGAAGTGAGCAATTCCAGACTACAAGCAAACATACTGCTGAAACCCGGATACTGAGGTCCAGGCAGATGGACTGAAAAAGCACAATGGGTACTCATGGGGCTAGAGAGCACAAGGAACGTAGAGAGCTAGTTGAATAAAGAAGAAAGGAATGGGAAAGTGGAAGAAAGATGGTGTGATGAGAAGAGGAGATTTCAAGTTGGCAAAAATAAGGCAGTTACAAATGCTCAAAGTATGAGATGTGATTATTCTTGGCTGGAATGGAAAAATAGGTTATTATATTGACGTGTAGTAGTTATGGAAACAAGGCTAGAGGGATCATTGATAAGGATGATATCAGGACTTGAAAGTGGAAAGCAACACTGAACTAGAGACTAAAAACCTAGATATTCATGAGATCAGAAGTAAACAGAATGAGGAGTAGGGTCAATGTAGAGATTCACCTACAACTGAGGAGAGGTTGATTGGAAATCGCAGGGAAATATTAGTAATGGCAGACATTTATTGAGTACTTGCTATGTGACAAACAAGAAACTGTGTTTTTAATATAAAAATGATTTTTAAATTTACTATTTAGGAATAATTTTAGATTTACATAAAAGTTGTGAAGATACAGACTTTCTCTCTTCCCTTCATCCGTCTTCCTCTAAACTTAACCTCTTACATAACCGTGGTACATTGGTAAAGCTAGTTAATGACAGTGGTACAGTACTATTAACTAAACGTGATTCCGCTTTCTTTATTTGTTCCACTGATGCCTCTTTTCTATTGCAGAATGCAATCCCACATACCCTGTTGTACTTTGTATTTCGTTGTCATGCCTCCTTAGTCTCCTCCGACCTGTGACGTCTCAACATCTGTTTCTCTTGACCTTAACATTTTAAAGAATACTCCCAGGAATCTTGTGGAATGTCTCTCAATTTGGGTTTCTCGGACATTTTCCGATGATTAGACTAGGGCTATGCGTGTTTGAGAAAATACCACAGAGCAGAAGTGTGCTGATCATAGAGCATATCTGTGAGAACACCACGACGTAATTGATGTCAAACTCGATCTCTTGGTTAAAGTGGTGCTTGCCAGAGTTCTACAATATAAATATTTTTTCCCCTTGCTCTACTGTACTCAGCAAGAGGCTGAGTTTAGCGCACACTCAAGGGGAGGGGTATTAAGCTCCATCTATTGGAAGGCACAGTTACCTATATTTGTGATTTTCCTGTAAGGAAGGTTCGCCCCCTCGTCCCCATTTATTGATTTCTTCAATCATTTATTCATATCAGGATGGACTCACGGATATTTTATTCTTTGGGTTGTAATCCAATGCTTCTATTGTTTTGCTCAAATTGTTCGTTTTGGCAACTGGGAACTGTTTTTACATAATTTATGGAATCCTGTGAGGTGCCTATTACTGCTATCCTTATTTTGTAGATACGGAAACTCAGGCTCAGAGAGTAAGAAACCTTCCCAATGATTCACGTCATGTGTGTGCTGAGGCCAGGTGTCTTCAGAGTCCGTGTGCTTAGCTTTGCTACGCTGTTTAGAGGGAAAGGATGCTCAACAAAAGTAAATCGGAGATAAGGTGTCTTTATTTCACCCTTTTTCAGAGGTGAGATCACAGATTTTGAGGAGATTCATCATAAAGGTAGTAGTTGCAGAATGGATGAGCTTCCAGAGGGTCAGTATGTAGAGAAAGAAACACACATGGTGGTCAGAACTAAGCCTGTTGCCAGGTGGGAGAGGAGAGTAGCTAACAAAGGCAAATGAGGGAATAAACAGGATGCAGGACAACTAATGTCATAGAACCTAAGGGGGGGGAAAATGTTCATTGAGGGTGCAGGGCCATAGAGAATCAGCCTATGGTAAGAAGGAAGTTAAGTGAACGTCATCAAAGCAGCATAATGGGAAGAAAACAAGATTTCAGGAGACCAACATTATTTGAGAGAAAGGAGGCAAAGAAGTAATTTAATAAGAAGAGGGATGCAGAATCAAGTAATTTTTCTTTTCCCTGGGATAGAGGATGACCTGTACGCAGGGGTGCCCACAGGAGAGAGAAAAGACTCGGGAAGAGGGAGACGGAGTAGCTGAGTGTATGAAAACTGGAAAGGAAGGGTGTTTGTTTTATTTATTGAAGTAGAGTTGATTTACAGTGTTGTGTTAACTTCTGCTGTACAGCAAAGTCATTCAGTTAAACATAAATACACACGTTCTTTTTTACATTCTTATTCATTATGCTTTATCATAGGATACTGAATACAGTTCTCTGTGCTGTATAGTAGGGCCTTGCTGTTTATCCATTCCAAATACGTTAGCTTACATCTGCTGCCCCCAACCTCTGGATGTAGAGAACAGACTTGTGGTTGCCAAGGGGGAGGGGGTGGGGGAGGGATGGAGGGGCAGGTTGTGGTTAGGGAGAGTGTCCATCTTGGAGGCCGGGGAGCTTCTCCTTCTCCCATGTTGGAGGTTGGCCTAAGAGCAGAGGACAGTGGTATTGTGGAGGTAAAGGTACAGACACACTTAGGATGTGCTGTGGGGTTTTGATGGTTTCAGTCGTATTAGTGCAACTGGAAGCATGGTCCTCTGCGGACACTGGGATAAAACTGGAGAGACATTCCCTAGTCTTGTGAGTAGCTAACATCCCTGGTCAGTGTTTGACAGGCTTGGTGACAAGGGGGCAAGTTGCAGTCATTCATGCTGATGAAGTCGTCTGACTGAAAGTAGGGATCAGAAATATTATCTGGATTTTTCTTGACTCTTTAAGATCAAACAGTTGAAACTGAATATATCGTGCACGCAGGCAAAAGATAGTGTTAGTCTTTCTCAAATATTCAGAATTAAGTATGATGCTAATTGGCTATGTTTTTATCGACTTGTTGAGAAAAATACCTAATGGTTAAGAATCAATGTAAAATGAATGTAAAAAAATTGTTACTAGAATGAAAACTTTTTCCCAGGAACTTCTTTCCAGCTCTAACTGCAGAATTCTTGGTGAGTGTTTAATAGTTATGAATTTAACACCAAAGGCTTAACATGCCATTTATATTTGTTAGAGGTGTAAGTTTGGGCAATACCCTTTCTAATCTAAGCATAGAATAGAACATGGGTTGTTTACGTTTTTGTCATAAATACTCTTAAAATATTGGCTATTAAAATGGAATGTTGGATTTTAATCTGAGATACAAGACAAATACCACTAGACTATACTACTGAGAATACAAGGTTTAAAACAGCATCCATTTCAGAAGCATTTTAACCTATGAGTTACTTGAAGTGTGTTTTTTTTTATATTCCTGTCAAGGCCAAAATATCCAGGGGCAGAACTTTATAAGAAGTTTATGAATTATTGACTTAACCTATCCTTAAATATTGAAGACTGCTTTCATCTAATATAATTATAACACTATACTTTAAGTACTCACTTCCTTTATAGGGACCAGAAAGAAGAATTTGCATTAAAACATACTATTCATACTTGGTGATTATTTTATTACCATATATATTATTGTGTACAATTTTTTGATAATGAAGGATATTTATTACAAATCATATTTTAAACAAAAATGTATTCATGGCATATGTAAGCATTAACATCTTGAAGGAGAGAATACCCATGAAAACATTTACCTCAAATTTAGTAATACTGAAAAACACTAGTTTGAGCATAGCAATGATTGAAAGCTATATAATACATTGGAACACTGGTAAATCTTCAGGTACTGTAGGAACAACCTGGCATAGGAAAAAGATCAAATGAGGCACATCACATCCTCAGAAGTGCACATCATCTGAAAATAAATCCCTCAATACAGCAGTACACAAACCATTCTTCCTTTGTTTGGCACTTAGCAGTACAGACAAAGGTGTATTTGGTTTAATGTGATTTTATTATTCTTAGATGAATTTTAGTTACTTTTATAGATAAAAATATACAATATTGCTTTAAGGTTTTTAAATTTTATAAGTGTACACTTGATTGTCATTATATTCACAATTTAAAAAGCCTATTTTTTCCCCCACTAAACCATTCAGTAACATGTGGAAGAGACTAACAAAAATGGTTTATAGGAAGACTTTTAATGACAGGTTTAAATGTGAAAATGGAATATTAATCTGGATCACTGGTCTAAATCTTTAGTGACACCTCATGCTGGAAACAAATTATGAAATGTTTTAGACAAATTTATTATTTTCAACTCTTAAATTCTACAGGTTCAAAATTTTGTCTGAAAATGCATAAAACTGATGTAGAAGTCACTTTTATATACATTAATTTACTAAAAAATTTTTAAGAATGTATTTTAATACTACATTTCAGTGTGGGATACCATCGTGTTTTTATATAATACGTGCAAAATGTGTCTGTGCCTTTCCAGATGTCCTATTTAAATGAAAGCAAGGCAGATGGTGGCACTCTTAAGTCACCTGAGGATGGTTAAATTAATAGCCTGATTAATTTGCCTTATTGATAACAGAGGTCATTATATCATAGAAACAACCTCATGCTTGAAGTTAGGAGAACTGCATGACTGTCTTTTTCTTAATACCAACTTTTGAAAGAAGTTGGATTCATTATTTGCTATCTTAAAAAGACACACTGATAAAATATGTTAAGACCCAAACAAATTATTTACGTGCATATATAAGGTATGCACTATCTTTAAATGAAAGACAAACTATTTTACAAAAAATTTTGTTCATTATAAACTATACAATGCACCACTCTTTTCACTCATACCAATACTTTGCACCAAACATAGCTATATTCAATCTTAACACTCCTCAAATATGAGAAAAACAGTTTCCACTATACTAAGAAGTGAAATTTATAGTGAACATATTCCAACATCTGAAAGGATCATAGATCTACAACAGTTTTTAAAGAATTTATACATATTGAAATGGGTGCTTTACTTACTAAAGAGCTAAAAGTAAAGCTGCTTCTCTTCATTTTAAGTTAAATGCTGTTGCATTTAACAGCAGATTCTTTACACTGCAACATTCAACTATTAAGGTGGAGATTTTAGTAAAGCTAAATGGTGGTATATCTCTTACTTCTGAAAACTGTTGAAATTTTAGAGCTGCTGTCTTATTTCTATGATAATAATTTGGAAAGACATCTTCCCTTTCAAAATTTTTCAACATAAGGCACACGGCAACATTAAAGTCTAGAAACAACGAGATTAAATAATTAACTTTTCAACCATTTTTTGCCCTTTACCTGAAGAAAGTGGGTGAGTAGCGCAGTTAAAACATGCCTGGATTAATAGAAATGACTGAATTTAAGAAACACTGATAATATTTGTCTGCGGAATGTTATTGATTTTAAAAAGAGAAAGTATATTTTATATAAAACATACTCCTACAGTGTTATAGGTAGAAAAAATTGTGAGGCACTTACATTACCAAGGAAGGAGGAGAGCACTGAGATTATCTTTTTATAAAAGCACCAAACCACTCATTTTAACATCTGAGATAAGAGCAGAAGCTACAAATAGAAGAAAATAGTTCATAGTTGGTACACTAATAAGAATGTTGAAGTTCAAAACTCGAAGTATTTCATTTTATTCTGACAGAAATAATTCCAACGGAGAAAAAGTTCTTACTTAAAAGTGTCATAATGTCCCCCTGAATAAGTTTTGTATATTCTGTGGTATCTCAGAATACTATAAAGTGTAGATTATTTCACTCCTCGGTGGCAGCATACTTTCTATTTTAATGATGGTAATATATGTAATTAACTCCTCTTATAAAATCATTAAAATTTGGTTTGGAAAAACAGAACTACATACATCAATGCCTCCACGTGAACTTGCTAACATCCAACAATGACAGTTTTATTACTCCCTAATAATGTTTCACAAACGAATTTAATCAAAAAACCAAGATGAAAAGTGGGCTTGGAATTACAGGAATTCACTGGATGTCAAGTCAGAGAAAGGTCTGGCTTCTGACGGGTGAAGATGGGTGGTAGGCTGAGTGTTATTTATGCTGTTTAATTCAGCTGGATAGGTTTCATGTAAGACTCCTCCGTTCTGAAACTGAAAACAAAAATTGCAATGCAACTTATTAGAACAGATCCTTCGTATATCTTAAGCCGTTAGATGTATGAAAATGTATTTTTAAAATCTTTGTCCTGGGCTTCCCTGGTGGCGCAGTGGTTGGCAGTCCGCCTGCCGATGCAGGGAACGCGGGTTCGTGCCCCGGTCCAGGAGGATCCCACGTGCCGCGGAGCGGCTGGGCCCGTGAGCCATGGCCGCTGAGCCTGCGCGTCCGGAGCCTGTGCTCCGCGGCGGGAGAGGCCACAAGAGTGAGAGGCCTGCGTATCGCAAAAAAAAAAAAAAAAAAAAAAAAAAAATCTTTGTCCTGCACGTTGTTAAACTTCAAATTCCTTTCCTGCTGTTAAATTTTAAATCATTCAGTGAAGACATACTGAACATATATTCTGTATTAGTTGCGTTTTTACATGGTATGGATGAATAATATCATTGTCTCACTGCAGATTTGGCATTCCATACACTGAGAGAGTACTTGATCAGTGAACTGCCTTTGGTTTGGATAGGAACTGATGGATGAGAGTACCAATCGTGAATCACAGTAACTGTACTCTCTGTCATAAGTAAGTTTGTTTTGACCAGATTTTATCTAAAAGTTCTAGGTACCGATGAATTAATTACATTGAAGATCACTACACTGGACTACAGATAACCTAGAACCTTCTCAAAAGAGGTAAGTTTTGATGTGCAAGAGGTTTCTTAACATATTACACCATGGGTATATGATTGCTAGAACCAAGTTTTTAAATTCATAACATGCTTTACTACTAAAATTACTGTCCTAATTAATTATGGAAATAAGTTACCAAAGTAAAATACTTGCTCTTGCCGTGTAACAGTGAAATTAGGCTGATTTCCATAACTGCTACTGAAAAAAAGGAGGGATGACAGAGATACCCAGTTCTGTAGGATTTTTACAGATTAGAGAGCCTTTTGTATTTTAGAATATAGTTAGTGAAAGTAACATTATAATCATACCCTTAATTGCTTTGAGTGAAATCTACCTTTCTAAAGCCTACGTACCATTAGGTTTCAGTAATCCAAACAGACTGCTTCTAAACTTCGTCGAGTTTTCAAAGGGAATATAGTAAGTGCCCAGAGAATGGTAGGTTTTGAATAAATTACTCTGATCAGTCATAATACAATGCACATCAGCAGTTCTCTTTAAATATATTGCCTAGAGCAGTGCTGTCCACCAGAATATAATGTGAGCCACAGATGGCATTTTAATTTTCTTTAGTTTTAATAACTCCTGGGGGAATATATAGGTCTAGAATTCTTATCATTCATAAAAAAGTAATACAAAACAGTGGGGGAAGAAAATACTGTAAGGAACTCATGCTAACGCAGGCCCTGTTCAAAATGTAATTTTACATAATTAACTTGTACAGTAGTTACCTACCCAGGCTTACTTCACAGCAGTGTTGTGAGATAGACTGTAACCAATTGTTAAAGAACTGAAGGAAGTCAGGAATGAGGAGAAGAAAAACTTTCACAGCCATTTTCTATGAATAAGCTCATGTATAATCAGACAAAACCATGTGTATAAAAAGGCCAGAAAAAAACAATTAGTGAAAAAGAGTCAAGTAACATTTATAAACTATTATAATACATAGTCTTATAACCAGGATTCGCTTCAAAACTAAACTTAAATATACGGTAAAATGAACTAAATATTTTCTAATGGAAAAGCATGAATGCAAACATGATGTATTCCTGGGGGGCCAAAGAGAGCAGCAATCATCAGCAAGCACTTTTTGTTTTTTAAGTTACCACGATGCTAGAAGGGTTAGCTTGAGTCCCCTAGCTTGAGTCCCCTGATAGAAAGCCAGCTGAGATACCCCTTTTTTTTTTTTTTAAAGAATGCCAGGGAAAAAAACTATTCTACCTTAAAGGATAAAATGAGGATCTGGCAGGTCACATAGAGGGACTGCCAGAGAACACCAAGGAACCCAAGTACTGAATTCCAGAGATCATCTAGGACAAAAGCATTTGAAGGAAGCACAACTATATTGATTTTTAACCCAATTTCAACAGAAATAGAGCCAATATTAAATAATAACTTTAAATAGAGTATAATCGATAAAATATTGAATCGCTATGTTGTACACCTGAAAGTCATTGTAAATCAATTATATGTCAGCAAAAAAATTGAGCTTTGAAGAAAATATTTTTAAAAATTTAAAAGGCCGTATTTTTATAAATCAAGATTATTCTAAATAATATACTTTTCACTAATTTCACCTGGTTGTCACTTAAAGCCATAAAGCCATGTTGCTTTTGTCCTTGATTTCTTTCTCCTTTCAGGTAACTATGATATACTTGTATTACTAACATATTAAAAAAGTGCTGGCTTATTAAAAAAACAGATGAAGTTAAAAATGCTCTCTCACATGAATGCTACAGATAATAGATTAAAATCAGTCACTGACGTAGAAAATTTATAACTTGGTTCGACTTATAATGTACGAAGAATCATCTAAAGGGTTTATTCAGTTTAATAAAACTCTTACCTTGTTTAAAAATGCCTGCGGGCCTGGCACTGTTGGGTTGTACTGCATCTGAGCCACATGGCTGTGCTGAGCTTCCGGCTGGCACTGGTACATTGACACAGCCCCGGCGTAACACGTCTGAGGAGTTACCATGGCTGACTGTGGATTGAGTCCGTGCCTTTGGCTTTGAGGAACTTGTAAACATGTGACAAAGTCCTCTAAGTTAGAAGAAGTTGTAGGATATGGGGCTGGTTCAAAATCCCCAATGGGGAAGTCTAACTGTGTACCCTTAGAAGGTGGCGGCAACACAGACTGACTACAGGGAATGAAGTTCTGTGCGTAAGGCATAGTATCAATCTCAGATTTGTAGGGAAACTCTTGACTGGGCCCAGGTACGTCTGAAAAGACATCGTACTGCTGTAAGTCTTGCTGAGGACAATTAAAAGGCACGGGTTGGTTCGAGCTCCAGTTTGCGAACATGCCATTAACTTGCATATGCTCCATTTTCTGACACAGCTGTTGCTGCTCCACTGCTCTGTGCTTCTGATGCTGCTGGAGCTGCTCTTGCTGTTCTAACTGGAGCTGCTCCTGTACCATGCAGCTTGGGTTCAGAGCCACGGACTGTTGCGGGTGGTAGCCTGAACCCCCCAAGGCAGACTTATTTAAAGAGTCTTCGACGTAGGTCAGAATTTCATCTGTTAAGTCAATATCTCTGAAGTCATCGTCACCAGAAAAGTCAGTTCTGAAAAATTCCTCATTCTGTTGCATGTGTTTGATATCTTCAAAATCGATGCCCAGGTGTTTCATAATGCTGTACAAGTCACTATTTCTATTATCTGGAAAGAGCCCTGCGTGATCTCCAGAGAGGGTTGGGTTCATTTCCTGAGACTGGCCAATCTGCTCGTGTTTCAGGATATTGTCACTTCCCATTGGTGCGACATTGTTTTGCCAATTACTGCACTCATTCTGAGAGTCATTGAAAAAGTTTCTTTCAAAAGGTGTACTACTTGAAGCAGGATAGAGATAAATAGATTCATCTTGTTGCATCATGGCATTCAGGAGGGAACTGGGATTGAGGAAATCCTTACTTAGAGTTGACTTGGTAGCAGAATCTTTTCCACCAGCACCATTTTTAGTCCTTATTGGTAAGGGATCCATTATGGGAGGAAAAGGGTTGGTTACCTCATATAAAACAGCTTCTCCAGTGGTAAACATAAAAGGCAACTTCAGATTTCGTTTTCGTAAATGCTCTGTTCCTTCTTCATCTCTAAAATTGTGCACAAGAAAGTTGGCGTATGTTAAGGAGAGTCGCATCACAAACATTTCAAAATAAGAAATTTTAGACAAGAAAAAATAAGAGCAAGCAAAATACACTGTAGTTGAGTTTCATAGCAGGGAACATGAACTTTGAGAGAAATCTTTCTGATGATTAGTACTTAAAATTGTTTTTCAGACAAATTTAATTTAGAATTTGTCCAAAAACTTTTAATAATAGTCATTAATTTCACACTCAGGTTCCATCCCTACCTGAAAAATGGATTACAAGTGGAATAAAGATCCAAATGTAAAAATGAGGCTTGTTGAAATAAAAAATGAGGCTCGTTGAAATAAAATATAAAACCCAGAAGCTCTAAAGGAGGATTGACATATGAAAATTAAAAATGTTTGCATGGGGAAGGAATTCATAAATCAAGGCATGGAGAAAATGTCATAGTTATAGGTTCATATGTACTACACAGAGTGTAGGTATGTAAAATTTAATATCCATACGGTAAAGAGCTCCAATGGATCTCAAAACCTCTTAATAACTAATAGAACAAGCAAACAAAAATATCAAATGTATAAAAACATTCTTCCATTCTTAACAAATTTTCCCATGGGAATTGACAACTGATTTCTAAAGTATATAGAAATGTAAAGAGCCAAGATTATCTTGAAAGAGAACAAAAATTCTGAACAAACGAGATGGCGGGCGTACATCAAGATATCAAGGCAAATTAAGGTACAGAATAGTTAAGACAATGTGTTTTGGTCTAAAAATAGACAACCAGACCAATGGAACCCCAGATACAATGCAGTGCAGTGGGGAAAAGATGGTCTTTTCAAAAAACCATCTTTCCAATAAATGTTACTAGTCAGCTAGATATCCATATAAGGGAAAAGAATAATCTTGATCCTTACCCTCAACACCACATACAAAAATCATTTCGCCAGACTGGAGGAGAAAACATTTGCAATACAAATAACTGACACACTACTCACTTCGAGAATATATGAGAAACTTAAAAATCACTGCCTGCTTATTAGCAAACACGCTAAACAAAGCACTGTTACGTTTTTCTTTTATTTGACAGATGGCGCTGGCTTTTCATCTTTCCTTCGTATACCCAGGATAACCCTTGGAGGTTTCTTTGATTATTCTCTTTCTGTAGCTCTACATACACAGTTGTAAGTCTGTTAACGCTGTTTTCTCAATGTCCTTACCCTATGCCGCCTTCTTTCTGTACATATTACACCTTTCAATTATTACTTCCAGTGTAAATTCTCTTAAAATTTATTTTTAGGTTTTCATGAAGGAGAATTATTAAAATAAAAAACCAAAACATGAAATGTTTTAGGTCTTTGTACTTACGTTAGAGGTCTCTGAGTTGCAATGATATAATCTGGTCTTCCATTCTTATAAACTAAGCGTGCATTCGACTGCACCCAAGTCCATCGATTGTCTTTCGTAAGGAGCCTGAACACTATCAGGCCAGTCTCTCCAGTCTTAATCACTGAAACAAAAAAGAATTAAATTATCAAAATCAACACAATAATCTCTGTAATAAATATTTCTAGATGTAATTCACATATCACCAAAGATGATAAATATATTGACGACTTTTAAGCACAGTATATTAAAATGTATCAAAATACTTCTTCAGCATTGCTAGTTTTTCCTGTTTCATACTAAATTTATTATTTAAATGGTTCAAGGAAAGATTAAGTCAGACAATTCTCGTAACACGTGAAAAGAGAGTATAGAGTTTGGAGGGAAAATTGTTTTCGTTTTAAAAAAAAAGGGAACATTTCCTAGGGCTACAGCCTAATACATATTTTACTATACAATTTTAAAGCATAATCTCTATTAACATAAATTTTAGAATTAAAAATGATGCCATTAAAAAAACTCCTGAGCAAAAACGTGGGCAAAACGGTCATTTTCAGAGTAATTAAATTAAACTACTTAATTCCTGTGTGGCAGCTAATGAATAGAGTGTAACTCAGGCTAATCATAACTGTGGGATACTAAGGAGAAGTTTATCCAAATAGTTTCCTTAAACACATTACATTAGTAATAATTTGAAACACGTACTAGAGCGTAAGCTGCTTTCACAGCCAAGCTCCTAAGAAACTACAACTTACTCCGGATATGGTACTCAGCACAGTAAAGCATATCAGCAGCATGAATAAATTGATATCCTGATCCTCTCATGCATAGCTCTGCTTCAGTATAGCCTAAAACAATTCTTCCTCTGTTTCAAAAAAGGGCAAAACAAGAATGCAATTAAAATTTAACAGAAATGAAGTAGCCAACATCAATTCATTAGTTATATGCTAGTTTCTGTACTATGTTGACATTCAGAATTTCACACTAGCAGGTAGAAACGCACACAGTTCTGTAACTGCTCTCTTTTGCTTATGGTTGCAAATTTCACTTTTAGACTATTTTCTTCTCCTGAATAAAGACCATGAAAATTATTGCTAAAGATCAGTCTAACAGAGTAGATTATATAGGTGAAACACAAAATCTCTAATTAAATTCTAGAATACCTATACTACATTTTGAGGGGCAGGGTTTCTCCAACCTGTCTGCATTCGCGTTATTAGGAAGGAGAAAAGCAGCAACATGCTTTGGTTACTAAACTTCTAGGGCTAAAAGTCAAAGTTTGTATAATTTAAAAATGTAAAACAAGCCGACAATAAATGTCATCAGGATACCGAATCTTATATAAACACATCATCTGTATAATACAGAAATTGTGTCAAATATTGTAAAATGATAAAAAGATTTGTGAACGTGATGAAATTTTATTTTAAAAGGCTATGCTGTAAAATATGAAATAATAATAGCTACTATAATAATAAACAACACTATAATCAACACCACATGGAAAATATATACATGCTAAGACACACTTACTGCAACAAAATATACATTTGGTAAAATAAACCTGAAAAGGTTTCACTTACTTGGCATCACAACCAGTAGGTGTAAAGTCTAACTTGTGTTTGGTTCTAAAGATGAAATTTTTGGTTCGGATTTCAAGTATGGATGGTGGCTGCAGTGGAGTAGCTATTGCAAACAAAGCCAACTGAGGTGGAAGTATTGATCCATCTTTCCCTTTCTTGTTCTGTCCGTGAAGATACTTCAACCTCCCTTGGAAACTCATTGCCTTAAAAAACCAAAAAACAGTTCATTAAGATTAACGCTTTAAAATGGTTCCCTTTTAAAAGGCTCCATCAGGGCCATTTCCAGTGTTCTTGATAATTCCATAAAAGTTCATGAGGCTATCAAATGTGACTTGAATTCCTTTCTCCCCAGAAAGCCCATTAAAAATATCCTAAAAGGTAGTATGAGGGCTATCCTCAAGGGATTCGTAAGTGAACCACTCAGTGCTTTAAGAGGTCACAAAAGGAAGACCTAATGGTTTTCTGACCTTGCGGCTGCCCTACCATCCACGCCTAGCACGGGTCCGTACACACTGCACACTCAACAAACTCCATTTCCTAAACGAATGAATAGTGATAAAGCCATCAAGTACATATTGATTTTCAGATATAGTCTGTGGACTAGTCCACAGCTCAGACTCTATTCAAAATCCATAGGAATCTTTTATAGAGAGATAAAACAACTGTTTAAAAACACTAAAATGAATCATAAAACCATACAAAGAACACAGAACTCTACTAAAGAACAATTTTAGAAGACAGAGGAAACAGAGACAACTTAATCACGACCATGATCAATCTGGTTGCTTAAAACAGTACCAGGCCAAGGGATGATTCTGACATCAATATGAGAGCAGCACAAGGGAGAAAAGGGCCAATTACACAAAGAAATTCCACCTAGACATATATACTAAGTGATCATCAATACTAGCAAACTAGCTCAAAGCACAGTTCTAATTCTGGGTCAGCAAAACTATCTTCAGGAATAAACACACCAACAAAAATCATCGTTCGCTAATAGATTTGATCATCTGTTTCCAATTCCTGATAAGTCACAAAAGTAATATGCAACATGCTTTGTCTCCTTCTGTACCTGGTGGAGTGCACAATCTTCAGGACACAGGCACCTGACAGGCCGGGCCGTCTCTACTCTTAGCGTCCTGCCTACGCTGCTCCCTGGCCATCCCACTCAGGAGTTCACACTATTCAAGAGCATTTCATACTAGAGGAGGATCCTGCAATCATGAAGACACAACCACTTTTTTACACAGCAGTTATTCCAGCCATGCGGAAAAGGCCGTGACAATTTTTCCATTTGGCAGGCATTAAATCCAAGGAGGGTAAGCAGTGTGCTGCCAAAGAAGTGCTATATAATTCTCTATCTTATACCTAAAAAGTCCAAAAAAAGGGGAAAGATAGAGAGTTCCCTGTTATTCCACTAGTTTTTGTTACTGCATCCTAAAGGATAGAGATTTTGAGTTATGGAAGATATTTCTAAAACTTTAGAAAGATTTTAAAAAGTTACTGTCCCTTATAAAATTATTTAATAAAGTAGATTTTTATAACCCAAACTCAAAATACGTTCCAATTAAATTGGTTTCACTTTTCAATTTTCTAAAACTTCATAGTAAATGTCAGTAAAAGATTTTGCACCTTACCAGAAAGCCAGATGAATTATCCAGCAGACACCTTAGTCGGCAAACGAAGCACCTTTCCATAGACGAAGAGTTCTCTGGAGGAACCTGGTCTGGGTTATAATAGACTGCTGGCTGTGAGAGGCCATTAGCTTCTGTAGAAATAATAGCAACACAAAGTTACTTTCATTTTTCTGTAAAATTAAGTGTTTGAATAGCTGAAATTTGTGTTAATTTCTAAACCGAAGTCTGTATTTGGATTACAAAAGAAAAATCGCTTTCAGAAGGGGAGCTAGTGAAAAGAAATTAAAACTTATTGAATAACATTTTCACTACATAGAACTTTACCTATTCGGCTGTTTTTATTTCTACTGAGCTATCCTGTCAACAATTTCTATATTTTCTAGGCCTTTTCTGCTTTTTAACATTTTCACAGATGTGTGAAAACACTGCTTGCATTGAAAGAAGGTTTTTTTATCCTTGCATATGCTAGTCTGCTTTTATATTTGGTGCATTTTAAACACAGAACAATTCATACACACTCCAGAATCAACCTTGTACATTCCTTCCCCCTTTTCACAACAGTGTAAGAGTTCTTTTTATACAATATATTAGTGAGTATATGGGTATACTTTGTCACGTGAAATTCATCAATGGCTGTCATCTGTCAAAATCCTCCTTAGGTCACCAGGTTCCCTGTGACCTGGCTCTGGCCCGCAGCCAGAGATTCACGTCTTTCCCCTTCTTCCCCACCTTCACCATGGAGTTCTATGCCCCTAAAGGTTCTCTGCCTTCTTTCACAGAATTATATCAAAAAATCCCCAACATTATCTTTTGGTAAACATTCTTACCATCCATTTTTTGTCCAGAGTCTGGACACTGTGAAGGGTTTAACGCCCAGTGCAGCTGGCGCTGAAATTCAGCTCGGTCTTCAGTATGGATCAGTTCGTACACACTCTGATGGATGACATCAGACTAAAGAAAAAAAAAAAAAAGGAAATTAACAAGAAGTACTGATTTTTTTTAAAATGTGGCTTACTAATTTCAAAACCTTGCTAGATTAGTGGGTGCTTGTTAGTGGTGATGAACGCAAATGAAATGCTTGCAAAGCTCTTCAGGAATCCAACATAGGAAAAGCCAGAGAGAGACTGGCACTGTAATTGACAAATCAAAAGTTATTTGCCATCACTTCCCTGTGTGAATGCTTTTCAGTCAGATAAGTCACCTTCCCACTCCTTAATTGCAGCACATTAAGTTCTGCTGATTTTTATCTATTTACTGATCTTTTAAAATCCTCCTTCTTCCACAAAACCTTGTCTGAACATCCAGCTGCATTTGACTTCTCTAAGCTTGACAGTATTATGTATTTCCTTCACTGCTCTCTAATAATTTTCCTTATATGAAATTTTTACTTCTAGTAGATTCCATAAGAGTAAGGGATTATGCCATTACCAGGGCAGAATCCCTCCTTCACCTCTTGCTTCTCAGCATTTACTACAGTAAATGGCCCTTCCACCAGAACTGCTCTAACTTTTTTTATTGCAACTCATGGCAAGAAATACATTTTCTATCCATCGTGTGTGTGTGTGTGTGTGTGTGTGTATATATACACACGTGGAAAAAAGTTTCACAGAACACTTCTTTTATGTGTAACAATATTTTTAAAATTTATATGTGTATAGTTGCTTTATAATGTCCTGTTAGCTTCTACTGTACAGCAAAATGAATCAGCCATATATATATATATATATATATATGTATATGTATATATGTATATACCCTCTCTTTTGTATTTCCCTCCCATTTAGGTCACCACAGTGCATTAAGTAGAGTTCTCTGTGCTATACAGTATGTTCCCATCAGCTGTCTATTTTATACATAGTATCAATAGTGTATACGTGTCAATCGCAATCTCCCGATTCCTCCCACCCCACCCCTTTCCCCGTTGGTATCCATACATTTGTGCTCTATGTCTGTCTCTGTTTCTGCGTGGCAAATAAGGTCATCTCTACCATTTTTCTAGATTCCACATATGTGTGACAATATTGTGTTTTCTATTTTATTTCATTTTAAGCAACTAAAACGAATGATTGATGGTGATCCACTATATCAATTTCATAACCCACTAATGAGTTACAAGATGCAGTTTTAAAAATGGTGCCATAAACCACCACCAATGTCAGATATGAATGTTTCCTTAAAGCATATCCAGGTTATATGTATATATGAAGAAAAAAACAGATTGGGAAACAGCTAATCTTTCTGATTTCTTAACTGTTATGAATCACATCAAATAATAACGAAACTAGTTATGTAATTAAGTTGCAAACAGGCTTTTCCATGGACATTAGTCTATTTTCTTTAAAATCCAAAACTACTTAAGTTAGGCTTTGTGTCAGTAGCCAGATTCCACCACTTTAGCTATCTGGACTTAAATCTTCCTACGAACTTTATCTTCTAGCATGAAGTCATCTCTATGCCATCCATTACACAATGCCAGAGTTATCTTCTGAAGTATAGACTGGAGCATACACGTTCCCTTTAACAAAAACATTTAGTGGCTTCTATAGTGTGTATGACATAATTTAAGCTTCAGTCTATATAACAGTGCAGACGGTGCCATTCAACCATCAGTCTTGGCATCACCTGGGAGCTTGTTAGAAATGAAATACATGGGCCCCACTCTGACGTACTGAATCAGATCATATGGGAAGGAGGCCCATCAATTTTATGACATCCTGTGAAGTTCTTCAGGTGATTCTCATGCACATTAGAATTTAAGAACTACGGATACATAAGAGTAGTTAGCATTCAAGTGTACTTACAAACTTCTCAAATCATATTGGATGTTCTTGCCCCTCAAATATGCCGAACGCCTTATTACTCCATTTATTCACTATACACTCAGTAACACTAAACCAAACACGCTCACCTCCTTCAAGGCCTTCCAACCTACTGTCCACATTACGTCTAGCTTTTCTTCTCTGTGTTCCCTCCACAATGGTCCACCCATCCGGATCCTACACTTTCTTTAGGTTAGCTTAAATACCATTTCCTTCAGGAAAGCTTCCATAATCCATACAAGTCCGAATTAAAGGGAGAAGCCATAGTATTTTGCTCACACCTTTACATATCAGCTCATTCATTTCATAGTTGTCATATACCTTCCAGTATCCATAACTAATTTGATGATAAATATTCTCTTGTCTGCCCCTGTCCAAACCCTATCTGCCCCTTACCCTAAAGTTTCGTATATATAAGAGTTCTTTATAAGTGAAAGAAGAAACACAAAATCCATGAATCACATATACCCTTAAGGAAATTATAATGCAGTAGATTTTTAAAAGTATAAAAATATATTAGCTGCAAACATATACTTTATTCTATAGCATATGTATTTTAATTACATTTTATATATACAAACTATCACTTGTGTCCCTAAGTATAAGATAAATTAAACGTAAAAAATTAATTTTCCAAAAAACTTTTTTTAACGACCTAAGAAAAATATATTTACCTGCTGAAACCCCAGGTAATCTTGTATAGTAGAAGAAGCATAGAAGACCAAAGCATCTGTAGTGACAACCAGTACAAAGCCATTCAGTGCCTACAAGGAAAAAAGTTACAAAATTAGTAATGTGACTAAATAAAAATATTATCATCCATAAATACTGACTTCAGTTAAGGCTGTTACTTTTATTGATGAAAAAATCTTTAAAATGGTTAATATTATTACACTCCACAAATGCAGAAACACCATACACCCCAGTAGTGAGAAGAATCTATTCACACCTTTTGATTCTGCCAAAGAAAAGCTTAGAAGTAATTTAATACTCAATCACAGTAACTTTAATATTTATTTCTTCTTCTTCCTCAGGCTTTAGATTTTGTTTTAAATATACTGTACATGTTTTTTAAATATAATTGTATACACATCAGTTACTGTAATCTGTCACACTGCTTTTAAAGGAAGACTGTGTAAAGATGTTTATTAGAACCGTAAAAATATATGATAGAAGAAAAGCTCTGTGCAAAGACAGTTTAAGCACTGACACAGTTTGAAATGTGGATGCTCTCAAAGTATTATAAAATTTTTAAAAACTTTTTATTAGAAAAGGAATACACAAATGGACTCTACATAAAATACACATGTAGAATACATGTAAGACAAGTACACAGCAAATATAGTCCATTTAAATTTAATATAATTACTAATATATTTAGGTTTAAAGCTATCAATTTATAGGTGTTATTTTTATCTGTTCCACTTATACTATGCTGCTTTTTTCTTTCCATTTTGCCTGCTTTGGGCCAATTATTTTTTATTACTCCTTCTTCTTTCTTTTAGTTTAGAAGTTATCCTCTCTTTTCCTATTCTTTTAGTGGTGGTTCAAGTCCAATGTTAATATCTCTATAGTCTAAGGTAATAAAAGTATTTAGATCAACTTAAACATTAATTGTGATCACATATTTTAATTCTAAAGCCCTCCTTACTTCCTGCTTGAGTTTAATTCAGTACTTGTTTTACTCTATGCTATGTGATCATTGTTAAACCCTCCCGAGACACTCTTCTTCATGTAAAATGAGACGTGGAATGGTTTAGTTTAAGAACCACACAGTTTGGAGTCAGAATTTGGACTGGATTCTTCTGTTTCTTACTAACTGTGTGGTTTTATTAAGTCATTTACCCCTTTAAGCTTTAGTGTCATTGTTTGAAAAACAGGCACTGTACAGTGCCTGGTACAGAGCTGGCACTCAATTGCACACCAAAGAGGATGCATGCTAAGTACTGAGATTCAGAACTGGAGAAGCTACTGCGCCCGTGCTTACGATGCTCACACAGTCTTGTAGATACCCTCAGTGTTAGATGAGGTAAAAGAAATACGGTGACTGACTGTCTTCCTTTTCCCTCAAAGTCCTTTCACCTTCAAGATCCCTGGTCTATAATACACTTCTGAGAACTTAATTATGCAGACAACAAACAGCACCTACTATTTAACAGCCACTTTTCTAAATGCTTTTTTTTAATGTATTCAAGTACTTTAATTCCCTCAGCAATCCACTGAAGTAGGTGTCATATTCCAGTTTTTAAATCGAGGAAACTGAGGTAAAGAGCCGCACAGTAACTTGCCCATGGCCATACAGCTAGGAAAAAGCTGAGCCAGAAGGTAAACTTTGTCTAGCTCTAAAGCCTGCACACTTAACGTTATATCATGATCTACTGCTTTTATGTGTTACTGATCACCAACTGTTGCATGCCTCTAACTCATGTGATCACAACTGGGATCTAAGATCCTTGACTTTAGATATTATGCCTTATAAAACCTGGCAATTTCCCCAGGATGAAAAATGGCGATGGCACCCACCAAGAACTTAAATGTTTAATGATTAACACCCCCAAAATTGAGTATTCTTAAGTTTTAGCTGGCAGTAATAGTATATATCCATTACTGCATTTTTTTATCTTGCAGATGTCTTCCTTCTAGAAAATAGTATCCATTGATCATATGCATATTATTTTGTAGAATATGTTTTTCGAACAGTGGAACGAACTTAGTACTGTACAATAAGCTCATCAGTGCATGCCAGGTGACACAAAGATAATTTAGGGTATGACAGATAAACACTTTTAGACAAACGTTAACTGTCAGAAATAAAACAAAAAGCCTCTTAAAAGAATATATACATACCAATCTTAAAAGAATATATACATACCAATTCTATGGATATTAAATGATCTTAAATACCATGCGGAGCAAGGTTATTACTTGTACTGAATTATTATCTTAGTAAATTAAAAGAAGGAATTGATTTGGTAATTACATATTAATAAAAGAGATTATTATTCTTTGGTCTAAGTCACAACTACCTCTCTATCTGAAAATCATGTTGAGCTTCGCTTACTATTTAATAAGAGAAATAAACTGCAATTAGCACTGTTATTTATCATTTCAACTGCTGTTATCTCAAAAATGAAGCTACGGGTTTTAATAAGCACAGCATTAAGTAGCAATGGATAGAACATATTTAAATATATGAAAATAAACAACTAAAGCAAATAACAGGTAGTGAAACGATACAAAAAGTTATTTTATTGTCTTATTTTTATTCTTCATAAAACAGTAACAAATTTAAGCTAATCAAGAAAATAAATATTTTAAACTTTCATTAAACATCTTGTAACATTTTCTTCATGTGCCTCCTTTGATAAAACCAAAGGAAAAGATTTCGTTTCAAAAGTTTCAAGCCAAATGGTATACTGCACCTCTGGAAACATCCTCTGCCTCTAAGTGGTAACTAGGTGATAACCGCACGTTGGCAATATAAAGTAAGATGCCATTATGGCAACTGTGTATAATGAAATATGCCATTTTCGCATGTCTACAGTGTGTTCATCTGCTTCATAAGAGATGAGAAGTATGGCCCTAAGCAAATTGTATAGTGTCTGATGCTTCCTACTAGAGAGGAAGCATCACATACTATACAAATGGCATCCAACAGAATTAATGACAAGACCACTTATTTTAAATACCTAAATATTTCCAATCTTCAGAAAATTAAAAAGGTAACACTAGTTTTGCAACAGTATATTTTTATTCTGGGTCCTTGACATAGGATATGTTTACAATTTGTCTAAACATTCTAGGGGAAAAATAAAAATCACGGGCCCAGATATCACTGATGAACATAGATGTGAAAATCCTCAACAAAATACTAAAAAACAGAATCCAACAGCACATTAAAAGGGTCATATACTATGATCAAGTGGGATTCATCCCAGGAATGCAAGGATTCTTCAGTATATGCAAATCAATGAATGTGATAAACCATATTAACAAACTGAAGGATAAAAACCATATGATCATCTCAATAGATGCAGAAAAAGCTTTCGACAAAATTCAACACCCATTTATGATAAAAACCCTCCAGAAAGTAGGCACAGAAGGAACTTACCTCAACATATTAAAGGCCATATATGACAAACCGACAGCCAACATCATTCTCAATGCTGAAAAGCTGAAACCATTTCCACTAAGATCAGGAACAAGATAAGGTTGCCCACTCTCACCACTCTTATTCAACATAGTTTTGGAAGGTTTAGCCACAGAGATCAGACAAGAAAAAGAAATATAAAGGGAATCCCAATTGGAAAAGAAGAAGTAAAACTGTCACTGTTTGCAGGTGACATGATACTATACATAGAGAATCCTAATGATGCTACCAGATAACTGCTAGAGCTAATCAATGAATTTGGTAAAATAGCAGGATACAAAATAAATGCACAGAAATCTCTTGCATTCCTATACACTAATGCTGAAAAATCTGAAAGAGAAATTAAGGAAACACTCCCATTTACCACTGCAACAAAAAATAAAATACCTAGGAATAAACCTACCTAAGGAGACAAAGGACCTGTATGCAGAAAACTGTAAGATACTGATGAAAGAAATTAAAAATGATACAAACAGATGGAGAGATATACCATGTGCTTGGATTGGAAGAATCAACATTGTGAAAATGACTATACTACCCAAAGCAATCTACAGATTCAATGCAATTCCTATCAAACTACCAACGGCATTTTTCACAGAACTAGAACAAAAAATTTCACAATTTGTGTGGAAACACAAAAGACCCCAAATAGCCAAAGCAATATTGAGAAAGAAAAATGGAGCTGGAGGAATCAGGCTCCCAGACTTCAGACTATATTACAAAGCTACAGTCATCAAGACAGTATGGTACTGGCACAAATATAGATCAATGGAAATATAGATCAATGGAACAGGATAGAAAGCCCAGAAATAAACCCACGCACATACGGTCACCTTATTTTTGATAAAGGCGGCAAGAATATACAATAGAGAAAGGACAGCCTCTTCAATAAGTGGTGCTGGGAAAACTGGACAGCTCCATGTAAAAGGATGAAATTAGTACACTCCCTAACACCATGCACAAAAATAAACTCAAAATGGATTAAAGACCTAAATGTAGGCCAGAAACTATCAAACTCTTAGAGGAAAACATAGGCAGAACACTCTATGACATAAATCACAGCAAGATCCTTTTTGACCCACCTGCTAGAGAAATGGAAATAAAAAACAAAAATAAACAAATGGGACCTAATGAAACTTAAAGCTTTTGCACAGCAAAGGAAACCATAAACAAGACGAAAAGACACCCCTCAGAATGGGAGAAAATACTTGCAAACGAAGCAACTGACAAAGGATTAATCTCCAAAATTGACAAGCAGCTCATGCAGCTCAGTATCAAAAAAAACAAACAACCCAATCCAAAACTGGGCAGAAGACCTAAATAGACATTTCTCCAAAGAATATACACAGAATACCAACAAACACATGAAAGGATGCTCAACGTCACTAATCATTAGAGAAATGCAAATCAAAACTACAATGAGGTATCACCTCACACCAGTCAGAACGGCCATCATCAAAAAATCTACAAACAATAAAGGCTGGAGAGGGTGTGGAGAAAAGGGAACCCTTTTGCAGTGTTGGTGGGAATGTAAATTGATACAGCCACTATAGAGAACAGTATGGAGGTTCCTTAGAAAACTAAAAAGAGAACTACTATACGACCCAGCAGTCCCACTCCTGGCCATATACCCTGAGAAAACTATAATTCAAAAAGAATCATGTACCACAATGTTCATTGCAGCACTATTTTCAATAGCCAGGAGATGGAAGCAACCAAAGTGTCCATCAACAGATGAATGGATAAAGAACATGTGGCATATATATACAATGGAATATTACTCAGCCATAAAAAGAAATGAAATTGAGTTTTTTCCAGTGAGCTGGATGGACCTAGAGACTGTCATACAGAGTGAAGTAAGTCAGAAAGAGGAAAACAAATATCGTATGCTAACACATATATATATGGAATCTAAAAGGAAAAAAAATGGTTCTGAAGAACACAGGGGCAGGACAGGAATAAAGACACAGACGTAGAGAATGACTTGAGGACACAGGGAGGGGGAAGGGTAAGCTGGGATGAAGTGAGAGTGGCATGGACCTATATACACTACCAAATGTAAAATAGATAGCTAGTGGGAAGCAGCTGCATAGCACAGGGAGATCAGCTCGGTGCTTTGTGACCATCTAGAGTTGTGGAACAGGGAGGGAGATGCACGGAGGAGGAGATATGAGGATATATGTATACGTATAGCTGATTCACGTTGTTATACAGCGGAAACTAACACACCATTGTAAAGCAATTATACTCCAATAAAGATGTTAAAAAAAATAATCACTGGCCCATAATTTAAAGCAGTTTAAGAAGTGTTAAGCATGCCACAGTTGTCTATTTTCACTTGAGATAAAGAACTTCCTTATTACTTTGCTACGTAAACTAAGATGCATGTTTAATCACATTCAGAAGCAATTATTAGAATGCTTCCTGTAACCTGAATAAGGGGTCTTTACATTACAGCTAACATACATAAAAATTCTCAGCTAGAGGCAGGAGGAGGACGACTCACGGTTGAATATATTTAATTTTTTCTAACATAATGGAAGCAAAAGTTAATTTTCGGTATCAGGGATTTGAACACAATTACAAAATTATAATAAAATCTTATAAATTGTTAGGTTACACTTAAGCATTTACTGAATGAATGGAGTTACTGAAACTTATGGCTACTTTTTGTCACAATGGCAAATTAAGTTCTCCACTCAGTTCCCTGGGTAGAATTGAAAATTATTATGTAATAGTAATAGTACAGATTATAGCACACATCTTTTCTGTTTTGTTTTATTTTATTTAACTAGTTTCTTTTTTTTTTTTACCATTTTTTAATTGAAGTATAGTTAATTTACAGTGTTGAGTTAGTTTCAGGTGTACCGCAAAGTGATGCAGTTATACATATATATTCTTTATAGCACGCATCTTCATTCTATCTTTCTTTAATAAGATAAATACCTGAGAATTTTAACTGAGAATCGAGCATTGTATCAGATCCAAAAGAAAGAAAAATTGGAAAAAATTTAAAATACTTTTATAGACAAATCTACTAGAAACTCTCCAAGTTCTAGCACATGACAATAGGGCTGACGGTTGTTGAAAGAAATCTGTAGCAAGTTGATAAGTCACACAGAGCTGCTAAAAGAAAATATAATTATAAGAACACATCGAAAAAAGTAAAGTTCAGGTTAAGAACAATTTCAAACTATTTAACAAATAAAATTATTTTAATGGAGCTATATTCCTCAAAACGTATACGTAAATCCGATGTCTTAAATGAGAACCTTTAAAATAATCTAGGAGTTCTTGCTATTTAAAGAAATGCAACATGGAAAGTGATAACTAGACTTCTAATAAATATGCTTCATAAAATTCCATTTTTTCACGTACAATACTAACATTATACCGCTATTGTACTTCAGATGAAAGTGGTATGAAACGCTGGGTGAGTCCTAAATAAACTGGGGATAATTAAAAGGCTGTTAATTAATTCTCCATTTATAACTGTCCTAATGAAAACGAACTATATTTACTACAATTTACCTGCAGTAAGAATTCTCCTTCCTGCAAGTTCAGGCCTTCTCTGAATTTTGTTCTACAGTTGTCCTGGACTCCATTTCTGTCAGCTGGGGTGGACTTTAATGCAACTATGAAAAAAAGGGAAAAACAATGATATAGTATAGGTGGTTTTTAAAATAAGCAGTTTCAAAGAGCTATAATAAAAAACCTCTGTACACCAAACACAGAGATCATTTGAAAAATTGGTATCTACTGGTACTACGGTAACTAAGCGAACAATCCTTTGCCAATGGGTGGTTTCCAGTCAGCTGACAGATTCTGGTGGGGTTTTTTTTGGCTGCATTGGGTCTTCATTGCTGCGAGGGCTTTCTCTAGTTGCGGCGAGCGGGGGCTACTCTTCGTTGGTGTGCGGGCTTCTCATTGCGGTGGTTTCTCTTGTTGCTAAGCACGGGATCTAAGCGCGGGCTTCAGCAGTTGTGGCTCGCAGGCTCTAGGGCGCAGGCTCAGTAATTGTGGCGCACAGGCTTAGTTGCTCCGCAGCATGTGGGATCTTCCCGGACCAGAGATGGAACCCATGTCCCCTGCGTTGGCAGGCAGATTCTTAACCACTGCTCCACCAGGGAAGTCCCTGACAGATTCTTAAAGATAATTTTTGATGAGTTCACTATATGATTTTTGGCACATTACTTAAGGAGTTTCAAAGAATTGCCACGACATTGCTATAAACCCTCCTTCAGTTCTTATCTATTTAGGAATAAGGTTCCTCACAACCTAACCTATAAAAAATATTTTTAGTATGTCTCTACATATTTATCTTAACATCTGTGAACTACTGGGTGGTGAGAAGAATCAACCAAATTCCTTATTAAGAAATATATGTCCACTGAGGTTAGGATCCTCTTGTCTAGTTTTAAGGTAAAAAAACTGTTAGTAGTATTATTAAGTTCATATTAAATTTATAGGTCAATTCATGGAGAATTAATGTCTTTATGATGTTGAATCAATCTGAGAACATGTATGTTTTCCCATTTGTTCAAGTCTGTATTTTTTGTCCCACTAGAATGTTTTGAAGTTTTCCACAAAAAAGTATTTTTATGTCTATTCCTAGGTACTACTACACCTTGTAATGTGGCTTCTCTTTCATTATCATCTTCTAGTTGCTTATGGATTGCATATGTGAACGGGAGTCTGACGATGCTTACTATAGAGGGTACCACGCAGTAATGCTGCATCTCCCCACCTTCCCATCTCTCTCCACATCGTGTGTGTGCATGCATTTATAGTCTGGGAGGCAGCACAGCTGAATAGAAATAATAATTGCTACCATTTACTTATTTAGCATTTTTCCAAGCACTCTCAAATGTCTTCTCAGTTAAAACATGTGGATGGACATTGGTATCTGACAGAGCTGAGTTCAAATCTCAGCTCTGCCTTTTCCTAAATGCGTGAGCTTTCTGAGCCTGTCTCCTAATATGTAAGGTGGTAATTGAAAAGGCAAAAGCAAACAAAGAAACAAAAACACCCTGCAGGGCCGTTGTGAAGAATAATTAGAATATATGTGAAGTTCCTGACGTAGAGCAGCTCAATATTAGTTGGTAGCTTTAATTATTAGCAGTATTTCCCAAAGCTCATAGATTGCCCTGTTATAAAGTTTAAACTTTTAGACACACTATTACACCACCTTTCTATTTTTCTGATCTTTTTTTAACCTGTGATGTTTAAAATAAGAGAAACCAGTAAGCCAAACCAACTGTGGCGTTCCTTTGAAGATTTCTTATTTCATTGGATTTTTAAGCGTTAAGGATAATCTGGCTCAGTGATAAGCTGGAGATATGTTAATAACCAGATTTTTCTCTCAGTTTGAGCAAAGCATCACATATAAAACATTTTCATGTGTGAAGCATATTTTCTGGTAAACCAGCAATGCATGTGTCACACTGGACTCTTATGCCAAGTCCTTGCCTTTGCAGAACTTGAAGTATATCTCTTTGAAAGAAGAAGCCAAAAACGTGGCCTCTGAATATAACAATTCCAAAAGGCCACAGAACAGATTTCTTTAGGCCAAAATATAGTTTGAGGTAAATTAACTGATCTAACAGTTAACCAAGACCAAAGGAAAGGCTTAGTCTTTTCTCGTTGAAAGGTAAAGGACAGATTTGTTGTTCCTTGCTTTCCAGTGGCCACATTTGCTTGAACGCATTAAAACCTCACAATGTAAGGGTTAACTACACTCTCCTACTTTCCCAAAAGTTCCAGTACGAGGCACAATTTAAGAGTTATACCAAATATCAATAAGATTTGCTATTAGAAAGAAAACAACAATACCCAAACCCTGACATTATGAAAGAAGCAAAGTCATCCTAAAAATGGATAGATATTAATTGTGTCAAATTTACAATGTCTAAATTTTCTTATTAGGAATCTTTTAAAGTTAACTTTTAATCAGTGGAATGATGTCAGTTCCCACTACAGTTATTGGACCACTGAGAAGCTGAATAAGAAATGAAAGAGGCCATTCATCTCAGTAACTTACAATTTGTTTCTGGTCTTGTATTGGGGATATTAGCCAATGTAATTAGACATTAGACAGACTCTGCCTTTAAGTAGGGCATGTAAGCTATGGAAATGAAGAACTAGAAAAGAATGTCAAAAATACTGGTAAAGAATGTCAAAAATATTAAGTACCAGGATGGAATTTAATTAAAGTATTAGAGGAACTTGAAAAAGAATAAATTCTTTCTAAACAACAATGCTTACAATTCTAAATGCTAGAGGGACAATGTTTAATACGTATGTATAACTACTGCTTAAGTAGGAAAAGTGGTAAATGCATTTGGGGGAAGGACCACTGGAGGGTTCTTCCAAAAACAAGCAAACAAGTATTTCTGTTGCTCTCTTGTTTAAGGCTAATAATTAATCAGTTAAGAATTCAAGTAAATATTGTGCAAAGAGGAGTCGAGGAAGGGTGCACTCCCTTCCCATTCTCATCTAAAAAATACTACTATGACTTTTTAGAAAACTTATTTTATGTCCTAGCCACCTGACCCAAACTATGTAATTTTTGCCTTTCCATGAAGTTTGTCCTCTACTTCTTGATCTCATACCTACCACCTCTCCCTTCTTAAAGTTACTGGAAGATGTATTAATTAATACTACTCACTTTCACATATACATTTCTTGCCCTGATCAGAAAGCAATAAAAGAGTAAGAAGATGATGTGGGGATACGACTTCCTACCATCTGAGTGGCCTTAAATAATTTCCTTCATAATAATATGTGATACTTAGAGCCCACATTGTATGCCAGGCAGTCTCCATGTATTACGGCTTGCTTATTTAATCTTCATAAGAGTTCTATGGAACTGGCCTTACTGTCCTTTCAGTAGATTAGGAAACTGAGACTTAAGGAGGTTAGGAAACTTTCCCAAGGTTCTAGCTTTAAGTGGTAGAGCCTAGATAAGAACCCAGGTAGCCTAATCCTAATTGCATGAGCTATTATTAATCACCTACCAGACTTCTCTGCCATGCTAACCACCTTTGACCTTTAGTTTCCTCATCTTTAAATTAGGACAGTGATACCTCTGGAGACAAATTCTTGTGAGAGCTAAAATAACATGTAGAGTACCTGGGTTAATGCCTGAATCTATAACTGACAGTCAAGGATGGAGAAAATGGGCTATATGGTGAGTTTACACACCCTCAAACCATTATGGAAGCTGACACTAAAAGTTGCAAACTAGGGATAATTGAGTGTTTTCTCATCTCTAAACAGGGAGCATTAATGAGTGTCTAACAGGACTGCTATGATGACTGTGCAACAGTAATCTGAAGGTACTTCAAACTTGTAAATTGTTATAAAAATTACATGCATCATCAGATACAGAAGACACTTTGATCATTACACCCCTGGAATTAAATACATGGCAGTTCACAGAAACAAAATATAATATCTGAAAGTAAGTCATAAGCCAGTTCTGCTACTCGGGAAACACTGGCCGTACTGAAGAGACATTTGTTAAAATCCTCCCCACATGTGCAAAGTGTAAGGCTTACACCTTCCAAAGTGTAAGGCTCTGACTTTCAGCATTCAGCGGAATATGAAGATAATAAACTGTCAAAATATTTCCACTCTTTGTTCTTTGAGAGATCAATGATGCAATTAAACAAGAATTTAATTGATAATGGAATTTAGAGTGTAAATATATCACAGCATTATCAGATTGTAATATTATCCATATAATTATTACCAACTGATTCAAGTCTTTTTCCCATATTCAAGTCTTATTCCCACATGCATTTAATCATATCCATGTTTCCTAATATGGCACTTTCCTTCCTTATACATCTAAGCTCAGATTTCCATTTCTCCCTACAAGCCAAATATTTCCTCTTCAAAAAACATGCTCTGAATTTCTCAAGAGAGAAATTCACGGGGAACAAATATTGGCATGTGGTAAACTATACTTTGTATTTTGTTACTGTAGTTGGCATTTAAACAGAAAGATGACATGGTAAATGTCTTGCCAGGAAAAAGCATAAGCCTTTTTAATCTCTAATTGTTGACATAAATTCAATTTATTTTACAATAATGTTTCTCATCCCCCTTTATTACTTCTGGTAGGAAAAGTTAAATTCCATTCCCACATTCATATAAGCATAAAAGAGAGCAAAGCTATCACCTATTATGAAATTCAACCAACTACGTCTATAAATTAGAAAGGGTTAAGTAATGTAGTATTTCTTGAATATAAGGAAAACATCCCCAGTCTAGTACGGATGAGTATTTACAAATAATTTCCGATCATATATAAGTGTACCTAAAGTGAGTTCCTTCTAGATCCTTTGAGGTAATAGATAGATATTTCACTTCAGTAACATCAAGTTTGTTTGTTTGTTTGTTTGGTAAGTGAAGCATTGTCCTTTTGAGGGAAAGAAGGAAGAAACTGAAATTTTTTTTAAAAAACTATGTTATATTCTAAGTTTTCAGGAGACAAAGATTAGGTGTACACAGTTCAGTGCTTTCTGATGATGTTCACAGATTTTTTTCTGCCTAGAAGTTTCTACTCACCAAGGCAGAAAAAAAGTAAATTCAGGTTTTAAAAAGGCACATGTTAGTTTATATCTTTATGAATGAATGTAGGTTGCATAACTGGCGGTTACTGTCTTTTCAGCAAATCTAAAGAAACACATCATTCTAAAGCTGCAAAAATCCTTAAAAGTTAGATCTATTCTCACTCTCGATTAAATGGAAACTAACTTCCAAAGATGTTACTCAACATTTTTCCAGTTTTACGTTTAGTTACATGCGATTCTACTGTAACGATATGTTAGGTCTCTGAATTAATGAAACCAACTAGAGCAATTAATTTACCTTTTCAGTGGGGAATGAGTTGCATTTAGCTTTCCACATAAATAAGAGTGGAATTAAAACTGCATTCTAAGTAGGAAAATTTAATCAGCCAGAGCAGTGATTCTCAAACTTTCATAGGCATTAGAATCATCTGGAAGGCTACTGAAACACATTGCTGGACTCCACCCTCTAGAATTTCTGACTCAGTAGGTCTAGGATGGGGCCCCACAGTCTGCATTACTAACAAGTTCCCAAGTGATGCAGAGGGGCAGGTATCACATTTTGAGAACTAGTGACTTAGAAAATCAGGATTTAGGAAATAACACACATGTTCTGGATCTCATTCCTTCATACTTTCTAAAATTATCTTTCCTCTGCTTAAAGAGTTCATTATTAGTATGTCTTCAGGAGGTAATTCTAATCCCAATTTTATAAAGATGAAAGTAGAACCACATAATTTACTACTGAAACACAGGGCAACAACAAAAAATTCTGTATGTACAGTTGACTTGTGAAAAACATGGGGTTTGAACTGGGCAGGTCCACTTACATGTGGGTTCTTTCCAGTAAATAGTACAGCACTACATGATCGTGATTGGTTGAATCCACGGATGCAGAACTTTGGAGATAGAGGAACCATAGATATGGAAAGCCGACTGTAAAGTTATATGCCAATTTTCGACTAACCCTTGTGTTGTTCAAGGGTCAACTGTATACAATTTAAATTTTATAACTGTGGTTCACAAAGATCTTACTTTTTAGGATAAACCCACTACACACTTAAAACATCAGGCAGGCAAGCATTCTTACTGTCCATGCTGAGAAGATGAAGACTGTGGAACAGTGATGACAAAGGTCTAATCTAAAGCCACAGGGTTAGTAACCGAACGACCCCCATATCCCCTGCCTGCTGGTGCGCCCCTTACATGACAAAGTCTCCCTCTACTGGGCCAGGACAAAGAGAGGGAAGCTGCCTCTGTAACACAGAGACTAGACACTTGAAACTAGACACTGTCAAAAATGCAGGAGGCAACAGAATATTCTGTAAAACTGACCATGAAGGGACTCCCACATCATGTGGCAAATTTAAGGCTAGAAGAATTCGATACAGACAATTCTAGGTTCATTAAGTTGATCCAATTTGACTGTCTCAACCTCCCACTGCTGACACCTGAATGGCTTTATGTCTTCTATGGACAACCAAGAATCAGAAATTACCTCCTCTAGTATTATTATTTTTCTGCAGACTTTAATTTCACTTTAGTTTACACTTTCACGTGCAATTCTCTCTTTGCCCCTTTAAGAACTTGACAAATGAAGTCATCTTTGAGCAAACTCATTATCACCATAGCACAGTTTCGTATTCCACACACAGAGATGTGCTTTCCTCTATCTCTGCCCATCCTTAAAGCATTTCATCTTTGGTATTTTCCCTCTTATTCTATATGCTTTCCCCAGGAATACTTTATTCACTTTCATAGTTTAAAATACTATTCCAATGACATTATGATGACTCCAAAATCGAAATCTCCAGCTACAAACAAATAAATGAATTTGAGCTACTGATTAAAAATGATTGATTAAAAAGTCAAAAAGCTGTAAGAGCAGGATTAAAAAATAACACATAAATTACTAAATAAAAATGATTAGTGGTAATATAAATGTGTTTTATTACAGACCCTCAAGTGATTAATTTTATATTACATGTGAAAATAGTTTCTAAAACACTATAACATGGCAAATGTATATTTCCATTAACCAGATCAGCAAAGACTCACAAAAAGTCAAACAATTTAACTAGAGACATTTAAAATCTGTCCTGGGGAAAAAAAAAAAAGAGAGAAAACTGCTGAAAGTTGGCTGGCTTTAATATTCCCCCAATGGTAATCTCTGTTTAAAAAAGAAAGCTAAGCTCATAAATTTATGACCAACTGGAACTGTTCATGGCCAAGCAATTAAGGATCAAGGATCCTAGAGTCATATAACACTAGGAAATGATCAAAGAGAAAACCTATTAAAGCAGTAAATGTAAAAGAGACAAGGGAGAAGCAAAATATATAATAAAGGATATAATGAGCGTAGGTTCAGTTTGAAACTGTTATATATTTGTCACTGTTTTTAAAAAAATACTTGTCAAAGCAAAGGAAAACACTCAGAGATAAAAGTATCCTATATAAAATATCATAAAATTATTTTTTCACTTTACTTATTCATAGAATTTGACTCTTCTGCTGTAAGTTCGGATATCTGAGGAAAAGAGATTAAATTCCTGATCCAAAGAGGCCATATTATTAACTATAAAAGCCAGGATCTGAATACCACAATACCCTGACTCAATAAGAATGTCCTACCATTCTTTTCATCCATCCATGTTTCAATCTGCATGGATTTGATTATATTAAGTCCATAAATTAAAATTTAAAAGAATCTCTAAATCTTAACAGTTTTAGTTACGGAAGGTATCATGAATGTTAGGAGAGTTTCATGTTTTCAAATGTAAATTCTGGAAAAAAACACATAGCTAAATTACCATCTAAAATGGATAACACCATGGGTTAATGACACTCAACACTATTTGATGATTTCAAATGTGCTGATCTTTTAGGCAAACAAACCTACTTTGGACATTTCTAGGATTCAGAAATCACAACTGCTGCGATACTGCAAGTTTTGTAAATTACTTGACACATAGTAATTAAAAAAACAAAAGAAGCAGATAAAATTAGTACCCCAACCGTGAATGTAAAAAAAAGTGCACATACAAACGCCTTAAACTTTATAAAACATCAACCCTTAAAAAGGCTTTTTATTTAATTCATTTTTACTGCTTGTTCAAGCTCATTCTTCTTATATATACATGCATATATATTTGTTTTTCAAGATAATGCTCTGAAATCCAGAGAAACACACAAGCTGAAGATGAATAAACACAATAGCTCTTTTTTGAAAACCTAATGAACTGGAAATGAACTGTTAAAGTATCTACAAAAGGAAGACCAAGAAAAGAGCACATATAATTTTTAATGTAAAATAAAGTCAAAAAAGATCCATGGTAAACAATGAGGTTGAATAAATTTTAGATCATCACGTAAACTCTCACCATCCTCTCCTCTCACAGCATTTTTAGACTTGGTGAATTTAAAATACTCCAATACGTAAGATATTTACACTTAATACATGCTTAAAATAATCACCATTTTATAATGATTCATGACTCATTGCCCCTACACTGCCTAGTTTTAAAAATAACCAGAAAACTATTCCCTATGACAGTTGCAAATGCAGAACTTTGGAATTAGAAACTCAGATCCTCAAGCTCACCTCTGTCAGGCTTAACGCAGCCCACACAAAAATCACCTTTTTTTTTTGTTTATTAGTTTTCCTTTCCACAAATTAAATTTGCACATCTCAGTTACAGAGATGTCATAAAGAGTAACTCATGACTGAGATTAATGAAGGATGCAAAAGATTTCACAGTTAATGACCCTATTTTAATGGTATAATAACTACCATGAGTATTTTACAGAATTAACAAATACTACATGCCCTTGACATTTACTATTACCTCAAAGAAAGAAAACTTTTCTGCCCTTTTTACCTCATTAGGTATCTGTGTCTCAACAAAGAACGTGGATTAGTCATTCTCATCAATTTGGGGGATTGCTGTCGAAAAGTAGAATAATTTAAACAATCCTGTTACACGATGATGAATATTTTTAAAACTGATAATGAAATCTAATTCAAAATTTTTACATGTTGAAATTACTTTTGCTAGGAATAAAACATTACCATACTGATTCAGAGTGGTTAACAAGCACAATGTCCACTGTTTGACCCTGGCATTAAGAGACACAATATAGGAGGAAACAACCCTTTCCTTTCACATCGACCAATTTCAAAGACTGGGTTATGTATAACCACCCAAATCTAAGTCTCTCTTAATAAACTATGATTGCTCATAGTCATTTAGTAATTTAAACTTATTAAATCTTTTCCATCTCAAAGGTAACATGATATGTGAGTCTAAAACTCATTTTATGACTGGGGTCTTCTTTTTATTCTCTACTTTTCTTTTTAAATTAGAAGGGGATAGTTTAATTTTAACAATTTGAAATTTGATGAAAAAGCGTGAACGTGATGTTAAAGATTTTAGGCTTTCAGTCTATATTTCCAAGACCTAAGTCCACACTGACTTGCCAGGTCATAGCTCCACTTCGTCATTTTCTGTCTTCAGGCTCCCCTCAACTTTGATTTAATCTATCAAGATGCAAAATTTGTACTTTACTATGTTTAATTACCAACACGAGAAGATAGCAATTTTGAATTTTTAAAATTTGTTTCCTAAAAATACAAAAGACACTACAGAAGTACTTCAAAGATACATAATTTAGAAAAGTCTTTAAACAGTTAAAATAAGCAGGGAAGAATAGAAGGTAACACAGAAGAACCATGTTACTGAGGAAACTGAATAGAACTTAAACACCTTCTATAATTTCAATTAATCTATTATTAATATATCATTGTTATTAATCCTTAAACATATTTAAATGTGTCCATTGTGCAGAAATTAAAAATAAAGTAGCACCTTATTCTGGAATTTTTAATCTATCAAATTTACAAAGAGTGATTTTTTTCCTTTAAATCCAGAGACCTATTTGTCCATCCTATCTACGCTGACAAAACTGAAAAACACACCAAGACTGCCAGACGACTGGGAAGTATTAATACAACAGGAACATGCAGCAAAGAAGAAAACGACCATAGGCCCAGGAACAAGATAATGAACACAAAGTGAAGGCAAAGGAGCAAAGCGGATGGCACAAGAACGTAAGGGGCAGTACTGAAAGCACCAAGAAAGGGCACAGTGATACAGTTAGTTCAAAGAAGACTGAATCCTTAAACACGTCTACACGTTTCACTGTATGATCCAGCCAATCAATTAATTAAAAGCCATGTAAAAAATTCCTTACTGCTCTGATTCCTTAAAACAAACATTCCTTGCATTTGTACATTTAGAAATAAAGAATATAATTGATAGAACCAATAATTATAATTGGCTATTAACAGAAAGCTTATTTGGAAATAGCAAAATATTAACGTCAAAAACTAAGCCCTAGAGCCATATTTCTAAGTATATAATTTAGAATTTCCACATTGCTTTTCAGATATGTTAATACAATTAAGTTAATAAATAATTACTGAGGGCTCCCTCTGGGGCAGGCATTGTCCTAAGTGTTTAAGGTGTAAGAGTAAACATATTGATAATATTCTCAAGGACCTTCCATTCTAGTTAGAAAAATGGCAATAAATGGCATATTTAAGTGCACCAAAAAAGCAGCATATTATGAAAATGAAAATTTTATAATCATTGCTTCATCATCTGTAAAATAAAGAGTGTACAAACTGAAAAACAATTCTCTGAGCTTTACTGTCTAGAATACATATAGTTCAAGAGTTTTCAAGGATTAAACGTTCAAAGGTTCCCACTGTTCCTCAGTTGAAACCAAAACTAATAACTAGTGAAACTTCTAATCCTTTTCCCTCCCTTGTAAATGCTCCCTAAATGTTGCATTATAAATATTTAATGTGCACATTTTTAAAGGATTTCACATACAGTATTTGTCACAGTTTCTGAGATACTCGACCTTGAGCTATTAGAGGGCAGAAGCCTTTTTTCCCCTCTTTTTCTTCTTCATGAATTCAGCACAGTGCACACTATTTAGAATACAGCACAATCTTGAATTACAAAATGTATTAAAAAATGATTTCAGTTTAATTATGTCAAAGAAACACCTTCTAACTTTACCATAATGACTGAGTCTTGTTCAAGTACTTCAAAGTTATATTTTAGAATGTTTTGATTAATTAGAAATGGATAAAGATTAATGTTGTACTTGAAACTTAAGTGCTGCTTTTCAGACAGTCTTAGTAGTCATGGCTCCAAAGTTTAAGAAGATCCCATCCAAGCTGGATTATTTAAACTCACAATAAATAGATGTATTTTCTTGGAAAAATATCTATTGTTACAGTAAAACTTGAGTTTCCTTTCTAACAAGATTGTATGATTACTCGTTTATATTGTTCTTTCCGCAGGAATTCACACACCCCCTGTTTGCATCCTGTTATTCACTTAGAGCTTCCCTTCACTTCGCTCTACTCTTTCCCTAATAGTGGGAGAGTGGTTTTAACCGCACACAAAAATCCTAATCACTGTCCGCCTGCTCCAAGTCTCCTCATTTGCATTTAGTACTTGTTCAGGTCCTAAGAATTACGTGCAAATTTTATTCTGTGTTTTTTCAAAATATTGCATTGCCTTCCTAGATAACTGGTGGTCTGGGGAAGACTTTGGGATTTTTCACACATTATTTCCCTCATCTTCCATCAAACTCTGTCCCTGTACTGAACAACCCTACAAAACTGCTTAGAATACACACTACCCTGAAATCACACTTATAGTCTTTCTAAAACTTTGTACATTTGGATTTGTCTTTCTAAAGGCAAAGAAAAAAATTTCTTTTAATAATTCAGGACATAATCAAAACCAGGTTAAATCACTGCCTCAGACTTATCTAGAATGCTTGTAAAAATACAGATTCCTGGGTTCTACATAAACCTACAAAGAATCAGCATAAAAAGAGCATGTCCTAGAATGTGCATTTTAACAGGCTTTCGAGGTTATGCTGATGCATACTAAAGTATAAAAACCAGTAATTCAAAGGACCTAAAATTAAAGATAATACCACCCAGCAATCCCACTACTGGGCATATACCCTGAGAAAACCGTAATTCAATAAGAGTCACGTACCACAATGTTCATTGCAGCACTATTTACGATAGCCAGGACATAGAAGCAACCTAAGTGTCCATCGACAGATGAATGGATAAAGAAGATGTGGCACATATATACAATGGAATACTACTCAGCCATAAGAAATGAAATTGAGTTATTTATAGTGAGGTGGATGGACCCAGAGTCAGTCATAGAGAGTGAAGTAAGTCAGAAAGAGAAAAACAAATACCGTATGCTAACACATATATATGGAATCTAAAAAAAAAAAAAAATGGTTCTGAAGAACCTAGGGGCAGGACAGGAATAAAGACGCAGACGTAGAGAATGGACTTGAGGACATGTGGAGGGGGAAGGTAAGCTGGGACGAAGTGAGAGAGTGGCATGGACATATATACACTACCAAATGTAAAACAGATAGCTAGTGGGAAGCAGCTGCAGAGCACAGGGAGATCAGCTCGGTGCTCTGTGTCCTCCTAGAGGGGTGGGATAGGGAGGGTGGGAGAGAGACACAAGCGGGAGGGGATATGGGGATATATGTATACATATAGCTGATTCACTTTGTTATACAGCAGTAACTAACACAACATTGTAAAGCAATTATAATCCAATAAACATGTTAAAAAAAAAGATAAGTGATGAAGGAATGACACAAATAGGGTAATAAGATCTTACTGTCGAATACACTGAGCCAGA